>NW_027185761.1:65781114-65833010 GCF_028583685.1 Petaurus breviceps papuanus | reverse complement strand
CACACACACACACACACACACACACACCCATGCATCAAAGGTACAATTTGAATGTACAGACCCTGATTTTCTAAGCAGTGTTTTTGTATTTTTTTCCACTGAACCACAAAGATTTTCCAAATGTTAGAGGGTAAATAACCCTGCACCTGACAATGGAGGAAATTGCTGGGATTCATTTGAACGGACCCAAGCATTTAAGAAAGAACTCCAAATCAGCCTGACAATGATTAGTGATAAAGCCTCATTATGACAGCTCAGTGTGAGCATGGAAGCAGTGATTCATTCAAGAAACAAAGTTGGTTGCCTCAGGAAAGGAGAATACAAACTGCACATTTAAACACACAGAAGCTGGTGTTCTATCTGAATAATGATCCGTGGATTTCACTGTGGAATTCACGTTGATAAGGTCCACCTTTATCTCTGACAACTTTCTCCACTACATGGAAATAGGGGCTAAAGATGGTAGGCAATGATGTGGTGGAGAGGAGTCTTCTCCACACATTCACAGCATGCAGTAAGTGAATTCTTACATCATATAGACTGGTTAAAGAGAGAGATCACCAGAGGCTAGAGAGACAACAAGGATGAGCCCCTATTCAAAGGCACATTCCTCAATCATACAGTATTATACAAATTATAAAATATTATAAAAATATACAGTAACAATTATGTAAAATGTGGTCATTGGTTCCAGCCTACTGGGAATCTGAATAATTTTAGGGGGATCCACATTCACACCAATCAGGTACTAGCAGTAATGGCGGTAACAACCAGGAAAAATGAGTCTGTATTTATTTTAGCAAGGGACTCAACAGTCTCTCAAGATGTCTTTGATGGAGGAAGGGAGCTGGATGATGAGAGTCATGTGGATTTTGTAGCTGGTTAGGCAGCTAGGTGGCACAGTGGATAAAGTGCTGGGTCTAGAGTCAGGAAGACCTGAGTTCAAATCCAACCTCATACACTTTCTAGCTATGTGACCCTGAGCCAGTCATTACCTCAGCCTCGGTTTTCTCATCTGTAAAATGGGAATCATAATAGCACTCTTTTCTAGGGCTGTTATGAGAACCAAATGAGATATTTATGAAGTACTTATTGACATAGCCTGGGCATATAGTAGGCATTCTATAAAGGCAAGTCAACACTATCATCAACCATGTTAATGGTGAAAAGACTCTCAGCGGTCATCTATTCCAGCTCCATGGTTTTATAGATGAGGAAACTGAGGCCCAGAGAAGGGACTTTATGTGTCCCCATACCACCAAGGCACTATATGCAGAGACAGGGATGGAGCTAAAGCCCTCTGACGGGCACAGGTGTTCAGTACTTACCCCTCTGCCTCCCAAACCACAGAACGCATGGGACATCAAAGGAAGATTCAGGAAGAGCTTGGAAAGTATTGTAAAAAAAATTGGTCCAAATAAAAGCAGAGGAAATTCAACAAGGAAAAATAACAAGCCCTGTCTCCTGCTTTAAAAAAATAAATCACCTAGGCATTACAGAGTGAGAAAGGCTTAGAATGGATAGGAAGCATTTCTCCCCAAGCTAGGGATGATAACAGACTACACGTTCAACATGAGACAACAGCATGGCGTCACTGCTGAGACAAGAGCCATCCTGATGATGGCAGTAACCACCACAGCTAGCATCCACATAACACCTGAAGGTCTGATAAGTGCTTTGGACGTGCTATTACATTTTAGCCTCACAACCATCCTCAGACACAGGCGCTGTTATTATTCCTATTTTACAGGTGAGAAAACTAAGGGTGTGAGCTTCTAAATGACTCACACAATCACAGAGTTAGTACCTGTTCAAGTCAGGATTTGAACTTGGGTCTTCCTGACTCCAAGTCCATCACTCTATCCACTGTTTATCCCAGGGCTTAGCACATTCCCTAGCATACAGTAAGTACTTAATAAATGCTTGACTGACTGATTGACCTTGTACCACCTGTCTCAATATATTGCTAGTGTGTGTGCTTAAAAGAATAATGTCTAGGAACAAAAAGGAGATATTATTACTTCATTCTAGTTAGGCCGCCATGTTCTGGGCCCTAGAAGAAGGACCACGTGTAGCATGTCCAGAAGATGGGCAGTAGAGATGTGAAAGATTTAGAAACCTGATCATTGGAGGGATGTTGGAAAAGGACCTGGGAAAGGACCTGAGGATGTTTGTTCTGGAGAGGTGAACACTTAGGTATGTGTGTGTGGGGGGGGGGAGACTATGACTAATTACCAGGAGAACTTTTCAGAAATTTTAACTGTTTGTAAATGGAACAGATTGTTAAGAAGTTCCTAATATCACGATGAACAATCAATACCTCATTATTTTCTAGCTATTTGGAACGGAGATGTAATGTTGCATAGGCCTAGTCCTGGCCCCAACAGCAATTCTCAGAAATACTGGGAGAACGGGCCAAGAGGCCTCCAGAATGAGGGGCAGCTTTCTGTTGCTAACAGGGCAGAAACTTCTAAAGTCAAAACTGGCCATTTCCTCACAATGGCAGTCCCTCCTCAGGTCCTTCAACTTGGCCAGAAATTTAATATGTAGAAGGAGTAATTCTGTACACAACCTGCAAAGGAAATAGCCTAGAGAAAAACGAAAATGCAGAAGGGGATTATTGTTGGGCTACCAGACATGTGACCAGATGAAACAAGAAACAATGGTGAGGACAGAGGACAGATGTGCAAATGATTCCCGTCCTCTTCCTAAGCCGGCAGGCCAGCTCTTGTCCTCAGCTTAGACCAGGCCAAAGGCATGGGATTTTCTCTTCTTTTGCCAACCCATGGCCAAAACAAGCCTCATCATCCGATTTCTTTATTTTCTCTGCTAAGCCTATGGCTCCTTTTCAGATGACACACACACACACACACACACACACATATATATATATATATTTTATTTTGAACTTAAACATCCAAAAAGTGGACTTTCCCACATACCAAGTAGGACAAAACAGCCAATGGTATATGAGACTAGAAATCTCTATTATGCCTAGCTTGCTTTTCTTTTGTAAAATATAGTTAAGTCCAAACATGTAACTTTCAAAGCTGTTCTCCATGCCCATGATTCCTTCTGGTATTCCTTATATCATCTTCTGTCAATCTTAGAGCAATGCCTCAATGACCAGTTTCTTTCTTCTACAGCCCTGTGGGATGTCAGTGACATCAGGCTTAGTGAACAAAAATGTTCCAAAGAGTCAGAAGACCTGAGCAAGCCTGGGCAATCAGCAGAGAGGTTGGGGCTGGACAAATACATCTGAGGATCATCTGTGCAGAAAAAATAATTGAATCCATTGGAGTTGATCAGATCATTAAGTGAAAAAGCTTAGAGTAAAAAAGGGGGCCCAGAAAATAGCCTATGGTAGCCCAATCATTAGTGTGCATGATCTGGACACTAATCCAACAAAGGAGACCGAGAAGGAACAGTCAGAGATGGGGAGGAGGAGCAGGAAGGTAGGGTCCCAGAAGCCTAGGAGAAGAGGATTAGACCCTTCAGAGAGGTCAAGAAGGCTGAGGGTTAAGGGAAAGCCATGAGATTTGGCAATCAAGAGATCATGAGTAACTGGAGAGAGTAGTTATGGCTGAATGATAAGATCAGAAGCCAGACTGTAGGCAGTTAAGAACAGAGTGAGATGTAGATGGCTTATTAAATTAAAAATGATAAATGGTCCTAAACTGGAATTCGAACTTGGCTCCTCTGGCTATTTAAATACTGTTAGCTAATCTATTAATGGATATATATGTATAAGTGTGTGTATACATACATGTGTGTATAAATACATACATACATACAGATAGAGATAGATAGATAGATAGATAGATAGATAGATAGATAGATAGATAGATAGCAGCTAGGTGGTGAAGTGGTTTCAGCACCTGGTCTGGAGTCAGGAAGATTCAATCTAGCCTCAAGCACATATTAGCTGCGTGACCCTGGACAAGTCACTTGACCTTGTTTGCCTCAATTTCCTTATCCATAAAATGATCTGGAAAAGAAAATTACTCCACTATCTTTGCCAAGGTAACCCCAACTGGTTCACAAAGAGTTGGACATGACTGAAAAACAACTGAACAACATATTAATGTATGTATGTATATGTTTGTATAGCAACGAATATGCTTTATTTGTAATTTTATCATGCTTTGAATAAATTAAGCTGTTAACCTTCATTAATGCAGTTTGTTTTGGGAAGTCACTTTGGCCCACCGCCTGCAAACTTGGTCATGTTATGATGATGCTTAACAAACCCTTTTTTCATAGGCAATCAATGGAGTCCAGGTCAAGATATCAAAATTCCAGATGCCTAGCCTATGAAATGAAAATATCTCCTGCATTATCTCATCAACTAACACAGCATTTCCCCGACTTCAGTGCTCATATATGGATATTTGCCTTATTCTTCAGGGAAATTAAAAGTCAAAGTGAATATTCTAGTACAGGTTGACTTCCCCAGGCTCTTAAAGGGCTGTTCCATGTGCTCCTTAGCTCACTGTGACAAGTATAAATGCATCTCTCTTTGACCTCCTGAATGCAATTGGGAAGAGAAAAACACCCACCAGCTGTGTCCATTTGGGGGGTGGGCATTTTTCACTTTGGCAACCAGTAGAGTTCTAGAATGGCTGCCAGATCCTGGCACCCTGCGACTTCTTGTCAAACCTTGTTGGTTTCATGAATTACTCATCAGTGTAAATCCTAGTATATAGGTTTAATGTAACTTGCAAAAAAAAATCAAATTTAGAAAAAAGTCCAGTACTTCAATGTATTACAATCCTTTTTAATATTCAGAAAATTCCTCAATTCCTCCATCAATATATTCATTCACTCACTCACTCATTCATTCATTCACTCACTCACTCATTCATTCATTCACTCATTCACTCACTCACTCATTCATTCATTCACTCACTCACTCATTCATTCATTCACTCATTCATTCATTCATTTACTCACTCACTCATTCATTCACTCATTTATTAATTCATTCACTCACTCATCCATTTATTCATTCACAGCATAGCATAGCAGAAAAAGAATGCTATTCATCTTGGAGTAACAAGAGCCAAGATTAAATCAAGTCTTTGCCCCTTCCTGCCAGTGTAAACATTAGTTAGTAAGTCTGGCCTCAGTTTCCTCACCTCTAAAATGACAGGGTTGTGCTAGAATTCTATGATTCCTTCCATCTCTAAATCTAGGCTTTTAAGATTCATTCATTCGTTCACTCACTCACTCATTCATTCATTTACTCATTCATTCATTCACTCACATATTCATTCAAAAAGCATTTTTTAAGCATCTACAATGTGGAAAAAATGTTATTGAACTGAAGAATTGGAAGGCACTATACTAGGCACTCCAGATACAAAGACAAAATGAAATAATGTCTATCCCCAAAGAATCTTCATTTTGCAGGGAAATTCAACCTATCAGTTAATCAATATTGATCAATAAACATTTACTAAGCACCAGCTATGTGTCAGGCACTGCACTAAGTGCTGAGGGTACAAAAAGAGGCAAAAGACAGTCCCTGCCCTCAAAGAGCTTACCATCTAATGGATGGCAACCTATACAAAGTAGTGTAAATATAACTATATCTCTATGTCTGTCTATATAATATATGTGTGCATGTACACACATACACACAAACACACAAAATTGTGTTCTAATGAGGGAGAGAATATAGATAAGTAGGTAGCTAAGGAGGCTCAGCCTGGAGTCAGGAAGACTTGGGTTAATCCTCAGGCACTTTCTAGCTGTGTGAACCTGGGCAGGTCACTTAACTTCTGCCTGCCTCGGTTCCCTCATTAGCAAAATGGGGATGATAATAGCACCTACTTTTCAGAGTTGTCATGAGGATCTAACAAAATATAATTAAAAGGACATGAAAACCTTAAAGATCTATGTAAATGCTAGCTATTATTATTACTACTATGTATTATGTAATTTATTATCATATTTTATAATAGATATAAAATATTACTCCCATGTATATACAATTTATCATATTTTACAAGAGATACAAACTATTATTATTACTACTATGCATATACAAGATAAAGAGTGTAAATGGAAAGGGAAGGGACTTGTGCTTTCACTCCCAGATGAGAAGACTGCTTCACCAATGTAAGACACCACCTTGGGTTTTAGGGAGGTGCCTGCCTCAGGGCAATAAGAGGTCATGTGATTTACCCAGGATCATGCATCCAGGATGTGTCAGAGGCATGACTGGAATCCAGGTCTTTCTGGCTCTACGGTCAGTTCTCTATTCGCTACACCGCCTTCCTCTCTAATGGTACCTAGCACAATGCCTTACACCAAATAGGTATTCAATGAATGCTTAGTGTTTGATTGATTGTTTGACTGCTTGCTTTTGGTGCCCCTGCAGCCTTGGCATCCTGCAGGAAGGAGTTTATTTCTGAGCACATTGGTCCTCACTCAAACTATGCAGATTTGCAGTTACCCAGACCACCTGCTTAGGTAAACATAGAAACTCCTTTCGAAGAGCAAAGAATCACTGAAATCCACTTTTCCTAGCTGATTAAGGTGTCCATCCATCTCTAGCTCTTGGTACATGTTCAAATCAGCATCAGGCATGCTGCTGAGGCTGGCCTAAAGGTCCCCAAATTCATATTTAATCTAGAGATAAGTGCAGCAATCAATCTTTCCCCACATCTGAGGGGCTATTGTAATCCCGCCAATGATGCACAGTCCGCCAATGACATAGTCGTGCACGGCTATCGTCATGGCTCTCTGTCCCAAGAACTCCAAATGAACATTTCTGGGCTCTGGAGCCTGGCAGGAAGATGCTGTGCCAGCTCTGGGCTTGGCCCACGCGAATCTTTACCATGTTTTGGGGAGCAGCTGTCATGAAGGCTCTTACATCATGCAGAATTATAGCAGCGTAGAATACAGCAAAGACCTTTAAACAGTGGGAGCTGTAGGCCAGGCCATTAAAGGGTAGGACAAATCCTGGTCACTTCTACAAAAGTTGGTATTCCCAGGTTACATGACTTTGGCATCCACATCTGCCGAATGAAATGAGTAATTGACCCCACAACTGCACAGTTTTCTTTCTTTTTTTCTTTCTTTCTTTCCACATACATGGTAAAAACTTAAAATAGAATTGGGAGTGGGGGAGATCAAGAAGAATGGCAAAAAGGTACAGGCTCCTGGTGTCATTCAGAGCTAGTAAAAGGTCCAGAGAGGGCTCCTTCCAAGCCTGGCACTGGCTTGCCAAGGAATTTGGGGTGGGGCCCATTTTGTTTTGCTATCAGTGCCTTAGTAACCTTACTCATGAAAACCTAAGAATGGAATGTGATCAGTGGCTTCTGACTGCAACATTAATCAACTGCTCTGAGAGATAGAAGTTTTAAAAAAAAAAAGACCATAAAGCACCACAGAGGCAGGAAAGAAATACATTACAGCAAATGGGGCACTGTCAAAAATGGCGGAGAGCAGCTCGGGGCCATTTTGAGAAGGCCTGTCTTGGGTCTCTCCGGTTACAGATGAGGCCATACACAGGAATAAATGACAACAAAGAGAAGTCAAAATCTTGGGCAAATGAGGATAAGTGACCAAATCATGGGGAAATGCCCTTGTTCCAAGCCCCCGAAAAGAAGTCTGTGTGTGAAATCCTTTGGCATAAGGGCTGTATCACCCTACTGGTGAGTGGAGGGTAGACAAGAGCCCTGGGGCAGCTGCTCTGACTCATAAATAACCCTGTCCCCAGTTCCCTTCAGAAGTCATTATTGAGCAGCCTCATCCACATTGAGGTTGGCCCTATGACTACTGTCTCCCTTTGAAACGTCACTATTTCACCAGGGAACGCTGACGTGCTTCGGTGCATATTGGCTTGCCCCTTTGAGGCAATCTTGAACGCCTCATTCCCCCTCAGCTCATAGGCCCAATCCTTTGCCAAATCTTATCATTTCTTCCTCTACTAAATCTCCCACATCCATTATCTTTCTCTCTTGTTGTTTGTCTCTCGTTTCTGAAGAAAACATCATGGGGTAAGGTCTTGACTTGCTCATGAATTGGATTTAAGTAAGGCAGAGTGCACAAAGCCTTTAACTTCACCCTTTCTTCCAGAGTCATTGTGAAGTCCAGTGGTAGGATGAAAATCAGGACTCTTCCTTCTCCTCACGTGGTGACAACATCCTAGGCCGGGCTGTCTTCACCTGAGCTACATCAACAGCCTCCACGTTGGCCTCCCTGCCTCCAGCCTCTTCTCCATGCAGCTGCCAAAGGATGTTCCTGAAGTGTGACTCTGACCGTGACACTCTCATGCTCAATGAATTCCAATGTTTCCCTAGACCTCTGGGTTCAAACAGAAGCTCAGCCTCTGTTGGTCTTTAAAACTTCTTCACAATTTGGCCCTGACTTACCTTTCCATATTTATTCAGCTAAGTGATGTAGCATAAAGGCTACTGAACATAAGAAGATCTGAGTTCTAATTCAGCCTCAGATACTTTTTTAGTTGTATGACCCTGGGAAAGTCATACCTCTATTGACCTTAGTTTCCTCACTTCTAAATGATGATAATAACATAATTTAAAATAGGAATAACAGTGATTAACCTCCCAGGGATTTTGAAAGCATCAAGTGACATCATATTTGCACAGTGCCTGGCATACAGCAAATGCTTAATAAATGCTTGTTCCCTTCCCCCTCCCCCCCCTTCTCAGTGTTGTTGCATCAAATGAGTTAACATAGATACAGGACTTTATGAACTTTAAAGTACTATATAAATGTCTGCAATCACCATTATTAGGTGATTAGGTGATATCCCTCCCCTTCCCTGTACTCCGCCATCCAAACTGGCCTTCCTCTCTGTTCCTCACAAAGGACCATCCAATCTCCAGCCTCTGCATCTTTGCATTGGCTGTTTCCCTCGCCTAGATTCCCTCCCACCTCATCTCAAGTTCTTAGATTCTTAGAGCCTTCAGCTCTCTGCTTAGACAGCTGCATGGACCTTCTGATCACACAGAGGCCGGTGCCTTCCCTGAAAAAAACAATTACCTTGGATCTATTCTGTACATATTTTCAGGAGACGTAATTATTTCCATGCTATGTCCTCTCATGTAAATTGAAGCTCCCAGTGGGCAGGAACTAATTGTTTTTTTTTTCCTTTTGTGGCCTTAGCACTTAACATTGTGTCCAGAACATGGCATATTATTCTTCATTGGCTGATTGACTATAGATGAGGAAAGTGAGGATCCAGGGGGCCTAAGTGACTTACCCAAGGTCAGGAATCATCAGAGGCAGGATTTGAACCCAGTCCCTCTGATGTAAGTCAGGACACTTTCCAGGGAACCCCACTGCAATAATTTACATACACTTTCCCAAGCTTTTTCAAAAGTCTCATATTCTCAGTTCCTTATGACTCAGTAATATCCCATCATATTCCAAAACAGTTATTTGGAGGTAGAGGGATAAGAATTTGGAACTCAAAATTTCAAAATGAATCTTAAACATTGTTTTTACATTTAATAGGGGGAAAAGAAAATATCTAATTAAAAAAGAAGTTATTCAGTCACTGCCCAATCAATGGACCATCAGGGCTTCTTTTGTTCTATCTTTTGCTATCCTAGAAAGCACCGCCACAAATATTTGGGACTTTCTTTCTTCTGCCTTTAAGCATTTTCTGAAATGTAGCCAATGATGAGGACAATAACATTTCTTTAGCACTTTAAGGTTTGTAAGTTACTTTGTAAGAATTATCTGATTTGATACAATAACCCTGGGAGGCAGGGAGGAGCTATCACAATCTCCATTATTAAAGAAAATGAGTCAGTCAGAGATTCACTGACTAGCCCACGTTCACATACTCAGTAAGCCTCTGAGGCAGTATTCAGACTCAGGTCTTCAGACCCGCTAGAACAGAAATCTAACCACTGTGCCACTGAACTGTCCACTCAAAACCACTTAAACTCTCTTTTTATGCCTGACCAACTCCCAGGTCTCAAGCCAAATATTTTTTGAAGGACATATGGAATTGATTTTGCATAGAAATATGTGTCAACTTGTGGCTGTGCCTATAAGCTACACTATTCCTGAGTGATGTCTCAGTATCTGAGGCTAAAATGTAGTTTTGCACCCAGGATGCCCACTGCGTCCCCAGTGATGACCACAGTGCTCTGCAAATAGAAAGTGCTTATGAATCCAGCCTCAGACACTTAACACCCCCCCCAAAAAAAAAAAAAAACCTAGCTGTGTGACCTTGGGCAAGTCACTTAACCCCAATTGCCCTCCATAAAGCAAAAAACAAAAAGCAAAAGTGCTTATGAATCTTGTTTCATCCAATCATACATTCATTGATTAGGTGGATAGAAGGCTGGAGATGGAGTCAGGAAGACCTGAGTTCAAATTCAGCATTAGACATTTACTGGCTGTGTAACCCTGGAGAAGCCTTTGTGTGCCTCACCATTCTCATCTGTAAAATGGGAATATTAATAGCACCAACCTTCCATGTTTATTGTGAGTTAATAACAATGAGACAATAGTTGTAAAACTCTCGACCATAAGGAGCTCTACAAGTGGATCATCATCATCATTCATTCATTCACTCATTCCTAATGGATACAGTACTGGATTCAGGATCAGGCCAACCCAGGTTCAAATCCTACCTCTAACATTGACTAGCTATGCAACCCTGGGTAAGACACCACTTCTCCTTGTGTCAGGAAACTCCCTCAGATGAATTCACTAAATCCTCATTATGAGATAATCTGTGTTGATAGAAGATTGCACCAAACCACAAGTTCCACACACTGGGGAAATCACAGACTGTTTGCCTATCTGTGTCTCATTCAGGAGTCCATTTGACATGCTTGGAGGGGGAGGGGAGGTCCCTCAGAAACACCATGGGAAGGTGTTGATCTACCAGTTTGGCACTGTGGAGGGCTGGGGTAGCTGGTTTCCAGCCCCAGATGTGGTTTGTTTGTGTATGATGGTGATTATTCAAATTAGGTGACAAGAAAGAATTTCTGAGACAAATAATAATGATCTGAAGCAAGTTCTAATGGACCACTTAGGTTACTGTCACAGTGAAAAAGCCTCCCCTCCTCTTGTGAGGACACTTGCAAGAACAGTCAGTTCACATGAAAAACCTGGTTCTGCAAATAACCAGTGGTTCGATTTCTAAGTCACCTGAACCTTCTGACCCTCAGTTTCCACATATGTGGAATGAAAGGGAGGGAGGGGAGAAGAGAAATTATCCAATCAGCCCCTTCTTGGGCATAGAGCCTTGAGGCCAATAAAGCTAATGCAACCAAAGGGCTGTCTGCTTCCAGATTTCCATAGCAGTATTTATGTAATTGCAAAGATGCTAAGAGACCAACTGTGACCCCAACAGAGTGAGGCAAGCTCAGGACTCCCCCTCGGCTAGGTGACTCCACCCCCTAGTATGAGATGGCCCTCCTTACAACCCCTTTTACACCATCCCCAGAAGTCACCATCCAACCTTTCCTTGACAACCATCGAGTAGGGAGAGCCAACCCATCACGAGCTGAGGCAACTCAGTCCAACTCGCCCCTAACTGCTAGGAATTCTTTTTGCCCTTCCATCAGGGCTGCAGTGAGCTCTTCCTAGCTTGTACCCATTGTTCCTGGTTCTGTCCTCTGGGACCAGGCAACAGAAGACTGATCCCTGCCATATGAAAGCCCTTCAAATGCTTGAGGAGGGTTACCATTTCCCTTCCACCAAGCTTTCTGATCTCAGTTCAACACTCCACTTCCTTGAACCAATCCTCATATGATCCTTCATCATCATAGTGACCTTCTTACGGATGCACTGTGGTTTTTCAATCTTTCCCAAACCATGAGAAGCAGAACTGTGCTCCATGTTCCAGATGTGTCCTGACCAGTGCACATTACAGAGGAACTGGCATCTCCTTATTCCTGGGTCCCTTGTGTCCTTCAATGTAGTCTCAATTCCCATAAGTTTTCTTGGTCCCTACATCACAGCACTGACTCATATTGAAATAGCCAGGTCTGAAAAGATGCCATCTTTTTTAGACACATAACAATAATTAACAATATAATATAATACATTTTATAACAAATAGATTCTAATGAATAAAGCAAGGAGACTTAACAAAAATAATAAATCTGGTGCAGTGGATAGAGCACTAGACCTGGAGTCGGGAAGACTTGAGCTGAAATCTGGCCTCAGACACCACCTAGCTATATGACCCTTGGCAAGTCATGTCACCATTATTTGCCTCAGTTTATTCATCAGCAAAATGGGGATAATAATGCTAGCACCTACCTCCCAGGGTCATTGTGAGGATCAAATGTGATAATAATTGTAAAGCATTTAGCACAGAGTCTGGCACATAATAAATATTATGTATTTTTTTAATTAAACATCTAGGCCCCAATTATTATCAACATCAAGAAAAAATACTTAATTTAGGGTACTGCACTACACAGAACACTGGTCAGGCCAACAAGAAGGATGGAGTAACTTCCTTTCAAGAATCTCAGAGTCTAGGAGTGGCTAGGTGGTGCAGTGAGTAAAGCGCCAGCCCCAGAGTCAGGAGGACCTGAGTTAGGTTCTGGCCTCAGACACTTCACACACACACACACACACACACACACACACACACACACACACTAGCTGTGTCATCTTGGGCAAGTTACTTAACCCCATTTGCCCTCCAAAAGGCAAAAAAAAAAGAATCTCAGAGTCTGATCTGGGCAGTAATTCCAAAAGTGAATTCCTCATTGCCTCTTCAATATGCTCCTTTTCCTGACATTCATACTGCTGTTGATGGAACCACCAACTCTCTCAGACACCAAGACTCAAACCCTTACAGTCCTTTCTGACACTTCTCTCAATCCATTAGAGAAGGCTCGTCAATTTGATCTCCCAGATATCCACTCCTTACGTAACTTCTCATCACCTCTTCCATGGATAACGTGTCTGACTTCTCCTTCTCTAGTTTCTTCCCTTTAAACTTTGTCTTTTACAAAGCTGTCAGCATACAGCACTAATGGCACCGCTATAGAGTTCAGGAAGCTTCACTCATTCCCCACTGCCTCTCTAATCTACACTGAACACAGCAGCCCATGTACTTATCTGGAAGGGATCTCAAAGGTCATTCCACCCAACCCCATTTAGAGATGAGGAAACTCAGACCCCTAAAGACACAGTAACCTGCCCAAAAGTAGTAAGTAGATGCGTGACCATGCCACTCCTTACTTAATAAACACCAGTGGGTATCTGCTATGTGTTTGGCATTTAAACTCTTTGATAACCTGGATAAAAACTACCCTTTCAACATTTTGTGAGGGATAAGGGCACTAGTAGCTGGGAGAATGAGGACAAACCTTAAAAAGTGAGTGGTGCTAGAGTACAAATGAGGAAGGACAGTCATCAAGGTTTGGGCAATGGCTTGGGCAAAGTCACTGACATGATATCTAAGGGCATAGGAGGGGATCTCAGGCTATCAAGTCTAAACTCACCACAAACCCCACTTTACAGATGTAGAAAGTGAGTTCCATGGAAGTTAAGTGAGTTGCCCAAGGTCATTCATGTACTAAGCTACAGAGATGGAGGGCTATGTTTGAGGAATGGCAAAAGGAGCAGATTGGCTGAACCAGCATGTGAAAAAAATCAGGGAGCTACCTGGGGCATAAAAGAGCAAATGACACTACCTGGATGTAAGGGAATCCCTCTGTGTCATAAGAGATGATGAATATGATGAGTACAGAGAATCATGGGGAGACTTATATGAATGGATGCAGATTGCAATAAGCAGAACCAAGAAAAAAAATATTCAAAATGACCACAGCAGCATAAATTAAAAAACACAATAAAATGTTATTATGGAAAAGTATAATAACCAAGCTGGACACTGCAGAAGGCATGAAGCCATTTACCTTCATTAAAGATAAAAATTAATCTTTATTGGGAAGGTGGTGGTTAGGATCATCACTATGGAAAGTCAAATATGCCATCAGACTTGGACAATCTGGTGTTTGACTTTACTGAACTTTATTGTTTTTTTTTCTTTTTAAATTTGTTATAGGAAAAAAAAACTAGCAAAGCAGAGAGGAAGAAGAGAAAGTTATATTAAGAAATGAATGTGATAGAAAAATAAAATATGCAATCAAATATTTTTTAATTAAAACAAAAAAGAAATGAACACTAGAGTTTAGAAAATGGTGTTTTGGTTGGGGATGGCTAGGTGGCATAATGAATAGAGCACTGGCCCTGGAGTCAGGAGGACTTGAGTTCAAATCCGGCCTCAGATACAACACAAAAATTAGCCATGTGACCTTGGGCAAGTTACTCAACCCCAATTGCCCTCCCCAAAAAAAGGGCAAAAAAATGGTGTTTTGGGAATGAAGATGGATAAATACTGTCGATTTAAGAAAAAAAGAAAAGGAGAAAGACTGGATACTTATTAAGTTGACTTAAGATTCCTAGAAACACTCTTGATATTTATCTTTTATGGAGCTGGTGGCTGATATTTTAGAAGCAGTTTGAGAGCCAGCATAAGATCAATGATATAGATTCAATAGTCAAACATACAACAAAATCCTTCTAACTCATGTTCTAAGGGATAGAGTGCTGGTCTATTATAGTCAATAACACCTGGGTTAAAGTCTTGCATCAGGTACTATTTATTTGACTCTGAGAAAGTCTCTTAACCTTTTAGCCTCAGTTTCTTCAACTGTAAAGTAGGGATAATAACAGCACCTACCTTACAGGGTTATTATGATCAGATTAGATAATATGTGTAATTTGCTTTTAAAGTTTAAAATGTTAACCATTATTGCAATTATCAGTGCACCATTAAGTGTGTATTAAGTACTAGTATGTGAATTAGTCTCTGAAGATACAGATGTATAAGACAGAGGTGTTCTCAAGAGCCCATAATCTAATAGGGTAGCAATGATAAAAACAGATGAGAACAAAAGAGAGATACAGGAAAATGACTTAAGAGAATTTTGATGGGGGAGAGATTTATTTTGTTTGCAAGGATCCAAGAAGACTTCATGGGAAAAGGTGGCATCCAAGGTCAACCTTGAAGAAGCAAAGAAACTTTAATAAACAGAGATGCTGACATACATGAGAGAAGAGAATTTCCTCCTGACAAACTGGCAATGCAGGCTAGAGACTGGTTTGGATTGTCTGGAGCACTGAATAAGTGAAATGGAGTGCAATGAGAAAACAATGGAGTTCAACTATGGAGGAATTTGACTGATGGGGCTAGATTTTGTAATTTATTTCACAGGCATTGGGGAGTCAATGAATATTCTTAAGTAGAAAAGTACCATGACCAGAGAGGAGTATCTGCAATATTTCTTAGGCAATAAAGTGTAGGATAGATATGTTGTCTTGCCCAGTTAGAGCTGGAGCTCCTTAAGAAAAGACTCCCTTGGGGCAGCTAGGTGGTACAGTAAATAGATCACTGGCCCTGGAGTCAGGAGGACCTGAGTTCAAATCCAGCCTCAGACACTTAACACAAAACTAATCATATGACCTTGGACAAGTCACTTAACCCCAACTGTCATGACTTCCCCCCTCTAAAAAAGCAAAAAAAAAAAAAAAGAAAATATTCCCTCGGAACTCTCCCACAAAACAGAAATGGATAGCAGAATAGATTAAAAATCGTAATCCTACAAAATGTTGTTTACAAGAAACATAAAAAGGCTGGAGCAGAATATATTATGCTTCAGCTGAAGTAAAAACACAAGGATTAACAATCCTGATTTAAGACAAAGCAAAAGCAAAAATAGATCTAAATAAAAGAGATAAGGAAGGAAACATATCCTCCTAAAAGGCACCATAGACAATGAAGCAATATCATTACTAAATATATACTCATCAAGTGGTATAGCAACCAAGTTCTTTTTTTTTCTTTTTGGAGGGCAATTAAGGTTAAGTGACTTGCCCAAAGTCACATGGCTAGTAATTGTGTCAAGTATCTGAGGCAGCATTTAAACTCAGGTCCTCCTGACTCCAGGGCCAGTGCTCTATTCACTGTGCAACCTAGGCGTCCCTAGCAACCAAATTCTTAGAGAAGTTACAGGAAGAAATTGACAGCAAAAGTATACCAGTGGGCGACCTCAACCTCCTCCTCTCTGAAATAGGTAAATCTAACAACAAAATAAACCAAAATTTAAGGAGGCAAATAGAATTTTAGAAGAGTTAGATATGGGGGCAGAACCAAAATAGTGGAGTAAAAGCAGAACCTTGCTTGAACTCCTGCTCCAACCACCTCTAATACCTGTAAAAAAATGACACTAAACAAATTTTAGAGCTACAGAACCCACAAAGTGACAGAGAGAAACAAATACCCCACTGAATACAGCCTGGAAGGCCAACAGGAAGGGTCTATCTCACTGGACTGGGAGCCAAGCATAGACCCAAGTGAGCCGTGCTGGCACTGACCAAGACCAGCCACAGCAGACTTCAGAGAGTGAATCACAAGCAGCTGTGGCAGTTTCCAGACTTCTCAACCCATAAATGCCAAAGAGAAAGTAAAAGGTCAGTAGGGAGCTCTGTAGGAACTGGGTAGAAGAAGAGCATGGTCAGAACCCTACCTTTGGGGTGCCAGAGGTGGCAGTGGTGCTGCATCTGGAGCTGCTGCTATGTGGCTGCCTCCAGAGCTACTGGCCTACAGATCATATGGGGATCAAGCAACAATTCAGAAGGTAATCACTCATGCTTTGTCCTACTTGGATCTGGGTCACAGTCTCGGGTGGCCATTCTGGGGTGAGGACTGCTAGTGTGCCAGAGCTTGTGGCAGCTGTGGAGAGGGCACCCCCCTCACAGCTCTGACAATAGCTCTGAAAGCTTCTGCAAAAACTCCAGAAATTTGAGACATAGATCTCTTCACTCTGGAAGCAGAGTTCTACTGTGGCAAAGAGCTCAAAAGTCAAATAATAGGCTGGCAAGATGAGCAAATAGAGGAAGCGCAATCAGACAATAAAATTTGGGGGGAGGGACAAAGAGGATAAAACCATGGAACTAGAGGAAGACATTGAAGTCAAAACTCCTGCATTAAAAGCCTCCATGGAAAGTATGAACTGGTTGTAGGCCATGGAGGAGTTCAAGAAGGATTTTGAAAATCAAGTAATGGAGGAAAAATTGGTAAGAGAAATGAGAATGATGCAAGAAAATCATGAAAATCGAGTCAAGAGCCTGCTAAAGGAGACCCAAAAAATACTGAAGAAAATAACACCTTAAAAAATAGATTAACTCAAATGGCAAAAGAGGCTCCAAAAGCCAAGGAGGAAGAGAATGCCTTAAAAAGCCAAATTGGCCAGATAGAAAAGGAATTTCAAATACTCATTGAAGAGAATAATTCCTTCAAAATTAGTTTGGAGCAAATGGAAGCTAATGACTTTATGAAAAATCAGTATATTTTTAAACAGATCCAAACAAATGAAAAAATAGAAGGCAATGCGAAATATCTAATTGGAAAAACCACTGACCTGGAAAATAGATCCAGAATACGTAATTTAAGAATTATTGGACTACCTGAAAGCCATGATCAAAAAAAGAGCCTAAAAAGTCATCCTTCAAAAAGTTTTCAAGGAAAATTACCCTGATATTCTAGAACCAGAAGGCAAAATAGAAATTGAACAAATTCACCAACTGCCTCTTTTTTGAAAAAGATCCCAAAAAAGAAAACTCCTAGGACTATTATAGCCAAATTCCAGAGTTCCCAGGTCAAGGAGGAAATATTACAAGCAGTCAGGAAGAAACAATTTGAGTACTGTGGAAACACAATCAGGATAACACAAAATCTAGCAGCTTCTACCTTAAGGGACCTAAAGGCTTGGAATATGATATTCCAGAGGTCAGAGTAACTAGGATTAAAACCAAGAATCACCTACCCGGCAAAACTGAGTATAATACTTCAGGTGAAAATATGGATGTTCAATGAAGTAGAAGACTTTCAAGCATTCTTCATGAAAAAAAAATCAGAGCTAAACAGAGAATTTGACTCTCAAATACAAGAAGCAAGAGGAGCATGAGAAGGTGAACAGGAAAAAGAAACCATCAGCAACTTATTAAAGTTGAACCATTTATATTCCTACATGGGAAAATGATAATTGTAACTCATGAGAGTTTTCTCAGTATGAGGATAGTTGAAGGTAATATATGTGTGTGTGTATGTGTATGTGTGTATGTATATATACACACATACATATATATGTATGCATAGGAGGTTGTGTGTATATACGTGTGTATGTGTACATATATACATAGAGGGCACAGGATGACTTTAATATGAAGGGATGATATCTAAAAAATTAAATTAAGAGGTGTGAGAGAAATATATTTGGAGAAGGAGAAAGGGAGAGATAGACTAAGGTAAATTATCTCACATAAAAGAGGCAAGAGAAAACAGTTACAATGGAAGTGAAGAGCAGGAAGGTGATAGGGAATAGGTCAACCTTACTCTCATTGAATTTGGCTTAAGGAGGAAATAACATACATGTTCAATTGGGTATTTTACCCTACAGGAAAGTAGGGGAAAAGGGATAAGAGGGGGGATGATAGAAGGGAGGAAAGATTTGGGGAGAGGGTAGTTAGAAGCAAACACTTTTCAAAAGGGACAGGGTCAAAGGAGAAAATAGAAGAAGTGGGGGGTGGGATAGGATGGAGGGAAATATATTTATTCTTTCACAATATAACTACTATGGAAATGTATTGCATAACTACATATGTGCAACCTATACTGGATTGTTTGTCTTCTCAGTAGGGGTGAGTGAGTAGGGAAGAAGAGAAAGAATCTATAAATCAAAGTTTTAAAAATGAATATTTAAAAAAATGTTTTTTACATGCAACAGGGAAATTAGATATACAGGCACTGGGGTAGAGAAATCCATCTTGCCCTACTAGAAAGTTAGTGGGGTTATAGGAGAGGATATAAGAGAGAACAGATTAGGGGAAGGCATATTCAGTAGGCTTGGGGTGGGGGTAGATGAGAGACAGGGAGAAATTTTGTAACTCAAATCTTGTGGAAAGGAATGTTGAAAATTAAAAATAAATTTTTTTTTAAATTTAGATATGGTAAACCTCTGGAGAAAAGTAAATAGGGATAGAAAGGAATATACTTTTTTTCTGCAGTACGTGGTACCTACACAAAAATTGACCATTTATTAGGGTATAAAACTTTACAATCCAATGCAGAAAGGGAGAAATAATAAATGCATCCTTTTCAGATTATGATGCAATAAAAATTATATGTAATAAAGGATCATAGAAAGATAGACAAAAATCCATTGGAAACTAAATAATCTAATCTGAAGGAATGAGTGGGTCAAAACAATCAATAACTTCATCCAAGAGAATGACAATGAGACAATATACCAAAATGTATGAGATGCAGCAAAAGAAGTTCTTAGGGGGAGTTTTATATCTCTAAATGTTTACATGAATAATATCCCCAATTAAATACCAAATTAGAAATACTGAAAACCAAAGGGGAGATTGATAAATTGAAATTAAGAAAACTATTGATCTAATAAATAAAACTATGAGCTGGTTTCATGAAAAAAAAAACAATAAATTAGATAAAGCTCTAGTTAATTTGATTTAAAAAAAAGAAAACCAATTTACCAGTATCAAAAATGAAAAGGGTAAATTTACCAGCAATGAAGAAGAAATTAAAACAATAACTAGAACTATTTTGTCCAACTGTATGCCCATAAATTTAACAATATTAGTGATATCGATGAATATTTACAAAAATATAAATTGCCTAGGTTAAGAGAAAAGGAAATAAAATATTTAAACAACGCCATCTCAGAAAAAAGAAATTGAACAAGACATCAATGAACTGCCTAAGAAAAACCTCCAGGGCCAGATGGATTTACAAGTAAATTCTATTAAACATTTAAAGAACAACTAATTCCAATTCAATATAGATTATTTGGGAAAATAGGCGGAGTCCTATAAAGTTCTTTTTTATAAGATAAATATGGTACTTATACCTACACTGGGATGAGTCAAAACAGAGAAAGAAAATTATAGACCAATTTCTCTAATGAATATAGATGCAATATTTTTAAATAAGATATTAGCAAAATGATTACAGCAACTTATCACAAGAATAATACACCATGATCAGGTAGGATTTATTCCAGGAATGCAGGGCTGGTTCAATATTAGGAAAACTCTCAGCATAATTGATCACATCAATAACAGAACTGACAGAAACCATATGATTATCTCAATAGATGCAGAAAATGTTTTTGAGAAAATACAACACCCTTTCCTATTAAAAAAATAATAGAGAGCATATGAATAAGTGGAGTCTTCCTTAAAATGATAAGTAGCATCTACCAAAAAGCAACAGCAAGTATTATATGTAATGGGGTTAAGCTAGTACATTCCCAATAAGCTAATACATTCCCAATAAGATCAGGGGTGAAACAAGGATGTCCATTATCACCACTGTTATTCAATATGGTACTAGAAACATTAGCTTAAGCAATAAGAAAAGAAAAAGAAATTGAAGGAATAATAGTCAAAGAAGAAACAAAGCTATTACTCTTTGCAGATGATATGATGATATACTTAGAGAATCCTAGAGAATAAAGTGAAAACTACTTGAAATAATTGGAAAAACATCAGTTACTCATGGGCAGCCCAAGCTAATATAATAAAAATGACAATTCTATCTAAATTAACTTACTTATTCAGTGCCATAACAAACTACCAAAACAAAAAACATTTTATAGAGCTAGAAAAAATAATAACAAAATTCATCTGGAAGAACAAAGGTTCAGAATATCAAGAGAATTAATGAAAAGAAATGCTAGGCAAGATGACCTTGCCATACCAGATCTTAAATTGTATTATAAAGGAGCAATCATCCAAACTACTTGGAACTGGCTAAGAAACAGAATGGTGGATCAGTGGAATAGGTTCAGTACACAAGATACAGTAGTCAATGACTATAGTAATCTACTGTTTGATAAATCCCAAGACTCCAGCTTCTGGCATAAGAACTCACTATTTGACAAAAACTACTGGGAAAACTGGAAATTAGTATGGCAGGAACTGGGCATGGAGCTATATTCTAAACCATATACCAAAATTAAGTCCAAATGCATACACAGGTTACATATAAAGGCTGATACTACAAGCAAACTGGGAGAGAAAGGAATAGTTTACCTTTCAGATTCATGGAGAATAGAAGAATTTATGACCAAACAAGGGATCAAAAATATTATGAAATACAAAATTGATAATTTTGGTTACATTAAAATGAAAAGTTTTGATCTAAACAAACTCAATACAACCAAGATTAGGAAGGAAGTAGAAAACTGGGAAAGAATTTTTTACAACCAGTGTCTCTGATAAAGTTCTCATTTCTAAAATATATAAAGAATTGAGTCAAATTTATAAGAACACAAGTCATTCCCCAATTGATAAATGGTCAAAGGATATGAACAGCCACTCTTCAGAGGAAGAACTTAAAGATATTGATAATACGAAAAAAATACTCTAAATCACTATTGATCAAATAAATGCTAATCAAAACAATTCTGAGGTACCACATCACACCTGTCAGACTGGTTAACATGACAAAACAGGAAAATTATAAATGCTGGAGAAGATGTGGGAAAATTGGAACACTGTTGGTGGAATTGTGAATTAATTCAACTATTTTGGAGAGCAATGTGAAACTATGCTAACAAGGCTATCAAAATGTGCATAATCTTTGACCCTGTAATACCACTTCTAGGATTGTATCCCAAAGGGACCATACAAATGGGGAAAAAACATGCACAAAAATATTTATAGCTGCTCTTTTTATGGTGGCAAAGAACTGGAAATTGAGGGGATGCCCATCAATTGGGGAATGACCAAACAAACTGTGGTATATGAATGTAATGAATACTACTGTGCTATAGGAAATGAGGAGCAGGCAGACTTCAGAAAAACCTGGAAAGACTTATATGAACTGATGCTAAGTGAGGGGAGAAGAACCAGGAGAATGTTGTACACAGCTAATGGTCACACTGTATGATGACTAACTCTGGTAGACTCTTCTTCTTAGCAATGCAAGGTTCTAAGACTATGAATCCAAAAGGATTCATGATGAAAAGTGCTGTCCATATCCAAAGAAAGAATTATAGAGTCTGAATGCAGATTGAAGCTTACTATTTTGCTCTCTCTTTTTTTGTTTTGTTTCTTGGCTCTTGTGGTGCATTCCATTGACCATAATTCTTCTTTGCAACATGACTAAGTGAAAATGTTTAATGTGAATGTATATGTAGAACTTATATCAATTGCATGCTGTCTTGGGGATGGTGGAGGTGAGGGAGGGGGAGAAAATTTGGAATTCAAAAGCTTATGGAACTGAATGTTGTAAACAAAATATAAATAAATTTTTTTTTAAAAAGGCTTCCTCTCCCACCCCCCCCTCTCCTTCTCCCTTTCCCTCTCTTCCCTCTCTCCCTTTCTCTCCTTAATACTTAGCATAGTGCTTGGCACACAGAAAATGCTTAATAAATGTTTTTCATCCATTTACTTCATTCATTCATTTATACATTCATTCATAGGCCATTACAGTAGTCTAAGGGGAAAGAGATGAGCCCTGACCTAAGAGAGTTCCATAAAAATGCCTATAGGCATAGCTGTGGAAGACATGGTGGTAGTAGCCATGAGGGACTTGGAAAGTGAACAATCATTATTCCTCTTTCTAAATGTGTGGGGTGACAGAATCAATCTCTCAGCAACAATAAAGTGCTCACAATGTTCCAGGAACCATGCAAAGGGCTGAGGAGTTTGTTAACCTGGGACACTGGACAAATGTTGTTGGCATGGAACCAGAGAGAGAGGGGAGACCTTGAAAGTCTTGTTTACTTGAGCTTGAGCTCAGTATTCTATGACCTATAAGGCAACTTGCAAGTTTAAACTGGGGCATTGCTTGGATCAGAGTTTGGCAGTCACAGGAAGAATTGGAGGGAAGAGTTGGGCCCAGGCCATGACCCAAGGAGGTAAAGCTGACCCTAGCTCCAAGAGCAGTTCAGATATTTCACAGATCAGAAAACAGTCTTTGTGGGGTGGCAGAGGGAGAAGAAAGACATCAAAAATTACTCTGGTGAGCCACTGGTCCATTACCCACAGGCCTTGTTGATGATGTCAGTTTTCAAGAAGGCAGAATTATCAAAGTGTCCATATATAGAGGCCTTGGATGACTGAACCAAGTGAAAGACAGACTTTCCAAATCATACTTGGCTTCTAAGCTGAATTTATTTATGACATTCCTTCCAACTCCACTCAAAAAGTTACTCATTACAAAGAGAACCATATTTGTAGAAGTTAATTTACAACTACGAGATGTAATATTGTGGAGTAATCGAGATGCTGATTTATAGTAAATTTCCTACTGGCATGAATTTTTATACACAGGGCTTTAGCTGATCCCTCCAGCCTACAAATAATACTCAGCAATTATACAATATCGGGCAAACATGTGGTAACATACACTTTTACCCTTAATCCTATAGATAAATTTCATTTCTCTGAGTTGTGAGGTACTGTTCTGCACGTGACATTTAGAAAACTGTGTCAATATTGTACACTGCTTACCATGGTAAAATTCTACATGGCCTTTCTCCATATTAAACAAATTTTTAAAATGGTTTTTGTTTTGTTTTGGTTTGTGTGTGTGTTTAAATTGGGATAAAGTTTTCAGTGCCCAGGAAGTTTCCACGATTGTATTTCATGTCTGATTGGTTTGGCCAATTGTAGTGCCAAATAATGGTCCGCTATGACTGTTATTTATGCAGTGATCCAAAAATCATAAGCTAAAAACCATTATTTTTTTTTACCAAAAAAATTTTCTCAGCTGCAATTTCATTAAAATAGTACACCCAGAGAGTTATCCACACAGAGAGAGAGAAAGAGGCAGAAAGAGAGACAGGAAGACAGAAACAGAGACAGAAAGAGGTGAGAGAGAGAGGTCAGTATCCAGAGACCTCAGAGTTGGAATGGGCCTAAAAGGGCATACAAGAAAAAGTGTATCTGAACAACAATTCCTCATATCCCCACCAAGTCTTTATTTAAAGACATTTCATAAGGGGACACTACTTCAGGCCAAGAGAGCCATTTCTCCATTGGGAATTCTCCCAATTCTCAGGAGGTTTGTTTTTTTTCTTGACATCCAAGTGAAATGTTCCTCTCTCCAATATCTACCTGTGCCTACTCATTCTGCTTTCTCAGAATGAATGCAATCTCATTTTTACTGAACTGCAAACTCCTTGAGAGCAGGAACTGACTTGTTTGAGTCTCTATGTCACTTGAGTCGGAAATAGTAGGTACCATCCAGTTTTAGAGTTCAGAGGGACTTAAGAGATTATATATAGTTTGACATCTTCATTTTACAAATAAAGAAACTGAGACTCAGAGAAATTATGGTAGATACTAAGTAAATAATTATTTAATTATATTTTAAAATTCCATGTGATATCTTCTCATATACTCATAAGGTGCTATTATGGAGGGGAAAAATCATTGTTTAATGACTGAAGAAGAATTGAAAAGCCTTTGCAGTAAATTTCTCTAATGTACACACACACACACACACACGGAAACACACACAGATACACACAGAGAGACACACAGATACACATATACACAGAGACAGATACACACACACACATACATGATTCAAATTTATAAGAATAAGAACCATCCAACAATTGATCAATGGTGAAAGGATATGAACAGGCAGTTCAAAAAGGAAGAAAGCCAAATTATCTAGAGTCATATGAGTGAGTGCTCTAAATCACTAATAATTAGAGAAATGTACATTAAAACAATCTGAATTTTCCACTTTCCACCCATCAGATCAATAATTAGAGAAATGTACATTAAAACAATCTGAATTTTCCACTTTCCACCCATCAGATCAACAAAGTTGACAAAGAAAGAAAATGATGATTGTTGGAGGGGCTGTAGGAAAACAGGAATATTAGGCTCCACTGCCGGTGAAGGCTCTGAACTCAAACACAACCTCTGTCCAACAGTTGCTAAACTGTGCATTCCCTGTGATCCGATGATAGCAATACTAGGCCTGTGTCCCAGAGATCCGAGAAAGAAGAGAAGGGCCTATATGAAAAAAACATACTAATAGAAGATTTTTTGTACTGGCAAAGAACTGGAAACTAAGGGATGTTGGTCAACTGGGGAACGCTTGAATAAATTGTGAATTTAATGGAACACTGAGTAAAGACTGAAGAATGGTAGTTTCATAGAAAACTGAGAACACTTGCATGAAATGTGATGAGCAGAGCCAGGAGAACAACCATAATATGATATCAACACCTTAAAATAATATTTTTGAAGGACTTCAGAACTCATACAGACACAGTGATCAGTCATGAACCTGGAGGACTGATGAAGAATGGTACTTACTTCCTAAGAAAAAGACAATAAGTTAATTATGCAAAATGAGATACATATTTTTGGATAAAGCTAACACATCAATTTATTTTGCTTGACCATACTTATTTGCTGTTGTTTAACCTCTAGTATGGAGTGAAAAAGAGAAAAAAGTAATAATTTTTAAAAAGAAACAATTTTTTAAAAATTGATCATGTCTTCTGGGCTGAACAATAACATTTCATTCAGCCAATCCTCATCTGAAGTACTCTTGGGATCTCTTCCTCTCTCCATCCTGATTGCCTTCCTCTGAGTGATGTCACAGATTTGATAAGTGAACCATTTGTGCCTTCATCATTAGATAAAAATGTCAATCAGTTAACTGCTTTTATTTATATTTATTCACTATACAGTGATGCTGCATATATTTATAAAGACTCTTGTTTCTTTTACTACAATGTATGCCTCTTTCCAGTAGGGATTGTTTCATTCTTTATATTTGTATCATCAGCCCCGAGCATAGGAACAAGTTCACAGAATTTAATAAATGCTTAGTAATGGACAGACTGATTAATTGACCAAGGGCTCCACTAGATAAATTTCCTTAAGTTGACTTTGATATAGTAATATGTCATCCTTGGCTTGAGTTAACCAGTTCCAAATCCTGCTAACTAAATTATTGAACTATACATATCTCTCCATCTTGTACAAAAATTCAGATTAAAGACTTTCCCAGAAAACCACTGCTCCACCAATCTGACAATGATTATCAGCAGTGATTGCTCTGTGTGTGTTAAGACCAGGACGCTGGATAGGCAGGGTCCACTTAGGGCACCCACATCCCCAAGTAGGCCAAATTCAGGTACTTTAATTTTCTTTCCAATTCCCATTTGTCTAGGTTTACGTGAAGTTGAGGACACATGATCTAACTTGGTCTTGCTCAGGAAGGAACAGGAAAATAAAAACAAAATTCCACCAAGAATTATGAGAAGTGCTTAACAGTGCCATGACAACATCTAAGCACTTCTCAAATTAGAGGAAACAGCTGATCCTCTTCTTCCCATTTCCAGATTGTATCAATCAATCTTGACACTGAAGAGCTAGGGAAAACTCTTAGGATGGCTTTGAGGGCTCTAAGTCCATGTCATAGGAGGAACTGTGGGT
This sequence comes from Petaurus breviceps papuanus, assembly GCF_028583685.1. NCBI lineage: Eukaryota > Metazoa > Chordata > Mammalia > Diprotodontia > Petauridae > Petaurus > Petaurus breviceps. Next base: position 65,806,478 of record NW_027185761.1, on the reverse strand, counting down.
GTGTAGCATAAGAAGAGAAGACTCAGGGGGAACAGGAGAGCTGTCTTTGGTGGGCTGTCCTGTGGAAGAGGAATTTAATTGGTTTCCTTTACCCCTGAGGACAGAACCAGGAGCAATGGCTATGTCACAAAAAGGCCAGTTTGGGCTTGATGCTTTCCTGAGCATTTGTGGTTATCCCAAAATAGAATCAGCTGCCTTAAGAGGTCGTGGTTTTCACATCACTAAGCAGAGGCTGCATGGACACTTGTCCAAAATGCAATGGGGATGTGGCCAGTGGGATCTTCAGCCCACTGCATTATCTGCCTGCCATCCACCCACAGACTGGGACCCAGCACAGGGAGACTGGGAGAGCCTGCTTATAAAAATGCTAAATGTTGGATAACTGAAGCATTGTGTACCTTGACTTAGCTTCAACAGGTATTCTATGACTGTTTTCTTTCTCATAACTGAGTCATGAAGGAAGGTTTTTGATTGGCGCTTGAGCAAAATCTGAGTATGACTCCCATGGGGAGTCTTTCCCTGGCTATGTCTGAGGCATGTTTGTGGGCATCTTAGCTAAGGAAAGGTGTGATGCCCTTTTGCACGTGGAGCTGCCATGAAACCATAGCATGGCTATTTTATATTTCTTTTATGTCTGTTCTTCTATGCTACTTGGTGAAGAAGTATTGGAAAGAGTTACAGCAACATGAGCTTCAAGGGGTAGGAAGGGCAAGAAATGGGGTTATAGGTGTGTTACAATGGGGTTTTCTTTGGGGGACGTGTTGAACCAGGTGGCTACTGGGTTCCCATATAGTCCCCACATTCTGGCATTCTGAATTAACTTCCTGAGACACTAATGAATGCAGTAGAGCTACCCAGAAATTGTCTTATACCTTGGAGTTATTTTTTTTTCCTTTCCAAATACTCAGGGTACCATTTTCCCCCACACTCTACACTTCTCAAGCTTCTAGCTGAACTGTTTCTTCTTGGCTTAAAATGAGAATTTAGAAGCCACACATTAAGCTCTGGATTAGCAACATAATGATGATTCCAGGGTGTCTTCTGCAAAATGTCATGGCTCCCATCCAGTCCTTCCTGCCGAGAAAGAAGATGGTTGCCACGGTCTCGCTGTGAGTGTTGACAGCAGTCTCAGTGTCATTTAGGCAGATCTCTTCATCAAAAGATCTCACACAAAGTCTTAGGCGAGATTCCAAGACAACAGTCACAACAAAACGTCCAAACACATTTGGGTGACATGCTAAAGCGGATGCGCCAGACTTGACTCATTTTTTTTTTTCCCTCTAAAAAGTCTTTTTTCTTCCTTTTTTTTTTTTTTAAAAACAGATCATACTCAGAAACATTTTACTTGAGAGTGACCCAGACTGAATGTGACCCTTGAAAAGCTGGACTGCTTTTGGCAAAGACTTCCCTGAACTCGAGCATGGAAAGCATCCCGTTCCCCTCCTGATTTGTGCGTGCTGGCCCCTTCCGTGTCTGCAGGGTTCCTTGCCAATTACAGTCATATACAAGTAACTTACACACATGTGTTAATTTTACAGTGCTGACATTTGTCTTATGCTTCACACATGTTATCTCAGAAGAGCACCCAGCTACTCTTGGAGGTAAGGACCAAAGCACCATATGGGAATTAAGGTTGGACCACACGTTTCCAGGATGGGACAACAAACAGGTATCAGAGGGAGGCAGGCTTGGAAACCAAGATCCTCCCTAAACCAGGTCAGCTATCCATGATAACAGCAACACGGCATGGGGGGAACCGTGCTATATTTGGAGTCAGAGGAGCTTGGTTCAAGTCCTGGCACTGCCACTTGTAACCTGTTTGACCTTCAGCGAGTCATTTAACCCCTGTGGGCCTTAGTCTCATTTACAAAAGCTGATTATTTGTAACCCCTTTATTTGGAGTATTTCCTTCCAGAGGAACATTAGAAGGGGTGAACATATTGGGTACCAAATGATACTGCCCCGGTGAGATTTTCTATCTCCTAACATAAACGACTAATTTCTCGTTCATGATGTGGTAGTTAGTTCTGAATCAAGCGGTAAAATTGGTGAGATTCAGCAATTAGTTAGAGCAAAAGTCAAAGTTACAACCAAAGTTGAAGGATAAAAAAAATAGAAAATAAGGCAAACAATTATCACAGCTTCAATTTAACCCATTCTAGTAGGCTACTGATGATGAACAATGGGAAACAGATAAAAGGGCGGAGGGGGAATGACACTAATTATCTCAGCTTCCTACAGAAGTTCATAGCAGCCCTATACTTTGAGCTTGGGAGACACAGTAAAATCAATGGTATAATATTACAGATGAGGGAACTGAGGTTTAGAGAGGCTGTGACTTGTCCAAGGTCACAGAACTAACAAGTACCACAGCTGCTTGGTGTAAAGCAAATGGCCCAGAAATAACATTAGCCAGGAAATACTTGGTCTCTTTGCCAAGGAAAGAGACAGAGCAGCCAAGGACAAGCCCAGTTTGAAAGAGAAATCTATTTAAAAAACTTTACAGAGGAAGAAGAAGATTATAAAAATTATTATCTCATAAAAGAGAAAAGCTCAATAGAGGTGTCACTAAGAGTATGGAAACCAGGATAGAGACCCAACTAAACCAGATCACCACAAGGGCACACACCACAAGGGTCAGATGAAGAACAATAAATTGGAGGGGGGGGGAGTGGACAACCTCTGCCAGAATTCATATGATGACCTGTTCCTATCATATAATTTTACAGTTAGAGCCATAAGGAAGGTTAATGGCAATTGAATCAGCTGTACTTATTTTACAGGTGAAGTAATAAGGCAAAGAGAGGTAAATCAACTTGTGTGGGCTTACACAGCTCCCAGCATCAGATCCCAATCTAAGTACACTGCCACATCTATGAAACTATAATGGTCATATTCAGCCTGCCCTGGGGTGCCTACAGACTTCCTGAAAAAGCAAGAAAATGGGGTAAGGAAAAGTGAATGGACTGAACAGAAGTCATCTAACAGGAAGCAAAAGACTTTGAAGCCATTAAGGAATCGATGTGCAAGGCATCTGAAAGAAGGGAAGATAAGAGTTGAGAGGAAAAACAAGGAATTTTTTTTTTTAAGTCAAGAAGATATGAGCCCTATCAATACACATGCCCACTTTCTCATCTCTTTAAAATCTTTTTTTGAAAATCATGGGGTAAGAATGTAGGAATATCTTTGATGAAAATGGCACAAAGGAGCAGTCTGACTCTCTCAAATGATTTTCTAAAATGGACCACATTTTCACATGCACATAATAGGTCTCAGAACATAGTAGGTGCTTAATAAATATTTGTTAACACCCAACAATGGGAATAGATTGAATTTACTGAAAGTTGTAGAAAAAGTTGTACAAGATCCTATTGAGTTCACAATTTGTTGATTATATAATTCTATATGAATTATATATATATTTGTCTATATATGTGTATATATATATATATATATTTCTATATTACCATAGGAGTAGCTAGATGGTATAGTGGATAGAGCAGCAAACCTGGACTCAGGAAAACCTGAGTTCAAATCTGGCCTCAAATGCTTCCTAGCTGTATGACCCTGGGTGTCACCTAACCTTGCTTGCCTCAATCTGCATATCTGTAAAATGAACTAGAGAAGAAAATGGCAAAATGTTCCAGTATTTTGCCAAGAAAACCCCAAGTGGGCTCATGAAGAGTTGAACATGACTAAACATATATGCATATGTGTATATATACACACATGCATGCAAAACTAAAAATATAATAAATATATTTACATAATTCTATAATATATGGATGCAGTATATGAATATATTTATATACTACATCGTATGTAAATATATTTATAGTACATAAATATATTTAGATAAAACATGTGATATATAAACCTGTGCTTGTATATATTTATATACTATCAAATATATTTATATATTGCACACAAATATGTGCATGTGTCTATATGTGTGAATGTATATATATGTATTTTACATGTATGTATGTGTGTGTATACTTTCTACTTGTTTACATAGCCCAAGAGCCAACTAATTATGGCCAACATGTGTCATAGTCCATGGGCAGCTGCAGGCAGAATTTAAGTAGAAATACAACATATATGTGTGTGCATGTATATATAAAATGTATAAACACACATGTACATGCTATATTTATATATGAAACGATATATTTAAATATATTAATATGCAAATATATTTAAAGCATCTGATTCAGTAGAACAACATGTATTTTTGAATGTTCTTCAACAAAAAGACCCCTCATTTAAATGCTGAGAGAATTCCATGTTTGGTGCAACCACAAATAGAATGTGGTTGAATTACCATCTTGCCCAGCTAACAGAGTATGAAGCAAGCATGCTTGGGAAATGTTTTCACTTGGGTCATGAAACGTGGCATGTAAAGTCCAACTTGAAAGAAGATTCCTACTACATGGTGATGTCCTCCAGATGATCTTTTCCAATGACATTCACTTGAATGCACAAAGCTCCAGAATGTTTGCCTATCTTTTTGGTGTGACTCATAACCTGTGATTAGATCTTGGGTTCAAACCCTGTATCTTATGTCCATGAGCTGTGGGACCATGGATAAGTCATTTTGAGTTCTCTCCATCTCAGTTTCCCAATTTCTCATGTAAAATGGGAATGCTGATACTTACTATCTGACATTGCTGTTGTGGAGCCCAATAAGATAATGTCTGCCAAGTACTTGGCCCATTGACTTGGTAACTTTGTAAACCTAATATATTCTAGCTAGTGTTGAGCACTTCAAGATTTACAAAGCACTTTATAAATATCTTATTTTGCCCTCACAGTTCTGGGAGGTAATTGCTATTGTTTTCTCCAATGTACAGTTCAGTAAACTCAAGTACACAGAAGTTACGTGATTTACCCTGGGTCACACAGCTAGTACTATCTGAGTCTAGATTTGAACTCAGGTCTTCTTCCCGCTAGGTCCAGTTCTCTATCCCTTTCCACCACCTGGCTGCCTTTCTAATATGTTATGTAAATCAACCTTTTGAGAAGACACGGGCAAAAGTGGCAGAAGATGAGTTGGTGGGGATGGACTGTAATCTGCATCTTGGAGGGGAATCATGGGGCTTCTGGAATATTTGGGCATCTTGGCCAAGCATTGCTGATCAGCAGTGCACTGGGCCTAGTGGAAAAGAGTAGGCTGGCATGCACTTGTAAAGAGCCTGGAGCTTTTACTGATGTAGAAATCCCCTGAACCCTACCTGCTCTGGTTACGTGGCAAAAGAGAGAGGGAATCAATTGATGTTTGACACGCCACACTGGTTCTCATGGGATAGCGAAAGACCTAAAAAAGTCTTCGACTACATTGGATGTGGTTCAAAACAAAACATTTATTATATACTTCCTTATATGCAAAGCACTGTGCTAAATCCTGCAGAGGCAAACAGCCACCACACTCCCCCTTGGAGGCATCCAGCAACCACCCTTGTAATGATCTACTCTAGAGCTTTCCCAGGAATCAGAGCTCAGCTAGATCATTGCCTTACACTTGACAGACTGTTCTCATCCCTTTGTGGAACCGTGGAAGTTTTCTTCCTTCAGTCCCCCATTTTCCATGACATTGGCTCAGCCTTCGTGTCTACCACCTCTTTCAGTGCCAAAAGATGAAGTTTATATGGGACAGATGAATTAAATTCATCAAGGGGACCTGGATGTTCTCTTCCTGTCTTATTATTGCTCTCACTGTCTCCTTATTGGTCTCCTCCCCGTTAGTTATTTTTGTTCTGCCATTTTCAATGTGAGGGTCAATAATCCTGGCAGAAAAACAAAACGGAAACAGAATAAAAATCGAGCAGGTTGGTCTTCTATTGGTTGTCAGTCAGAATGGTCTCACCCACCCCAAAGTTCTTATCCCCTCTTTGAGATTCCTTTTCTTCCAATATAACTACCAAAATAACAACAAAAAAAAGAATCTCATTTTTGTTCTTCTTGTCCTCTCCAATCTTAGCTCATTTGAAACCTGACCTCAGATCCTGATTCTTTTGCAATACACCTGTGTGACCCTGAGAAAGTCACTTTACTTTGGGACAAGCAGGTGAGAGAGATATTATCTCTTATAACAGGTGGAAAAACTGAGGCTCAAAGCTGTTAAGGGACTCCATTATGAACCAGCCGAGTCAACATCAGTCAGAAATGGGATTTGAACTCCAGTTTTTGGATTCCAAGCCTGGGGGTCTTTCCACACCATTGTAACTCCACTCAAACAGAAAATCCTGGTTCCTTTCTGGAGAGTAATTCAGAGCGTTTGTTCTCTTTCCTCATGAGCTTCATCCGGAATGTTGCTGATTCTTTTTTTAATGTATCAAGGTCGTTTGGGCTTCAGATTCTTTCCTCTGAATGCTAGCTACCTCCTAATGGGTTGGGTTCCAAATTGGTAGTGGGGGAAGCTTTGAAATCAGCCATGTGTTTTAAAAAAAACTACCCCCGATCTTGAAATGGACATTTATTCCTTCACTTACTTTCTTAGTTCATTAATTGACTGTCATTTCCATTTATGAGCTCTCTAACATACATATAGGGTGTGTGTGTGTGTGTGTGTGTGTGTGTGTGTGTGTGTGTGTGTGCTCTTTAAAATTCCTTGGTTATTTGAATTAAAAATCTCTACAGGATGTCGTGCACAACCAAGGACATGCCAAAAGGCAGTGGGACAATTATCTTTGCCTTTCCAAATGTGTCCTAAAAAGGAGCCAAATCCTGAGCTCCAGTGGGATGCGTGGGGGGGGGGGGGCTTCAAGAAGCCCAAGCTGGGCCCACCCAACACTTGCAGAGGAGAGGAGACCCAGCCCCAGTACAGCCTAGAGCTCAGGGCCACGTGACTGAGATAAGACTGGGCCAAAAGGTGGCAAAACAAAACTGTGTGAATGTTAGCTGCTGTCAGTATTATTAATAACTCAGTGCCTAGGTTATAACACCATCTTCAGCACCACAGGGCTGTATGTAGGACCTACATATACAGATTCAAATTGCTGAATGGGAAGAGACTTTAGGAGACATTTATTCCGACTTTCAGATTTTACCAATAAGAAAAATCAAGCTGGAGGCGGCTAGGTGGCAGTGAACAGAGCACTGGCCCTGGAGTCAGGAGGACCTGAGTTTGAATCCAGCCTCAGACACTTAATGCTTGCTAGCCATGTGACCTTCAGCAAGTCACTTAACCCCAATTGCCCTGCATTTCCCCCTCCAAAACACAAACAAAAAAAATTGAGCTGGAGGGAGTCATATGACTTATCCAAGGTCACACAGCTAACAAGAGGTGGAACCTGGATTTTAACTTAGAGGCTGGGACTCTAAATCATCCTCTCCCTTTCCCATTCCTGCCTTCCCTTCCCCTACCTTCCTTTCCCTTCCCTTTCCCCTTCCCTTGCCTTTCCTTTCTTCCCTTTCTCTTCCCATCGGTTCTGATAGCTAGCCTGGAAGGAAGAACCAGCTCTGGAGATGATACTACTCTTTTCCCTCCCCCTTGAGACTCTAAACATAACTCAGGAGGTGGGGAGGGGATTTCCTGCCCTCTTCACCAGTCCTGTCCACATCAGCCATGGACAGCAGTGTGACAGGGTGAATAAAGCACTGCAATCGGCATAAGGAAGACCCATGTTTGAATCCTGCTGCATGGCATTCACTGAGCTTGTGACGAAAAAAAGACAGCCTTCCTGAGCTTTGGATTCTTCACCTCAGCACAGAGCCCAGAGCAGAGACAGCACTTAATAAATACTTGTTCCCACCCCTCCCCTTCCCTTCACAACAGAACTAATGATCATACCTTCGAGGTTGTTGTGAGAGCCAGATTATGGGTGTATGAAATGTCCTTCACACCCTGAGCCCTGCCCACCTTCCACTTCTGCCCCGTCACACCAATCCAGTGGCACTGGCCTCTTTGCTGTCCTTCCACAGCACAGGCCAGTGCCAGATGCTGGCATTTTCACTAGGTGTCCCCCACTCCTGGAAGGCTCCCCCCTCACTTCCTCCTAGTTCCCTCATCTCCTCCAAGTCCCAGTCAAAATCCCATCTCATACAGGGAGTCTCTCAGGACTTCCCTTAATCAAACTGCCTTCCTTTTGCTGATTATATCCCTTTTCTCCAATAACAACCACAACAATGGGGGCCAAGCATCGAGCTAAGCATTTTACATATATTATCTCTGATGCTTACCACAACCCTGGGAAAGAGGTGCTATTACCCTATTTTACAAATGGGGAAACTGAGACAAGAAGAGGTCAGGTGATTTCCCCAGGACCACACAGCTCATCACAGTCTCAGACTGGACTTGAACTTGGGTTTTCTTGATTCTAGACTCAATGCTCTATTCACCACACAGCTGCTTGCTTCTGTATGAATAGTGCCTGGTCATAGTTGTTTGCATGTTATCTCCCCATTAGACTGTGAGCTCTGTGAGGGCAGGAAGAGTTTTTTGGCCTTCCTTTGTAACCTCAGCACTCAACAGTGTCTGCCACATTGTAGGTGTTTTAGTAAACACTCATTGACTGGCTGAAAGCTTTGAAATGCTTTATAGGTATGAGCTATTATTATTAGTGATCACACAGATAGCTTTGGAGAAAACCTTCAGATGAATGGATGAGGCTGGTAAACAGAAGGCCAAGAGCTTCAAATTGAAAGTGAGGAAAGGAGGCTGTGGGTGGAGAGGGCTTTTTCAAGGAACTCATTTGAGAAGAGAGATGCCAGCTTATCAATCTTTTCACAGCCTAACCCCAACCTCCCTTTCTAGTCAAATCAATAGACATATATCAATATATCATATCAAGGAGAAGAACCTTTCCAGTCATATTCTACATCTGTTCTCCCCCCACATTCTATGGCTTGGTTCCAATGGTGACTTGTTGTTCTTCTCAAGGCATTCCATTTCTCATCTCTGTATGTCCACCTTGCCTATCCCACCCCATCCTGGAATACAATCCCTTCTCACTCTCATTTCCATCAATGCCACCTCCCATGTGAGGCCTTTCCTGGTCCCCCTAAACCACAGCTGCTAATGCTTTCCTCCTGACATTACCCAATATCTAGTTTTTACATTTTTAAAAAATGTTTCTCTATATACAAATATAGTCTCCTCCATTAAAATCTAAGCGCCTGGAGGACAGGGATAGTTTCATTTCTCTCTTCATTCCCCCAGCACCAATGCCTGACACAGTGTCGGTGATTAATAAACATGAACTGATTGACTAGTGTTCTAAAAATGAAGAGAAATTGGAAATGCAGAAAGTGCTCTTTGGGAAGAACAGATCCTTGAGAATGAAGATGTCTATATTTGGGGCCATGACTAAAATCTTTCAGCTCCTGTTCATCTTTCATCAGAAAAAAAGAGGCTCCTGAATGAAGACAATGATTTAGGGGCATTCCCAAATGGAGGAAAATCCCTCTAAGTAGAGCATAGAAAATCGAGAGCATCTCAATCCTTCACTTGTCACAGACAGAGGAATTCCCCTAAGTTTCCATGACCAATAAGGGGAGATAACATTCATTCATTCTGGCCCTTGTAAGTAAGTATTTAGAGGTTTGTAAGATGGGCTAGAAGAGATATTAAGGGTTATATAGTCCAACACAAACTCCCTTCCATTTTTGCAAATGAAAAAATGGAGATATGAGCAGACAAGTGACTTGTCCAAGGTCCCACATTGCCTGAGGCAGTAACTGGATGATGTAGAGCTTGAATTCAAATCTAAATTGCATTCTAATCCTAGTGTAATTTCAGCCAAACAATGCAGTCACATGCAGCCACAGAATTGGGCAGCAATGAAACTAAAGGCTGGGTCAACACAACCAAGTCTGCATAATTTAGGTCTTCAGAGGTCATGGGATAATAGATATGGACCTAGGAGGAGATTCATAGATAATTTCATACATTCGCCTCATCTTACATAGGAGTAAACTGAGGACAAGATAGGTTAAGACAGTTAGTTACCCAAGGTCAACCAGGTAAATGGAGTTAAAGCTTGGAATTTGAATCTGGCCCCACCCTGCTGCCTTGCACTCAACTTTCCTACTCTCAGACTATGTCATTTATATTTTGAGAAAACTAAATGGAAAACTTTGAGAAAGGTATTTTTCTTAGAATGATAACTTTATTTTTAAGAAGCGACCATCTTATGAATCATATAGAACTTCACCAGTGTAAACAATTTCAGTATCGGGAATATTATTGCCCAACAGTCTCCCTGTGGTTAGTGGTATAGCCTAGTGAACAGAGCTCTGAGACAGAGTCAGAAAGACCGGGGTTCAAATCCAGCTTCTGATACTTATGAGCTGTGTGGCCCTAGGTGAATTATTTAGCCTCTGTCTGCCTCAGTTTTCTCAACTGTAAAATAATGATGAAAGCATCTACTTCCCAGGGTTGTTATGGTGATCTAATGAGACTTTGTGAGGTGCTCCCCATGATGCTCGGCACATAATAGACACTATACAAATTCTAGCTATTATTGTTTTGTACACAATCATTATTATTATTACTATTATATTTCAACTTACTATCCATGTCCTGGGAGATTTATGAAAGCTAATTTTTGGAAGAGTAAATCATGCATGAGATTAGAGGAATCTTTGCCTTATTGCTTATGCTTATGATTCTCTGTATACTAGTCATGCCCTTGTCCATCTCCAACAACTAGCATTATTTTTATCATCAGGGATTGAACCTGTGATTTTGATGCTTTGGGGAATGGCCAGGTGAGGAAAGTCGCTTTACCATTGTAAGTTTGCACTTTCTATGCAATTTACAATCTACAATTTTCTCTGGAACACTGAGATGTTGAGTCACACAGCTAGTAGGGATGAGAAGTGGCCATCAATCACTTTCTGACTTCAAGGATGATTCTCCAGTGACCAAATCATCTTCCTTTTCCAATGGAAAATTTAAAAAGCAGAATTCATAGACAAAACTATTGCTCAAAACAACGATAATGTGTCATTTTTTTCTGATAGAAAATAAGCTGCTTGAAGACAGAGGGTATTTCATTTGGGTTTTGTTTCCTCAGCATCCACCAGAATGCCTGGCATATAGACATCACTTAATCAATTGACTGATTAGCTGAAATTTCTCTATCCCCAATGCCCAGGAAAGTTGCAGGTATTTAACAAGTGCTCACTCATTCATTCCTTTTTTCCATTCATTAATTAGCACTGATGAGCATAATGCAATATTAGAACCCACAGATTTCTATGTTGACTTTTCCATTTCTGTGTTACTCAAGAATGAAAATATTTAATAATTTGGGGAAAAGAATAAGAATTCAGTTGTAGAAACAAAATTCTTATATTCAGTTTTATTCCAATCAGTTCAAACTTGAATACTACAGAAAAAATGTAAAGGACTTATGAACACTGCATTGATGAAATCATATTCTCAATAAGAATGAGAGTCACACCAAATGTGTCTCCCCAAGTTTTTAACCTTCATGCTTCCAGGGCTGGGTTTTCTCTCCAGCCCCTCACCCATGATTGTGTACCTTATGGATCTGTGCACATGGAGGACATAAAATACATGTCAAACAAAATAAAGCAAGTTATTAAGTAGAACAAAGCCCTAAATCTTGGGGGAAGTCAACAGATAAACAGAGTATAACAGTAGGAAAGTCTAAATACACACAACATAATTCATAGTTAAACTAAGCCTGATCTTGGACTGTATTTCACTAACTCCTCCTGAAGTCTGGTCAGCGAAAGTCGGGTAAATCTTCCCGACATTGCTAACTCAGCAGAAATCTGGGCAGCCAAAAAGGAGACCTCCAGCTTTGGCTGGAATGAAGAGAGGAGGATGAGGTGAACACAGATCAGCTCCCAGACTAGACACAGGCAGCTGTAATAATCTGGAATATTCCATTCCTTAATAAAACATTTTAATGTTTTTCAATGCTTAAGATCCCTTAATAGGAAATTATGTCCTAGGTAAATGAACTTCTTTAAGACCATGGGCTCTATGGGAAAGAAGCAGGAAATATGCATGTAAGTTTCAGCTCTGGTTGACATTTACAAAGTCACATAGTCTCCCTAGGTCTCACTGTCCTCATTTACAAAATGAATGACTTAACACCACATGTCCTCCATGAAGAATTCTGACATTCTTCTTCATATCCAAATGTATTAGTAAGTATTAGTCTTTCATCTCAAGTGATTGGGTTTTCAAGTTCAAATTTAACATGACAAAATAATTTTTACTATGATATTTTTGAAATCACAGTGAAAAAGTGATTACTGATTTTAATCCTTCCCTCATACATCATCTGTTAGGTGATGAAAATGATTCATGCTTGACTTTAAAAGCTGCCAAAGGATGTTGGTGAAGATAGGAGAATTGGGGGGCAGGTATGTAGAAGTAGAGGCAGAGGTACAAATATGGTTATAAGTTGATATAAATATACTTATGGGCATGTAAAGGGGTGTGGTAATAAGTACCAGTGGCAGGTATAGGTATATATGTATACACTCATATTAAGGCAAAAGGCATGCTATTTGGATGTCTTATTCTTGTGAGTTTCTTTTTGACAGACAGAACATTGATTAGCAGCAGTTCAATGACTAATCAACCAACCAATCAGTTAACAGGAATCTATTAATTACCCACGAATAAACACAGTTCCAGGAGAGAGATAAAATCTACTCAGTCAAATCTTCACAAAATTGATATGATTTGGAAATTCCAGGTTTGACCCTGAGCAAGATATGGTATCCACATAGTACCAATGTTCATGGTTATCAGGTATATTTAATATCAATTTTAAGAAAGAAGGAAAAAGCAGAGCCAGTAAAAAAGAGACCAATGTGTTTGACTTCAACCCTTGCCACAGTTCTATAGTTCATCCACATATGTGTGCACACATGCATTCCATTCAAAGAGCTGGTTTGTGTGCACTTTAGGAAGGCGCATTCACTGGAAAATGACACCAGCTCAAAAGAACAAGGGATGTCAAAGAATTCACGTTTCCTTCTATGACAGGGTTATTAACCTGGTACATCAGGGGAATGCCAGACACATCAAGGATCATTTACAGTAAGCAATGTGACAACATCTCTCAAGCAACCCTTGTAGGCATCTTAAGGTTTATGGGTTTTTATACCAGGCAGTGATGACTGTATCAGAGAAAAAGGAGCAGACTTTGGTTAGCTACAGGAAAACATCACACACATACACATACATAAACAGAGAATGTATGCCTCCTAGATGCTTACAAATAGATAATTCAATTCAACAAGCATCTATTAATCACCTAGTACATGTAAACCACTGTGCTAACACTATAGGTGTTCAAATATAGGTCTAGGGTGGTTTTAACTTAGAGTTTTTATCTTGGTTTAAAAAAATTGATAACTACATTTCAGTATAAATTGTTTTCTTTATAACCCTAAATGTTTTATTTTATGCATTCAAAATCATTATTCAGAGGTATCCATGGGTCTCATGATATTGCCAAAGGCATCCATAACTTAAAATAGTTAAGAACCCTTGGAATAAACATATAAGTGTATAAGTATAGTGTAGGTAGACATAGAGGTGTAAGTACAACTCTGGGTAAATACATGTTGTTTTTTGTATTGACTTGTGTATAAATTGAACTTAAGTGAGGCAGAGTTGCAAAAAGTCATTCTCTTCACTCTCTCTTCCGGAGTCAACAAGGTCCAGTGACAGGACAAAAGTCAAGATGACTGGCATGGCCCAGAATGCAGTGGATGGCCTTGATGTCTTTGGTGCTTGACCAAACTCTAAGTGTTCCACAGCACCTCCTTCAGTCACATTCATGGTTGCTGGAACAAACTGCTCTCATCCATCTATTCTGGCAAGGGAAGTATTCACATGCTTGGGGTAGACATCCCCCAACTCATGGACAGGTTTGAGGACTGTCAGTTTGCCCTCAAAATGATTTAGCCCATTTGCCAATAAAGTTTATTGGAGTATGTTTACTGTGCATGCTAAGCTTCTTGGAGTTACAGGTAAGAGTTGGGTGAATTAGGTGTACATCAAAGGTAGATGAGATGTTAAGTATAGTTACAGGCATGGAAACAGGTATGGTTCCAGGTATAGGTGCAGGCCTACGTAGAAAGATCCATTGACACTAAGCCAAAAAACTGCCCATCTAGTTGCATGGCTTATTCTAGCCAATGGAAGTTTCTTTTTGAAAGAATGACAAAACATTTATTTATTAAGAATTTACATTTTGCCAAGCACTGTGCTAAGGTATGGGATGCAAACCCAAGCAAAGTAGAAAGTCCCTACATTCAAGGACCTTATGCTTAATGAAGAAAGATGGTACATGAAGAAGAGATGGGAAGAAGGGAATGCATGGGACTAACAGACTTCTTGTTTCTGTTATTAATGGAAGAATGCATCTCTCTTGAATTGCTCATTTTGCTGAATAGGCTTTGTTGTATTCTCAAGTTTTGTCTTTGATGACTCTCCTGCCTGGCATGGAAGCTTCCTGTGAAGGGGCACTCTTTCATTCTCTGGACATGCATCCCTGACACCTAGTGCAGTGCTTAGCTCATAGCAGACCCTGAGAAAAATTCTTGGAGAAGCTCACCAGGAACACAAAACCTTAATTTCACTTTAGAGGTCTGTGGGACATTGGCATCCCCTTTCAGTAAGCCTATGTCTCTACATTTATACTTGGTTTGAAGTCTGCATTGAGGGGATCATGGTATAAAGATCTTTGATTTAAGGAATAATGCTTCACAATAAGACTGAATGACAAAAGTCTAATAGCATATAGCAAAATAAATGTGACCTAGCTAATAACATCCAGAGATGTTCCCTGGAATCCTTGAATCCTCACATATATTAACAAAACAGCAAAGATGGAGTCTGTGAACTTAAAAAAAATAGAAAATCAGGAAGTTCAAAACCTCAAAAAGAACACATTGCCAAATTAAAGGGGAAAATTAAAAAATAAAAACAATAGCTCTAATAAATAAAACAAAGATCTGTTTTAATCTTTCTTGAAAAATAGTTTTTATCAAATTAAAAAAAAAACCCACAAGCTAAACTATTTTAGAAAAAAGAAAGGAAAAACAAGGGACCAGAATAAAAACAATGAGAATGTGGCAAACACAATGAATATAATTGAAATCATAATTAACAGAAATTATTATATACAGTTATATTCTAAGAAAAAAATGAAAAAAAAATTGAACCAAAGGAATAAATATATGCACAAATATAAAGTACTCAAATTGTCAAAAAAGAGAAATAGACAACCTAAATTGCCTAGTTTGGGAAAGATTAATTGAACACCATAATGAGTTGCCACATAAATTAATCATTAGTACCAGAGAGATTCAGGGGGGGGAAATCTAGAAGTTGTTTAATACAGAAATAATCTGTCACTCCAGTTGTAGAAACATTAGCTAGCATAAGAAATATGAAATATGAAAATAAGAAAGAAACATTGGCAAAAATGAAACTAAAATACCTGTCAGTAGAAAATGAGATGTTTTCTTAGAAAAACATATAATAAAGTTAATCAAAATAATAGCTTCAAAAATTTGGTAATATTAATATTGTCATTGTACATCCATACACATATATGCACATATACATATATATGCATATTAAATATAAAATGACAGGTAAGAATATATGTTCTTGACTTCTCATTTGTTCAAATTTCCTGGTTTTGTTAGCAATATCTTTTCGTGAGTATAAACAAATCACTGACCCCTGAAATACAGAAAAATGCTAACATAAGAAATAGCATTTATAATTTAAAATATACTAAGTATCTAGTATGTAACCTACTATGGAATACAAAAGATGTACAAACATTTAGCTACAAAATAAATTTTTTAGAGTGTCTTATATACAGTGGATACCTAATATTAAAAAGTATTAATGAACTGGTCTGATCAGCCATAGTCAGACACACTGCATTTTGACCCTGAAATTGTAATGTAATTTTGGTCCTCTTCAAGTATGAAGGGCAATAACTGCCAATTAAATTGAATTGAATTTTTATGGAAATAAAGGGAGAATTAAATAAATGAAGATTAAATTCAATGTTCATGGATAGGTGATGCTAATATTGTAAAAATGACAATACTATGTGAATTAATCTATTAATTGAATGCTATATGAATTGTAATTATGAGATGCTTCACAGAAATAGATCAATTACTGCAAATGTTAACATGAAAGAACAAAATATCAAGATGATGAAAGAAAATAATAGAAAATGTAAAGATTAAGGGAAATTCTATAAATCTCAAATTAAACTATAAAAAGTAATACTCATGAAAGTTATCTGTACCTATATAAAAAATAAGATAGATCAGTGGAAAATGTTAGACAAACAAAGTATCACAATGAAGTCATTTAAAATTTATTTCCACAACTTTGGAAGGCTGTGCCATGGTTGGATGCCATATGTCCAAGCAACAAAGCTTCAGCTTGCTAGCTTTTCTGCCTGGACACACAGTGCTGATATTTCCCTGTTCATTCATCACTCTGAGTGCATAGGATGAAGAGCACATTCTCCAGTATTGACAGTGGGTATTCTTCATCTCTGACCTACCATTTCTACAGAAATTCCAGAAAACTTTAAACCACTGCCAAGGCTAAACACATTTGATGAGGTCATATATGGCATCAAAGAAAAATGAAGAGTAAGCGATTAATTCTGACATTCTACCTATTCCAATGTATTGACAATTTCATTTCATTTCATATCTGAATCAGATTTTCAAGTGTGAATTTAGTTTGACAACATAAACGTAACTTTGAAATTTTTTAGATCACACTGAAGAAAAAAACGATCATTGATTTTATTCCTTCCCTTCCACCTCATGAAAAACAGATGAAAATGATTTACCCTGTACTTAAAAAGTTGCCAAAAGATGTTAAGTGAAGATAGAAGAATTCTGGAAGAAAAGTCGTTGCTATGCAATTGTTCCAGAAGAGAAAGAGAACACCAATGTGAAACAAAATTTGAAGAGGTGAACTTTGATTATTGTGTTCTGTTCATTTTACTTGGGCATGGGCAATTTTTCTTTCTTTCTACCCCTCTCCCCTTCTCCTTCCTCCCCTTCCCTTCCCTTCCCCCCTTCTTTCCCTTTCCTTGCCTTGCCTTCCCTTCTTTTCCTTGGAGAAAGCAAAGATCAAAGACAATGCTCGTATCTGGTCTTCTGCTGATTTATATCATTTTAACTGCCGATATTTCTTAATTCACAATGAAATTGCACAGAGCTCCATTTATAAATATTTAAAGAAAAAGTTAACAACTGTGAACTCCAGTAGTGTGTCAAACTATAAACAAATTCACAGAATATTTGTTCATTTTGAAAGCAGATGTTGGGGCATCTCCCTTCTAGGTACAAACTTAAGCAATATACATTTGTTCTTTACTTGCAAAGGAACATTGGAGTACAGGGATAATGTTTGGGTCTCTAAGTTCCATCATTTGTGTTGTCTTTTAAAAATGGACACAAAATCTTATTAATAAATACAGTGAGGGTCCTGAGAGATTAAGATGAAAATCATAGACTGCATTATACTGTAGATCCCTCCCTCTTCATCAGAATAAACTTCCAATTTATCTTAATAAAATATGTCCATGATGTCCTTTATGAGGCTAGGAAATACAAAGCATTCTCATGATTGCTTATTTGTAAATGAAAAGATTTCAGTGACCATCATGTATTAATTCTATCCTCTAGCTTCATTCATTCATTTGTTCATTCATTTATTCTGTAGAATTCAAGCTTAATGAGAGCAGGAACTAGATCTTTTGTATTTGTTTCTACAGTACATAACACTATTTCTGGCCCAAAGCTGGCAGTTAATAAAGGTCCGTAGGCTAATTGATTGATTATACATAATGCCATACTAGTGCAAAATAATGATAACTATAACTATATAATTAGCTTATGGTGTAGTTGTTTGAAGACATATACATACTAAAGAATTATGATACCAGAGACTACAGGTGATGAATATATCAGGATTTTCTGGGTACTCCTAGGTACACTCTTCCACCAAGCTGTCCAAGCTGCCTCATTGCTATGACTATATTTAGGAATAAACTTCCCTTCTAACCTCCTCCCAAGTCAATCAGTAAGGGACAATTTTACTTGGCTCATCCTCTGTGCTCTATCTGCCACAATGCATGGGTCATTAGCAACAATATCAATGTTCACCTCTCTAGATCAGGAAGACATCCATATAAAAAATAACATACACAACATAAGAGACAATTTTAGAAAATATTACAGTGTCACAATAGATTGATAATCTCATCAATGGGGGATTTTCCTCTAAACCATTAGATAGCCACCCATCCCTGCTTCTCTATTCTGTGAAATTCTTATCCATATCCTCCCATAAATCCATCACAGAGGGTCCACTCAACATGCTGGGAGTATTTCTTGAGTTCTTGTGACATGACATGAATATTGATGGGCATAAGATATAATCATCAGTTGTCCTTTCTTTTTGCAGAAAATATCTATTCTCAAGGAAGACCAGACATCTAAACTGATTTTCTGTTTGCAATGAACAATCACTGGGGATTTTTGAACCAGAGTGGATAATGGAATAGATGCACATTTTAGGAAGATCAAGTTGTATCAGATGGGTTTAAATGGGTATTAATTTCAAGTCACCTTAATCAAATTTTCTACTGTGAGTTGAACATAACAAAATGCCTGATATGATTTCTTACATGTGGACAACTCTACACAGTGAAGCTGATTGCAATCCATCTATAACAACAACAAACAATGACAACAATAGCAATAATATGGCAAATCACACAGCTTTCCTAGACCCCAGTTATCTCACCTTAAAGGTGTGAGAATTAAGTCAAATGGCCTCTAAGGTCCCTGCTAGGTCAAGATTATGATACTATGAATACTATAGCCTCAGTTTCCTCAAAAGTAAAATAAGGAGAAGACCAACCTATTTCACAGGACTGCTTTGAAGATCAAAGGAGAAACTGCATTATTTTGGTGATTTATATTATCTAGGTTCTAAAATAATGACAATAGTCAAAATTAAATTTTCACATTACTCAAAATTACCAAGTCATTAATGTACACAAGATTAAATTCACACACAACCTTCCAGGAACCCCATTCCTGCATATTGTGAGGTACCCCTTTGTGGGACCACTTAAAATTAACCATATGTCACATTAATAATTATTTTAGCTTAGATTTTCATGGGCCAATTTTTCTCCAGAAATTAAAATATTTTTTCTCATAGAGTTTATTTATCATGGTGCTACTGGGAAGGGGTTGAAGTGGTGTCAAATTTCCAGTTGAAATCATAATCCTGGCCTCAGCAGGGCCACACTCTGGGTAATGGGGTCCTGGGGACAGAACCTGGCTTGCTCTCAGTCTCTCTGAGTACTTGGTGTTCTGTGAGCCTCAAACAGGGAAGGTCATTGTTTACCTGTCACAGAAAACTATAGGATAGCTAGTAATCTTCATTAATTAAGGCACTTCAGCCACTGGCAAATGAGAGACATGCTGGAATACGATGGATGATGAAATAAGTTTGGGGTTATTGTCATCTCTAAAGAGGTAGTTTCAGAAGCTGAATGAAATCCAGTGGTAAAGGGTAAATGGTTCAAAGAGTCTGGCTGAATATAACTTCCCTGAAGGTAAGGTATGTGGGTTTGGGGGGGGGGGTGTGGGTGTGGGTGTATCTTTAGCAGCCAGCAAACTTCCTTGCATGGAGTGACTAGCTCGGGAGATGGAGAACCTGGTTCTAATTCTATCTGTGACACTTACTACTTGTGGGCCTCAGTTTCCTCATCTGTAAAAATCTTCCTGAGTTCAAATCTGGCTTTAGACACTTAGAAACTGTATGACCATGGGCAAGTCACTCAACCCTGTTTGCCTCAGTTTCCTCATCTGTTAAATGAGCTGGAGAAAAAAAATGGCAAACCACTCCAGTATCTCCACCAAGAAAACTCCAAATGGGGTCATGGAGAGTCAGACACAAATACAAAAGAATGAACAAAATGAGGGAGTTTTATTAGATGATTGCTAAGGTCCTTTCACAAGCACTGTACTGAACTGAACTGAATGTTAAGCTATCATATTTTTAAAAAGTAAAAAGTAAATTCCCTGATGACTTCTTCATCTATTTTATGGTGAAGTTTAGTGGTCTTCTTGCCATATGGAAATCCACTCAGGAGTCTTATTCCCCCTCCCACCCAAGGTATATCAACCCCCTTCCCCAAACACGTATTAACTGCTTATTATCAGCAAGGCATTATGCTAGGTGATCAGAGAACTTACAGCTGGATAATTGACACAACACATACATAAATAAACATAATGGAAATGCTTTTTATTATTTCTTAAGTTCAGAATAAAAGAAATTTTAAAAATAAGCATAATATCAGAAAAACTGACTAGGTTGAGAGTGCTGATAACTAGGTAGGTCAGAAAAGGCTTCATGGCAGAGGTGGTGCCTGAACTGAGCCTGAAGGAAGAGGTTTCTGAGAGCTGCACACACTGCAGACAGTCAGAGAGCTACCATTTTGCCAATCCATTGGTTAATAGACTGTGCCCAAGTCTAAAACCCTGGGTGATCTTGACTCACACAACATGGAGGAAATTTCATTCTAAATAATCCCCAATGACAAGATTTCATATGGGCAGACACATTCTCCTGTAGAATATGATGTGTCATGTGCCCACATGTCTTCAAATCATCAGGGGAGCCCCCTTCTACCTTCTTAACTGGCCTAGCTTCCAATTGGGTTTTCTTTCACAGATCTTCACTGATAAACATTCCCACTCCATAGTAACTTTTTTCAATGGAAGGACAGCATGCTATAGTGAAGCAGCTTTCAAAATGTGGTCTGGGGCCCCAAGACCCTTTCAGGGGGTCCATAGGGTCAAATCTATGTTCATAATAATACTAAGACATTCTAATTTCTAACACAGTAAAAAGAAATAGTTATAACCTATGTGAAGAAAACATCTTGGGGCAGGGGGAGAGCTTTATTCATTTCTAAAAGCATAAAGGTAACAAGACCAAAGGATTTGAGAACCACTGGGTAGTAGATAAAGGGCTGTCCTCAGAGCCAGGGAGCTCTGGGTTCAGATTGTACCTCTGTGTGACACAGACCAAATCCCTTGACTTCTCAGTGCCCCAGGACTCTAAGTAGGAGAAAAGATGTAGTCTTGTATTGAGAACTGGAGTTAACTGATAAGGACTTCTTGTCTATACCAATGAAATCACAGGGTCAGGTTCACACTTCCCCTACCACCACTCAAAATATATATTGTTTTAAATATCACAATGGATTGAGAACTTCATTTAGAAACAGGAAAACCCTTGATTGGAATCTGACCTCTATTTCCTAGCTATGTGACCTGGACAAATCATTTTCTGTGTATCAGCCTCAGTTTCCTTATCTGCAAAGACCAATCCAATTTTTCATAGGCTGTTGTGAGACTCAAATAGCACAATTCAAGGAAAGTCTTTCTTATGAATCTTAAATTACTAAAGAGATGGCAGTCCCCATTAACCTCCTCCTTACTGGCATCATCATCAAAGTGTTTCAATTGGTTAAGTCAGTGATAATTACATTATGTAAACTTTGATCAGAGGTTATATTCTTCCCCATGCATGCAGAATACTTTTGCCACTTTTCAGAGAACTTTTCAGACTCCCTCTCATTTGATGCCCACAACCTTCAGGTGTAATGGAGGCTGGGATTATTATCCCCACTTATGAAGATTAAAAAAAAAAGCCAGGCAGCTAATTACAGCAGAACCTAGACCATCACTGATGAGCTTTCACCTGCACTCTAATGCTCTTTTGGTCAGAAGGAGCTTGCATGTTACATAAGCACTCAGCCATCTTGAGATCAATTTTCTCAGTGACTTGTCAACACGGTTCCTTTTTAATCACAGAGACCCTCTGTTCTCGTGGCCCATACATATGAGTTTTCCTCTTCAAAGACAACCATCTTGAATGAATTTTCCTTAACCCATGGCCTGGTGATATGCACCAAGGGCCAACCGGCCATTGGCATTTCACATCACACCCTAAGAAACCACAGAACTGACTCTCTAGATACAAAATATCTTCACTCAATCATGCTTCTGCTGAGTCCCCCTCATCATCAACGTATGGCACACAGATGCAGAAATATCTTCAGATGAGGTTGAATCACAGAGTCACAGAACACTAGGGCTGGATGACTTCTTAGCATTCATTCAGTCTAACCCTCTAACTTTACAGGTGAGGAAACTGAGTCTCTCAGATTTGCTTCAGGTTACATGGCAAATTGCTAAGGTCCCAGTTCTCACAACCCTTAGGCCATTGTTACCCCCAATATCCTGTTTCCTTGTAAGGTTTCCTTGACCTGGCCTTCTCCCCCACCCCAAAATAGACACTGATCCTTAACTCCTCCATTGATGTCCAGCCAAAGGAAAGTCAGATTTAAAGCTCTACTCCTTTTCTGAAGTCCATTCCTCTTATCCAATGGTGGTAGACTGGTCTCCTCCAGCCTTCCTGCCTTGCAGGGTAGATGCATTCTTCGGCCTTGTCTTCTATCCTGCTGAAGCACCCTTAGGATTTTCATGTCTTTCCAGGCTCCCTACAGTTAACCCATACTATACAGTTAATCCCCTCCCTCAACAGAGAGTGAACTTTTTAAAAACCATAAAATATTTGCTTTTCTGTTTCTATCTTTAGTGCTCAGCACAGTCCTTGGCACATAGCAAACGCTCCAAAATGACATTTCATTAATCCATTCACTGATGATCTTTGACTATCAGCCCAAAGAGAAATAATGTGTCTCCCTCACCAGCCCGCCTGTACTCCATCCATACCCAGGGCACTGTTTGTTGGTTTTATTTGAGGAAAATGATATCCTCAGATATAAACCTTTTATAATGCACTGGCCCATTTTATGAATAAAAAAATTAGGACTTATTGGGAGGTAAAAATGCCTGGCATATGCCTAGAGTGAAGATGGAGCCTTTGTAGACAACCTTCAAAGAGCCTGTTGTATAAACACGGAATTTTTATCATTCCTCCAAAATTATTCCTCCTATTAAATGAGCGTTCCTCCATCAAAGGCACATTGCTAGTTTATCCGACCACTCGTGTTGCCTTGGGGCAGCACACACTTTCCCACTTTCTCTCATGTAACCCTTTTGGCTACTGTGAATGGTGCAGAAACCCACTTCAAAGTCAGTGCAGGCCAGGAACTGGACCAAAGAGGCCAAGATGTGGAGAATGGGAGAAGATGGGAGATTTGGAAAGGAAAACAAAAGCTTCTACAAATATTTCCATTTTTTCCTCTGTAAATAGCCCAGCACCAGCAAATGGCACAAGAAGTATTTTTTTTTTTAATGAACAATGAACTAATTCCAAGACCCTTTTCCAAGTAAGATCTTCTAAAATTCTTAGGCCTTGCATGAACTTTGGACCATGAATCTGAAACTTTACTCTTACCTTTCCACAAGAAATAAGAATGGAGGAG
Source organism: Petaurus breviceps papuanus (assembly GCF_028583685.1). NCBI lineage: Eukaryota > Metazoa > Chordata > Mammalia > Diprotodontia > Petauridae > Petaurus > Petaurus breviceps. The sequence goes on along the minus strand of NW_027185761.1, from coordinate 65,782,998 downwards.
GAGGGGATAGGAAATTGTTCATTTGCCATGGGGCAGCGGACTGAGCACCTGTCTGGAGTCAGAAAGACCTGAATTCAAATTCTATCTGAAAAACTTTCCAGCTGCATGACCCTGGGCAAAACACTTAACCTTCTCCCAGTCTCAGTTTCTTTCTTTGTAAAACTGGTATAGTACTGACATCTGGGCAGCTAGTCGGAACTACAGTGGATAGTGCCTTTGCAAAGGCATTAAACAATGGAAGAGTATTGTGAGGACCGAGTCAGGGGCATGTTGCAAAGGGAAGATATCTTGGGATAAAATACTACCTCTACAACTTTCTAATCAAGCTACTTACCTTTCTGGGCCTCAGTTTCCTCATCTGTCAAGGGAAGGGGTTGGATTAGATGACCTTTGCTGTACCTCTTCTCCTAAATCTATGCTTCTATGAGTCTGTTAACCAGGGAGATGGAAGAAAACTTCAATGAAGAGGTGAATATCAAAGATACGAATTCTGTAAATAAAGAAAGCATTCCACGTGGAAGGCGGACCCCTGGGGGAGTAGAAAGTGATGGCCCCCAATGGAATCCTGGCTCTCTAATCGCTATGGGAGTCACTGACCAGCACAGGCATTTGTAAAATGGGGCAGCTGGGTAGAGGATCCCCAATATCTTTCCTCTTTTCAGTCTCCAATCCTGACCCAATGAAGGTAGGTAATTAAATTTTAAATTAAATTTAAAGCAGCACTCCTTTACACATTGGAGTTCATTAGTAACTTTTTGGAAATTCCATCCCACTTGCAATTATTAAGGGGCTATTTTCTGCAGTATGGCAGCATAGCCTAAAAAGGGCTCAAAATCCAGCCCCTAAAAGGGTTCAGATCCAGCCTCTGACCCAGCCTGAGTGTGTAATCCTGAACAGGACAGTAAATATCTCAGTGCTCTGGGCAACTTCAATGGAATCATAGATTCAGTCCCTATCATTTTCCTTATTGTCTACACTCTGGGTCATGAGACCAAGTGGGAAACATTCCTTGCCCTTGTAGAGCTTGTATTCTAAGGGCTCAAGGGGAAGATTCAGAGGTAGGAGGATATAATATGTAAGCCGATAAGTATAAACGTATAATTGGAGAAGGAGGAGAGCATCAGAAACTTAAGAAGCTCATGAGCCTTCCCTAGGAGGTGACAGAAATGGTGAGCCTTGAAGCTAAACATTCTAAGAGGGAAATGAACGTGCATCTTGTGAGAATAGCTAAGAGGAAATGAAGAAACAAACCAGGCACCAAATAGAATGAAAAAGAAAAGGTGAAGCCAAAGACCTGAGAGATGCTGTCCCTCAGGTGCCTAGAACAAGCACAGCAGAATCCACTAGGGTAACCAGAAATGTTTGCTTTCCCACAGAAGTTGCCAGCACTAGCCAAGACCCAAATTTGATTAGAGAGAACAATTAGACACATTTCTTGGAAATTTCAGGTTCCACGAAAGGGAGGGAGTAGCAGTGGCCTATTGACCCCTGAGAACTCTGCCCAGCTGCCTGGCCTTCTGGGAATTGGCCCCAAGCAGCTTCAAGGGGGCCATTCTAGGCCACTAATGCTCCCTAGAAACAGTCAGTAGGAGAGAACACAGACAGCCCCTTGCTAAGGTTGAGGTACTCCCTGATGGCTGAGAAGAAAGCAGAATGACCAAAGACTTAGGAGTCTGCATTTTTGGTGGATTGATCTAAGATTGTCAGTAAAATTCAACCACATCAAACTGGGACAATTGAAAAAGCTGACTAGGGAACACTGGAATCAGCATTGTTCTATTGCTTCAGTTTTCCCCAAAAAGGAACTGGAAAGAACTGTGGATACTAGTGCACCATGAGGCTCGACATTAAACCAGGAAGGAATGTATGGGGTGGGGAGGTGGG
>NW_027185761.1:65739819-65771114 GCF_028583685.1 Petaurus breviceps papuanus | reverse complement strand
GGGGGGGGGGGGGGGGGAGGAGTTGAGCCAACCAAACAGTGGGATTAATCACAGGAATGTTAAGGAAAAGCAGAGCTGCTTTTCCAGATGCTTATCTTCTTCTTTCTTAAACAGTAAGAACAGGTGGTGTGTGACAATGCCAGGAAGGATTTCCCCAAGTTGAAATCTGAAGAGCAAAATGTGTCTTTGCTTCTGAGCTGGGGTGAGTTTGAAAATGTGTAACTGGGGTGGGGGTGAAGGGGGAGAGACAGGCGAATCACAAAGTGAGGGAGAGAGATACAGAGAGTCAGAGATGCAGTGAGAGGCAGACAGAGGGGAGGAAGAGAGGAGAGAAAGAGGGAGAGGGAGAGAAAGGATGGAGAGAGGGAAGGAGGGACAGGAGGTGACGTATTTTTGTGTGAAACAGAAGACAGAAAGAGACAGAGTCAGAGAAAGAGAGACGGAGAATTAGAAACAGGACAGGGGTAAAGAGAGATTTGGTGTTTGGGAATATTTATCAGGACTTTCAACTATGGAGATGTGGTTGATTCTGTTTGATCCAACTGCCCCTGGAATGAATACAATTCGATTAATCTCTTTGTGCCCCATCCACACTTGCTGTTTGCTCATCTCTTTCCTGGAGCCAGAAGCAAACGCTTGAGCTGAAGTCCAGTTTGCTGCCATAAGAATGTCTGGAAGAAAAATACAAGTTGTTTGGTGGGACATCTCTGAAAATCTCCAGTCAGGGCCTGGTTGATTATCTTACCACAATCCTATGATCACTTCTCAGTGAGGAGAGGCTGGATGTGTCTGAATTTAGGGTATTTGCGTTTGTCTCCGGAACCACTGGAATGTATACAGATGCTGTCTTGATGTGACCCTAATTATGACTGAGAGCAATAGCTTCTGAGGAGAAGTTAGAGGCCAGATACAAGCTCAGAAGCCAATCCCTGTGTAAGATGTCCCTTAGCACACTCTGCAACAAGTCACTGAAAACGCCTATTGAAGAGCCCAAAGAGGCTTGCTGGATGAGTGAGCAGATGTTTGATGAACCCAGGACCCAGAAATCACAGACAATCTCAGAGACCAGCCCTACACAGAACAAATATAATCCTTCCCTGTGAGAATCATTTAAATGCTTCAAGAGAGATGCCATGCCATTCTGTCCACCATCACACCCAAATCTTTTCTTCCCCTGGCTAAGCATCCTCACTTCTTTCAAGTGGCCCTAGTGTTCTTTTCTTTAGAGTCCCTTGTCCCTTTATGCTATGACTGATCTTGCTAAGCCTGGGCCTCAGATGTACTGCAGACATCTCAAACTCAACATATCCAAAGCTGAACTCGTTATCTTCCCCCCCCCCATCTTCCCTTCTTCCCACTGTCTTTATTATTGGGGCACCTCCACCCTCCTAGTGACCCAGGCTCAAAGCCCAGGAGCCATTGTTACTTCCTCCTTCCCTCATATCCAGTGTCCCCAAGGCCTGCTGATTTCACCTTTGGAACACATCGTGCATGGGTCCTCCCCTCTAATACTGGCCGCATCCTGGGGCAGGCCCTCATCACCCTCCACCTGGACCACTGAGATAGCTTCTGGCAGATCTGCCTGCCTCCAGTCTCCCCCCACTCTCTCATGCACCCTCCCTTCAGCTGCCAAAGTGACCTTCCCAAAGTACCTGCACCTCCTCCCATTTAATAAACTCACTCAACAACCAGCCCATTAAACAAAAAATATCATATCCAGGAACAAATATAAAATCCTGGTTTACATTCCAAACCCTCCACAACCTGCCCCTTGTGACTGGTCCAGTTTCCTCATGCTTTCTTCATTTTTATACAGAAAGCTCATGGGATCCAGGACAGGTTCTCTGAACGTGACTCGTCATCTCCTGACTCAGCATCTCCGCTGACTAGTCTGCCATGTTTAGTACCCTCTCCCTCCTTCTCTCCACCATCTGGCCTCCCTGGCTTCCTTCAAATCTCAGCTGGAGTCCTTCCTTCTGCAAAAAGGGTTTCCCAGCTCTACATAGCCTCAGTCCTTTCCCTCAGACACTATATTCTATTTATTCCATCAGTCACCACCTACTAAGCACCAGGCACTAAAGGCAGAGCAGCAAAGCCAGGCCAAAAAATGGCCAGCCCTGCTTTCACGAAGCTCATGGGCCAAAGAGGGTCTTTTTCTGATTTGTCCACAGCTGACTACATGTCATTTCCCCCATTCGGCTGTGAGTTCCCTGAAAGCAGGGACCGTGCTTCATCCGCCTTCCCTCTCTTTGTAACCCTAGCTTTAGCACAGTGGGTGGCACACAGTAGGTGCCTAATAAATGCCTGTTGACTGACTGAGGAGATGGTCTCTAATGGGCACTTTTCAGCTCACCGCTGCCCTCCCTGAAGTACGTTCCCAACAACAGAACAATCAGTCATCTCACAGATGCGGCCAGCCTGGGCAAAGCCCTGGAGGCTGTGTCCACCGCCAGTGCTGCCCATCATTGATCCATTCCATGGAGCTGATGATTCACCTCGATGAATTGGACTGAACTTGCCATCTGCTAAAGGACTCAGATGCTTTCCAGCTACTCATGTCTCTTCCATCTTGAACTTGTAAAGCTGAGTTTTTGAACCAACGTAGGGCTTTATCTCTCTAGTATATAATCTCATCCACTAGATCTACATTTGTCCTGCAGATCTTTTGGGATCTCAAGTGGCAGTAGCAGCAGCAGCAGCAATGGCATTTAAGGTTACATGTGTTATCCCATCTGCAAGCAGCTAGATGATACAGGGAATAGAGAAGTCAGGAAGACTCGTTTCCCTGAGTTCAAATCCAGCCTCAGATACTTACTGACTGTGTGTGACCTTGGAGAAGTCATTTAACTCTCTCAGTTTCTTCATCTATAAAATGAACTGAAGAAGAAAATGGCAAATCACTCCAGTATCTTTGCCAAGAAAACCCTAAATGGGGTCATAGTCAGACATGACTGAAATGACTGAACAACAACATCTCCTTTGCTCCTCACCACAAATGTGTAGGAGGCACTGTTATTATCCCTATTTTACATATGAGGAAACTGAGGCTGACAGAGTAAGCTAGTGTCTTAAGGTAGGAGGTCAACTCAAGTCTTCCTGACTCCAAGTACAGCACCCTATTCATTAGGCCACCTAATTGCCTGCAACGTTTTAATTATCCTTCAGCAAGTTTGATAGGAATGGCACAATCCAAGTCATTGATAAATTATGTCAAACAACACAGAACTGGAGACATATCTCCAGGGGTGGCTCACTGGAGACCTCCCATCAAGCTGACACCAAGACTTTAATCATTTCAGGTTAGCTTTGTCATCCCACAAGATAGGAATTCATCCAACTGTGTTAGCTTACCCCTCTCCACCTAGCCAAGCACAGAGATCAGGAGAGATTTTGCCCAAGGTTTTTCAGGAATCCAGATAAACTCTATGGCATTTCTTCTGATTTACCAGTCCAAATCCCATCCACAAAAGGAAAGGTAAAGATTTCTTGATGAAGCCAGGCTAGCTCTTTGTGATCCCCAATGCCAGTCCCTTTAATAGAAGCTTTATTGCTTAACTGAGAAACAAAGACAAGCTCGTAGATGTAGTTATTTGCTAGGGGCTGTCTCCCCCTATTCCGAGCTGCTTGAGTGCAGAGATTGTGTTATCTGCCCAGAACTTAGCACAGTGCTTGGCACAGAGTAAGTGCCTATGGAATGCCCATGGGTCAACAGACTGACTGCCCCACTCTATACTTTTCAGACTCCACCCTCTTTTTTAAACAATACAGCATTTCTCTTATTTCTCATATCTCTTATGATCCTTTGAGCTCAGACTGGGGCTCAGCAGTCATATTTACCAGGTTTTTCAGTGCCCTGACATGTTATTTTGCTTGTGTTCTCTTTGGCAAGGAGAACAACCTTTGGACTAGAACTGATTGGACAAAACTGGCTAGCAGAGAATTGAGATCCAAGACACCTAAGGCAAGACAGTGTCTTGCTGCCCTTGATATGTGTAAGTCATTAAGCTTATATGAACTACAGCAACTATAATAACAAAGGAATTGAGTGATTCTGGCTTAACTCCATCACCATCACCATCATCCCATCCACCACTAGTGGCATTTTTGCCCTTTCTTTGATTCTTATATTTTCCTAAAACACACACACACACACACACACTTTCTCTCACACACACACACTCACACACACTCTCTCACACACATATACTCTCACACACACTCACACTCTCTCTCTCTCTCTCTCTCTCTCTCTCTCTCTCTCTCTCTCTCTCACACACACACACACACACACACACACACACACACTTTCCCACTCTAGTATTTCACCTCAGCCTCAGACTATTTTAACCTTGGTTCTTCACCTTTTTCTTCCAGGACTGCGCCATGTTGTTGAATACAGCTTCTCCTATCAGTCCTGTTTTCGTATCGGGTAGATGAATTTTAAAAATCTAAATTCATTCATGAATTTCATGTACTTTTGCCTTTTTATTTAGACAAATTCTCTGCACCCCCACACCCACACATCTTTCTGCTTTGCTAGAAAATTTTCAGTTTTTAGCTTCAGACTTTTGTTCTTCAGTTGTCCATCCCTCCTGCTGTGACTTACCTTAACATTTTTGCACTATGAGATCTTACTCTCCTTTTCTCTGAAATCTTTTAAATCAACTTTCCCCAAACATAGGGACATATGGTCAGCTTTCCTCTCTTCTCTCAGGATTTTAAGGCAGATTGGTTATTTTAACCCAAAGTTTCCATCCTCTTCCCCCCACCATCTTGGGCAACCTGTTTCTTCTTTGTTGGTAAGAGCTGGGTCTAGAGTTGTTCATTGCTTCCTTCCAGTTTTGGAGGATGAAATTATCATTAAGCCAATGAATAAATTAAAAAAAAACATTGATTTAAATGCTTCCTGTGCTAAACACCTTTGCTAAATCCTGAAGATACAATACAAAACCAAATCAACTCCTGCCCTCAAGGAACTTATATTCTAAAAGGAAAGATTTATACATAAAGGATAGTGGTGGCTAGGGAGGGGGGCCTTTCATCCAGAACAAAATGGAGATAATGGAATTGAAGTGGGGGAGGAAAGATCAACACACTCCATCCACCCACGAAGGCAGTGTTCCTTTGTTCTTCCTTCTTGTTTCTAGAACCTGTATGGGGCAGGAATGAAAAGGGACAGGGAAGTGGCCAGAGAGTTGGGAGTGCAGTGAAGCAAGGCTGGGCTTCCCTGGAAAAAGCAGTGCAGGAGAAGCAGTTAAGTAATTATTACCTGACCTGCTTTTGGCAGAGACATCTCAGCAGATGTCCAGATAATTGAAGTCTTCCATCACTATTAAATCATGCCTCCATGCCAGGCTTTTGATTTGTTTCCCAAACTCCTCATCTGTTTTCTCATTCTGTCCTGGTGGTCTACAGAATGCTCCCTAGACAATATTGCTTCTGTCTCTGCCTCTGTTGGTCTCCATCTGATTCTCTCTAGAATGATTCCGTCTTGTGGCTCCTGGATTTGCTCATGGTAATATATCATCTTAATATATAATGAGTCTCAGTATCTCTTTTATCTCTAAATAAGGTATTTCCTACTTGAGCCATATTCTACCATGGATTCCACTGTGGTCCAGTGATACCTAGGAGGTCAATATTGTCTCCTTGCATTAGGATCTCTGCATCTCACTTAAGACTCATGCTTTGTGCATTGGAATAAAACCATCTGAGCCACAGGTTTTAGTCATGGTTCCTTCCTTTCTTGATCTTTTTCTCCTGTAAATTATGGGATTTCTCCACTTTTCCAAACCTCTCAATATATTCCAGTTCCTCTCCAGCTTGGGGGACAGACATTTGTTTCCCTTCTCTCTCACCTTGTTAAGGTGACAAGGGAATGTCAGGTAAACAGCTCTGAGAAATCATCATCATCATCAGAGTCAATATATTGACTTTCACTTAACTGACCCTTTTCTGAGTTAATAGTTTATTTAAATAGTTTCTTGTATTTGTATGCAGTCTTTTACTTTCTGTTCTTTTTCCTGTTGATTTTGACCATTACTCAAGGTTCTTAGGAAGAATGTACCCAAGCAGATGACTATGAAGTAATTCTCTATCTGAAGCCATTTGTTTCTAGTCTGTTACAGTGGAGCCAGCACAAAGTCTTTTTTGCTTGTAATTATTTATGTCTCACAATATCTCCCACTTTCCAGCTGCCTTCTTTAAAAAAGTTTCTCCAGTATGTGATAAACCTGAGTGATCCACATGTGTGGGCTCTTTAATTTCCCAACTCGAAAGCACAGTTTCAAACATTTTTGGTGTAACAGGAACAATGATCATTATCATAATAATGAGACAATGCTCATCTGTCCTCTGAGGTGTGTTCATCCTGATGGCCACCCTCACTTCAGGGTTATTATGTATCAAGGGATGGATACCCTGAGTTTGGAACTTATCCCTTTCTACTTAGAAGCTCTTCGCTCATTCCTCTTAAAAAAGATAGCATCAGCGATGGTGAATTGGACACAGTTCTGAACTTGGAATCGAGAGAGGCCAAGGCTCAGACTTCACCTCTGACTAATTGTGTGGCCTTGGCAGGTGACTTCATCTGGTTGGTCCCTGGTTTCCTTCTCTACAAAATGAGATTAACACCATGTGTGGTGTCTACCTCAGATGGCTGCTGCTGTGAGGACCAACTGACACAGCAACATATAAAGGTTTTACTATAGCAATACCAGTATTACGATTAATGGCAGTCTAGTTGCTAATGAGCATCACAGTACGGCAAGGTGACTAAGCCCGATTCATCTATGAGATAATGTCCTTTGTAAAGGGGTTTCTTGTTTCCAATGGGGGTAGTGTTTAAACCAACTCAGCCAACTCCTTCGTTTGCCTCTCAGAGCAGACAGAACCTGGGAGCCAACCATCTCCTGAGCTCCACGGTCTTTAGCCAGTCTGCTTTCATTTATAGTGAGATTGCCAATATGAAGCTGGTTCACTTGCTTCAGTAATATCAAGCAATCAGCAAGCAGTTCTTCATGATCTTATCCATGGGCTAAGTCCTGTGCCAGGTATAGCGGATACATATAAAAGGACAAAGCAGTTCATACCATTAAAGAGCTTACAGTTTACTGGTTGGAAGAATAATATCCTGAATCGACCAATTAAAAACATTTATTAAGCTTTTCCTATGCACCAGGCATTGTGCTAGGCAGTGGGGTACAGACAGAAATGAAACAGACCCTACTCTCAAGGAATTTACATTGTACTGGGGGAGGGGGGCAAAACATGTAAACCTTCAGGGACACCAGCTATATTTTATAAACACCAATATATCCATTTACTTGGTGTTGGACAAAGATATCACCATCAATTAAAAGTCTGTCGATGGTCCAAAAAGGGTGTGATTAGAAATACTATGTGCTCCCCTTTCTATCACCATCAGGTTGAAATAAAAGAGGAATACACACAGGACTGAGGACTTTTTAATGTCTTCTATCTGTTTTATTGGTCACCATGGCCAAGAGATTGATTTCTGGCTTCCTTCAAAACTTAGATCAAAGCCTACCTTATCTTGGAGTCCTTTGGCTACTCCCTAGGTCTTGGTTTCTGTCTCTGTCAGTGTCTGTCTCTGTCTTTCTCTGTCTCTCTCTCACTCTGTATGTGTGTGTGTGTGTGTGTGTGTGATAGTATATATCTCTAGAGATAGATTATAAATGATATAAATATTGCTATGGATCCTAAACATACCTATTTATTTATTGAATGTGAGTATTTTGAGGGAAAGGACTGAACTTGTCTTTATGTCTGCAACACTAAACACAGTATCTAGAACATGGTAAGCAATTAATAAATGCTTTTTGGTTCACTGACCTTGTGGCCAAGCTCTTATGTATAATTCATGTTGGGGGTCTTTGGTCAGGAGCCTTATCTTCTACTGGGGCTCCCACTGTCACCTCTCCCACATGGCAGAAGCTGCTATATTTGACCTCCCCTGGTTTAGCCTTAACAGACCCACAGTCCCCTGCATAAGCCATGGGAGAAGAACCTCACAGGGGAACTGAGTGGTAATGAGAACAGTGCTCCAGGAGAGAGATGAATGCCATAATTCCTACATCTCCTTCCATTGCTGAACACTCAGAGATTAGTTGGCAAGAAATGCTTCCTTTTGATCTTTAATAATAACATAATTTATCACCATAGCCATTCTTCTGCTTTCATAGCTCAGGTAAATCTGTTGAAAATTCATTCTAATCCTGGGTATTGCCCAAGTACATTATGATGATCTATGGCTGGGATGGGAGTTTCCCAGTGATGTGGCAGGTGCCTATATATAACTTATCCTTCTGAATTTTAGCCAAAAACATGAGAGCTCTACAGCTCCTGGAGATGTCCGACTAGTGTGTGTGTAATGGTCTCTAGTGCCAAGATGAAAATCAGATTGACTTTGATGTTCCTTGGTTTCAACATGTTCTTTAAGCCCCCCTGACAAAATAACATCTTTATGTGGTAGGTCTTTGTCGTTGTTGTTTTTTTAAATGAAGGTTTAAAAAAATGTTTCCACTAAGTAGGTCAGTCGTAGGAATAAGTCCTCATTGTTTCACTACTTTTATCCACTACTAAGATGTTTGTTCTCTTAGCCAAGACTGCCTTCTCTATAATGCCCCAGGACCTCTCTGAACATCTCTCTCAAGAAAGTTCCCTGATTGGCCCTTGGCAGACTCTGACTAATTTCTTCAATCGCTACCATGTGGATTTTCTTTGTAGCTCTGTTATCTTCCTGATACTGTGTTGGCAGAATATGCTGGGACCCAAAATTGTACATCCATCAATGGGTAGAGATAGGGATAGGAAGTGAGGCTATGATTTCACTCATATAAGGAATTCCCAGATGAAGAAACTCTTTCTACCAATGCAGTTTGGCATCTGTTCTGACGCTCCAGCTCTTAGAGAATTGCCTAGAGCACCGAGAGATTAAGTGATTTGCCTGGGGTCACATGGATAGTACGTGTCAGGGGCAGGAAGTATGCCCAGCACTTCCTGCCTTTGAGATTGATCATCCAGTAGTCATGTTTCCAGTTAATCTGCATTTGGAAGCACCTCCATCATCCTGGACCACAGAGTTGAGGCCATTGAGAGGGGCCTCACACTTTTCAGAAGCATCATGGTGGTTCTGCAGTCTCATCAAGAAGCTCGCCATGCTCCCATTTTAAATGAGACTTGGTTCAAAGGATCATCTAGTAAAAACTAGATAGGAGACTAGGCTGATTTACCTTTTTCAATTACTTTTTGTTTCATTTTTCATCTTTTTTTCAATGAACACACATTTATTTTCTCTCCTACCCACCTACTCCTCTTTGGAGAAAATAAAATATAAAAACCAAACCCTTGTAGCAAATATGCATCATCAAGCGAAAAAAAAAAAAACATCTCCCCATTGGCTACATACAAAGACATACATTTACTCTGTATCTTAGTCCTACCTGTCTCACTTCTTCAACAGGAAGTGCAACAAGTCTGTTGCTTCTCTAATAGGGGGTGGACAAACCGTTCCCCTGGAATCATGGCTGCTCACCATGCTGATTGCAGTTCTTAAGACTCTCAGAGTTACTTGTCTTAACAATATAGTTGCTACTGTACAAGCTGTTCTGGCTCTGCCTCCTTCCCTATGCGTCCATTCATACAAATACTCAGAAATTCTCTGAAGCCATTCTGTTCACCATTTCTTATGGAACAAGAATGCTTCCTCACATTCACACACCATAATTTCTTCAATCACTCCCTACTTGTTGGATATGTTTTAGTTTCCAGTTCATGGATATAACATGTGCTATAATTTTTTTTTAATTCTATTTTTAAAAAATGTTAAAATATGGGTCATTTTCCTCTTCCCCTGATTTCTTTGGTGGCAAAGGGCTAGTAGTAGTATTTCTGGTGTAAACAAAAGGTGTAAACAGTTTAGTGACTTTGAGGGCATAATTCCAACTTGCTCTCCATACTGGCTGGATCAATTCACATTGTCAAGAATAATGCATTAGGATGCACCACTGCCTGACATCCCACTAACATCTGCCCTCTTCCTTTTTTGTCAAGTCCATCACCAGTCCTGTCATTTTATGGCTTTGAAGCCTTTCTGTATAGGCTTGACAAATGAAGCTCAGCAAGCTTGGCTCCAATCTATGTGCATAATAAGTGTGCATCTATATGCATCTGAATGTATGAATAGATAGATAGGTGAAAAACAGCCAGATGGATGGATGGAGAAATAGCTAGATGGGTGCATATATCGACCAATACATGGGTAGATAGATAAATGGTTAATAGATGGAGAGATATATGAATGATATTTGGATAGATGGATAGAAAATCAATGAATAGGGGCAGCTAGGTGGTGCAATGAGTAGAGTACCGGCCCTGAAGTCAGGAATACCCGAGTTCAAATCCGGCCTCAGACACAACACTTACTAGTCGTGTGACCTTTGGCAAGTCATTTAACCCCAGTTTCCCTGCCCTCCCCCCTCCAAACATATATATTAAAAAAAGAACAAAAAAATCAGTGAATAGTTGAGTGGATTAATACATGATAGACTGATGGATGGAGAGATGGATGAGAGCTGAGCAGATGGATGGATAGATAAATGCATAGATGAATAGATGGGTACATAAGCAGATAATATATAGATGGATAGATATTGGCCATAGAAACTCCTGAGAGTTTTCCACTTGCTCAAGTATTGTAATGGAAATGCAAATTTAAAGATCTTCCCTGCCCCTAGGTCTTCTGATAGGCTTAAGAGACTCTGAGAAACTTCCTTGATTTGAAAATATACTCTGCCTCCTAATAGGCTGAATGTGGTCACATGGAGCCTGTGGCAGGAGGTTTGGTTTTCAGGAATGCCCACACCTTGATGTCATGTGATTGGGCAGTGGGTCAAGAGGGTGGTTACATTCTCTGACCCAGGAGAAGGCTATATAATCCCTGATGTGAGGCTTTGCTTTGGGGCTCACTTTGAGAAGTGTTCTGTGATTTGATCAGATGAGACTCTGGGAAGCCATTGTTGAGAGCCCCCCAGCTTTAAAAAACCCAGATGTTGATTTGGTATGGATTTACTGGTTGGACAGTTTGGAAACCTGTCTACTTGATCTGTTTCTCTATCTTGATAATTCTGTCTGTATACTCTGAAGTTTGGGGTGCTGACCTTTTTCCCCTGAACTAGGTAAACGATACATATTTGACTGATTAAAGTAAGCTTGTTAACCCATTTTGAGTTGCTTTCCTTTAACAAAGCAGATCTAAGAACCTGTGTTGGCAGCCACCCTGGGGATGCTGGGGTGCTTAATTCCATTACTATTACAAGTATGGAGAAAATAGAATCCATATTGGCAGAGCTTGTCCTCACAATGATAGAAATCCAGCCCTAGCTCCTGGCCTTCTCTGACCCCCCAGCTCCTAGTCCTTTCCATCAAAATTATCTTGCCTCTGTTTAGTGTGTGTACATTGTTTTTCCCAGTCCAATGAAAGCTGATTGAGGGCTGCAATGGCTTCATTTTTTTATTTTGTAATCCTAGTCTCTAGTATAGTTCATGACATAATATTAGGGGCTTAATAAATGATTACAGATTGGCTGATTGATTTGCTTTTAAGTATGGAATGGTTGGATATCCCCAGGTTGTTAATATGCTGAGTATTCTCCATTTTGAAGGCTCATAAAGTCATCATTTTGTTCCTCTGAACAATGTCATGAATTCTCAGTTTGCTCAAGGATCCACCCTAGTGCTAGAAGGGCCCTTACACATCAGGTAACTTAGCTTACTCATGTTGCACATGAGCCCCAGAGCACCACAGAATGAAAGAGCTAGAAAGGACCTTGAAAAGCTCCTGGTCAAACATCAGGATTTGGCAGGTGCTGTGAAATGGCCTGCCTGAGTCCACACACAGAGAACTGTGGCTAGAGTGGCCAGTCTCCATGAACATCCTGCCAAAGACCTTTCCGTCAGGCTGCCATTTTAGGTGCAGCGCTCTTTCCCCAAACCCATGGTGATGGCCAGTGGGCCCTACCATACTCTGTTCTCCATGGAATCATAAGACATGGAGAAAGTGTAGGGAAAGCTCAGCCATGATCCCAATTCTGGGTGTTCTAAAACATGCTGCGTCATACTTATGCATCTGCTCAACACTGCCATGACAGAGGAGGAAAAGTGCTGACTTACTTAGAACCTTACTACCTGGGTAAGCTTGGACAAATTGCTTCACCTCCCCCATCCTCAGCTTCCTTAGTTGTAAAAATGAAGGGATTCAACCAATGGCCTCTGAGGCCCCTCCAGTTCACAATCTATGATCCCAGGAGTAGAACACTGTCATTACGGGTGTCCCCTGAGGCCAGAGAGTGAATGGCTCTGGCCCAATGAAGGCACATTTTCCTGGTCTCTAAGAAGGCATTTGGTTACATAAGCTCTCATTTGAAATGACTGTTTTAGCAGTAAATAAATAACATAGCCTAAATGATCTGAACTCCTATTGCATTGGAGAGGGGCATTCCTGTGCTGCAGGATCCTTGGCCTCATGCCAACACTCTAATGCAATGGAGGAAGCCACTGAGAAAGAGCCTGAACAGTCCACGCTATACATGGCCAGTCATCTGCAGCTTCCTTGCTAAATGGGAGTCTGTGCCATATGGTGCAAAGAAGACAGAGTCTGGGACAATTACCATGATGAACGCTACACAGCTCCTTCACACTGAGAGCTTCCTTCCAAAGGGCTTAAGGTGCCCATCCCTCATCCCTGCAGGAAATGCTAGAGTCTGAGTGGATGATAGAGGGACAGGCTTGCTGAGTGAGATCTTCCAGTGTGGAAGCTTTGAGATCATAATCCTGGACCAATTATATGAGAGATGGCCATCTCTGTCCTGTTGTAAATTGGACCCATTGAGAATTCGGGCTGATCAAAACATGCTGTCACCAGAAATATGCAACACTTCTCTTCATCTCTCCTTTTTCACACCAGCTTGGGGGCATCAGGATAGCCTAATATAGTCTGCATCAATCCCCCTAATGGGAGACACTGTGGGTCTGTGTCACAGCTAAAATATTTCCAGAAATATGCTCTCCGGGCAGGTGGTGAAGATCGCCAGATGAAGTCAGGACATTCAGGCCCAGGGACATGCTGTGAGTACAGGCTTCATCTTTTTCCAGGCTCCAGTGACCGTCCAGAATGGCCTGGGCACTCAGATCTCAATTGCTTCTACTATCACAAGGTCAACTGATTGCTTTCATCCACTGTTCACTGAAGGCAGATAACTATTATTCCCCTGTCTAGCACATACTTGCAAGTACTCTATTTAAGATAGTTATGATTTGGGTGGTGGGTTTTTTTCCCCCAGTTAAATCTTATCAAAGGTATTTGTCTTCATTATTCCAATCACATCAGGGCTGTCTGGAGAGAATCATGATGGTTAATCACAATTACAGCAATCCCTATTTCTGGTGTGTGTTGTGGCCACAAAGCATTTTCCAACACACAGCCAGGGTCTGGTGCTAGAAGGGACCTCGTGGTCCCCTCCAGCTCTCAAGCTATGATCTTCTGAGTTCAAGGTCATGCAGATAAAAGTGGATAGGGCAAGATTCAAACCCAGGCCCCCTGACTCCAGATTCAAGGCTCTTGACATTGTAAAGCATGATGCTCATCACAGCAGGGTGAAGTAGGCAGCACGAATCATTGGCCCCATTTTCCGGGCATGTCGATTGGCCTCATGAAGGGTTAATGACATGTCACAGAGCTAGGCAGGGATGAAGGAGGCTTACAGATGAGTTTCTTAGTGGAAGGTTAAGACTCTTTTTCCTATACCCATTTTGTTCACGTTAAAATAGAAGGTGAGGAATAGAGAAGCAGATTTTTAATTGTTCTGGAATATTTCAGTCACCAGACCAGGGTGTAAGGTCCTCACTAACACGGATTGTTCCATTTCTTTCTTTGTGTGATTAAAGCCTAGCATAGCTAGGTCCTTAAGAAAAGATTGTTGGACTGATTGATATCCGGGCTTAAATTTGGCCAGTACTTCCCCTTGTAGAGAGATGCGCTGCCATGTACACACACCAGTCTTGGTCTCAGAAGAACTCAGCTTGTTTCCCTATTTATAAAACAGGAATGATCATGGTTGTGAGGAGAGAGCTATGCAAGCCTGGAGGTCCTGGAGAAATGTGAATGGCTGTTATTGTTACTGGACAGACACATGTAGTCGGGGCACTGAGAGCATCCCAAGGGCAGCGGGGAGCCAGGCTGGCAAAGGTTCTGAGGCCAGACCGTAGGAGGCTCAGAGGAAGGAACTGGGACTGTTTAGCCTGGAGTAGAGAGGACTCAGGGAGAACATGATGGCATCTCCTACTGTCTGAAGGATCAGCACATGGAAGAAAGCTTAGGATTGAAGCCTCATAGCTCTGGATTTCAAAGAGCCCTAGAAAACTAGTCTAACTGCTTCACTTTACAGATGGGGAAACTGAGGCCCAGGGTGGCGAAGGGACTTCTCCAAAGTCACACAGGGAAACCATGACTCTGGAAACAGCATTTTAGCTTGTTTGCTTTTCCCATTGTACTTCACAATATCTAGGTTCAACTTGCCCTATTCCTATCCTCTTCCCACCCCTCCAGAGAATAAAACCAGGAAAAATGGGCAAAAGTCAGAGAGACAAACTTAGTTGTGACATGGGGAAGTCAGTTTCTAATAATTCAGCCTGTTCTAAAGAGGAGCAGGCTCCTTCAAGCGGTGCCAGCTGCCCCCCACCCCCGTTCTTGTTGTTGTCAATACATTCTAATGTATGTAATATAATATAATGTGATTTAATGTAATACATGCTGTAAATACATTCTAAAGACACATTCATGCGATGCCTCCAGAAGAGCTCTCTCTCTTATTAGCTTTTTTTTTTCCTGACATTAACCCTAAATGTTCCTTTTTTCCTTCTTGCAGCCATTCCCCCTAATCCTGCCCTCTGGCACCCAAAAGAACAAGCTCTGTGCCTTTTGAGATGACGAGTCTTCAGATGACAGAGACAGCTACCAGGAGCCTCCCTGGATCTTCTCAGCTCCAGGCTCGTCATCGCCTCTTACTTCAGATGACCTTTACACGATGTGGGCTCAAGGCCCTTCATTGCCCCGCGTTCTCCAGCTTCATAGAGGCTGAGCCAATGGGGGCATCCATGACTCAGTGCAGTCCGGGGGATGGAGTCAAGGCAGGGCAGAAGACACAGGACCTTATTCCTGGAAGCCACCCATGGAGCCCAATGCTTGAGCTTTTCGGTCTGCCAAATCACACTGCTGCCTTGTTCTGAGCTTGCAGTACACTTTGGACCCCAGATCTTCTTCAGAGAAAGTGCTATTGAGTCCTGCTTCCCCCATCCTCTACTTCTGAGGGTATTTATTTTTAATCTAGAATAAGTTTACATATATATGTATATGCACATATCGATACCCTTTGTAGCTGATTCTCACAAGAGACACATGCTACCACCTCCAAAGGGAAAAAAAGTGCTATTTATTTTTAGAATGTCCTCGTGTAGGTGGTGGTGATCATGATAGGAAAATTTAGTACCAAGTTTAAAAAAGAAGCATAAAATTCTCCCTTTTAAAAATGTATTCATTCACTAAATAAGCATCGATTAAGTGCCAACTGTTTTAAATATCTATTTCCTCCTTCTTAAATGTATTTCCACTACCTTTCTGCTGAATTTATTTTAGTAAATATTGTATTTCACTTTGTTTTTCGTATCAGTGTAAGCTATGTCAATTGTTGGCACACCAAGCTTGAGTTTCAGATGTCCACCATGATTGATGACATCACCTCCAACCCCCACCCAATTTTTTTTGAAGTCCACTGCACCAACACCCTTGTTAAAGAAGGCCACGGCTAAAGAGAGTTATTAAAAACCGGCCCGCCGGGTCACCTGGATGTCAAGCAAATATTTGGTCAGGGTAAACGGGCCTGATGGAAATAGAAAATGACATGCTTAGGAGCCCATGGGCTCTGGGCCTTTGAAGGCTGCATGGTGCCTTTTTTTTAAACTAGTGATCCCTGTCGTGCCTGAAAATGCTCATTTATAAAATTAGTGATTTTTATTCTTCATAAAATAACAATGAGGTGGTGAAAAGTACTTTGTGGTAATTACAATCTATCAAAGTTGCTTGGTAGAACCTTGTTCTTCTGTTCTCTCTAAGCCAGTTAACCATGTAACATGCTCACGTCACCCTACATAATGGAGGTGATAAATCAGCAAATCTGGATTAAGACATTCTTTGACTTCATATATCTGCATATCTGATGATTCCTTCAGAAATTGCATCTGCCGTATTCTCCTCCATGCCACACACATGCATGTGCATACACATGTACAACTAGATACATACACATAAATATATACATGTAACCTTAAACCATATCACATGTTAGCATGCGATCTCCAAAGTTTTACTGTTTCTTCATGGAAAGGACTCTGTGTCCTTTATGGCTACGGCAACAAAGTCCACATTCATGTAGAGTTCAGTCATTTAAGTCATGTCCACCTTTTTGTGACCCTGTGAATCATATTATCCATGGGGTTTTCTTGGCAAAGAGACTGGAGTGGTTTGCCATTTCCCTCTCCAGTGACAAAGGTTAAATAACTTGTTCAAAGTCACAGAGCAGGAAGTTTCTGAGTTGGATGTGAATTCAGGTCTTCCTGCCTTCAAGCCTAGTCTCTAGCTACCACAGCTCTCCCTAGCGGCCCCGTTTACCAAGATGGAGGCGCTTCAGCAGAGGGTCATGTACACATAGACATGTACGCACTCTAGATTTGTGTGTTCTCTCCTCTGATAGACATAATCTCTGTGAGTAGAGGCATTGCTTTGGTTGCCTTTGCCTAGCACAAATATGCCCCATACCAATGAATTTTGGAGGATTGATTGGACCTAGACCATCATCTGAAGACCAGTCCTGAGGCTGGAGAGGCTGATCCCTATCACGTTGGCCAGGAAGTGATGAACCGTGGAGGGCAAGGTCCCTTGTGGAGTCATCCATCGAAACGAAGTAGAATTGGGGTTTGGATTGGTGCAGGAATGGCCTCATGAATGGGATCAGAGATCTTTTGACATGTTGAAGCATACAAACATCAATATTAAAGGGCTTCCAATAAAGCAATGCCCTAGACTTTGCTCACTTTTAAAATGCACTTAACTGGCAAATTCCATTTTCCTTGTTAGATCAGTATATGCTTCCACTTTCTTTTTTTCCCCTTTCCCCCCCTAGTTTTGGACTAGACCTCTGATCTCATTGACTAGGGGATTTTCTACTATCAGTGCAAGTTAGCAAATGTTCTGCAAAGCAAAGTCTTCAGGAGCTTTGAAACATTCAAAGTGCTATATAAATGCTAGCTAGCTGCTGTGATTGCCCTCGTTCTCATCATTGTTGTTATAATTTTCCAGGGCATCAAAAGGCTTATGACTTTCCCAAGGTCATAAAGAAAGGCTGTATTGGGGTCAATGGTCACTAGACATTTATGAAGCACACTGTGTGAGGCACTGGGCTATGGGCTGGGGACACAACGAGAGGCAAAAGATAGTCTGATCTCCAGGAACTCACAGTCCAATGGGGAGGATTGCACCTGAAGCATCTGAATTCTTAGAGGGGTTCTCTATCCCATCTGTCACACTTACTCTCTCAGGGAGTCACACCACTGAGAATTCATGAGGATCCAAGCCATCGATCTGTAAGGGACCTGAGAGACCGTCAAGTCAAATCTCCTCTTTTTACAAATGAGGACACTGAGGACAGGCAGATGAAGGAACTCGCCCAGGGTCACGCGTCTAGTAAATATTTGAGACAAAAGAAATGCCCCAGTGAACCCAGGGAAAAGACACAGCCCAGCTCCCGACAAGGAGACACTGATTTCACAGCTGTCAGTCCCTAGATATCATATTTTACAATAAAGTTACAGTATGATACAGGGCTGCAGAATATCCCAGCACTGAGGAAATCGCCCACTGAGCTCAAGACATCCCAGAAACAGCTTCCAAAGAAGCCCCGATGCTGTTTCACAAGGCATGGTCCAGACCCCAGAAGGCATGCCCCCTGTGAGCCCTCCTGATTTAAGAGCCACCTCTGTGGGAAACAGGCTGAGCCCAGACCCCCCAAAGGAGCCATGGGCCATATCAGCAGAAAGTCATCCTGCCTGTCAGCCTGGTCTTGACAAAGGGTGGTCTGGGACGCAACTCCAGGTCATTATTTTCCTTTAAACCATACATGTCATGGCCTGTTTGTGAGGAAACGTTAAACAGCTCAGGAGCCCATGCAAATTTCATTCGAATGTGCAATTCACATTCCTTCTGGCTCATCTGCTGTAAACCAGGGGAAGGGGCTGGCATGGAGGCTGGTAGGATGAGAATCTTCTGCTTTCTTTGATTGATTAAGGGGGCCTCCACTGGAAGCCATAATAACAATGGGATCCTGTCAGTCCACAAACATTTATTAAGCTTCTACTGTAGGCCAGACCCTGTGCTAAGTGTCTGAGCACAGGTATTAGAGTTGGGTTTTTGTTTGATTCTTTAGAAAAGTCTCAAAGCATGTTGAGGCTGTTTTCTTCCACCCACCATGAGTTGGTTCCTTCTGCCAGCCTCTGGTACCTTATGAGGTTTTCTAACCCTTATATTTTAACTGATTCCATTTGGTCCAAAAAAGGCCCATGCAATGGCACAAGCCAATCCTTGGTGTTGTCACTTTTTCACATCCATTTTGAGGAAGTGAGGTTAGCTGTACTCAAGAAATAATCTCAAAGGAACAATAGAAAGGGGGAGAAATCCACTGATGTAAATATGACTTGTTAAATTAGGTTTCCATGTCTTAGGAAAAGATTCTGAATACAAGCGCCATCCATTTTATGAAAGAAGATATTAAAAATTATTTACTTACTAATAAAAGTAATAAGTGGGTCCTACAATTGTGGACTTGAAGCTGGAAGGGATGTTGGGGGCCATTTAGTGTAAGCTCCCCATTTTAGAAATGAGGAGCCTGACGCCCAGTGAGGGCCTCACCGGGAAGTAACTTTGCCTCAGGACAGTTGGCAAGATTTGAACCTAGTTTCTCTGATTTCAGATGCACTGTCCTCTCCTATACTCCCTTTGAACTCTGCATCATTGACCATATGATTTTATAATTCCTATGAGGAGAGGGTAAAAGAATAGAGGGTATGCCTCAGACACCCCTTTTTGGTCTCTATTTTTGAAAACAAGTGCCAGACAACACAGTTGCAATTTCTATTAGTCAAATTATTTTTTAAACTTCTCCCCAATACCTTGGTATGCCCCCAAAGCATAACTCTGGTTTTCGCGCCATTCTATATCACAAAAGGACATGGCAGCACAAGGATTACCTGCACTTGAAAAGAGCCTGGAGCCACAAAGTTTAGGAAATCAAGTCTTACTCCTCTTTAAGGATCCCTTTGTCAGGGCTGTCCGTCCTTTGGGAAAACAAATGGCTACAACCATGGTTGAAAAGAGAAATGCCTAAAGGAGACTCAGTGTTCAGAGAGACAGGTAGAAAGTAACAGATATAATTGTTGTTCAGGTGTTCCAGTCATGTCTGAGTCTTCATAACTCCATTGGGGATTTTCTTGGCAAAGACACTGGCGTGGTTTTTCATTTCCTTTTTCAGGTAGTTTTACAGATGAGGAAACTGAGGCAAACAGGGATAAGTGACTTGCTCAGGGTCACATAAGCTAGTAAGTGTCTGAGACTGGATTTGAACTCACAGGTCTTCCTGACTCCAGGCCTGGTGCTCTATCCACTGAGCCAACTAGCGACCCCAAAGACACAGACCTGCCATCTGTTGGTTCAGCACACCCCTCTTCCTCTGAGGCAAGTAGCACTCTACTCTCCCTCCAAACTGACTTCATCTACTGTATTAGACTTACCGAATATAAGCTTCTGGAGGGCAGGTACTGTCTGTCTTTTGCCTTCTGTTTACCCAGCATCTAATCCCATCTGTCACTTACCACTGGTGTTAGCATGGCAGGTAATCAAAGTCCCTGCTTTCCAGTTTCTCCTTTTATAAAGTGGGGTGGGGGGGCGAAGTTTAGACTCAGCAACTATTAAGGTCTATGTCTAGTCCCAAATCTGGGATCCTATGGATTGGGAAACAGCAACCAATATATGAAAATGCTCAGTGAATTGATGCATTCCACTTGGGTTACTAACAGGGAATACTGAAAATGATTCTGACAAATAAGGTAAAGATGAAGGCAAGGTGGAGGGGGATTGAGTTGTGGGGCCCAGACCGTGTCTCATTCAGCTTTTTTCCAATAAATGTTTAATGGCAAAAATGAACATCATCAGTGTTAAGTGAGGGCTGGTCTTTAAAATTTTATCTGTAGACAAGACCTGGGCATTGCTTTGAAACTTCCTCAGACTCCTCCTTGGCTGGATTCCCTCCCGGAATCATGAAACACTTTGCTTGGCCAAGATCACTGGCTCCCCCTCACATCTCATGTGTCTGCTCTTCTCTCCGGACTGAGTGTATCTGCCTTCCCATCCATAAACTCCACATACTGAACCCGCAGTGGAAATCAGAAATGGAAAATCAATCAATCAATTCTGAAACATAACAAAGCATTTTCTATACTCTAGATGAAAATATGAATGATTTCCACCTCTAACGGTTTTTCTTTTCTCCTTTTAAAAAGCATGATTTTTTAAAAGGCTAATTTCACTTGCTTTAATGATGTATACAACAGTGAAAGCTCTAAGTTAGAAGGGGAAAATAAATATCCCCTAAGGGAAAAACAACATTAAATTTCACATTTAACAAAGAAATTAGAAACATGCCTGAAATGCATCCTAGGACAAGCTGATTGATAAAGCAGTCTCAGCCACACTAAGTCCTGAGTGTTCTAAAAGATGGCATCTTCCTTCTATGAAAAACTAACAGATGAAAGATCTGGGATTTTGTACATCTGAGAATTTACGATTTTAGGACAAGGAGATCCTGGCTTGAGAGCCGTCCTTGAAGACAAACTGGTCCAACCTCCTTATTAAAGAAATAAGAATACTGAAGTCTGAGGAGTGAAATGACATATACAAGGTCACACAGGTAGAATCAGACCATCAGATATAGAATTGGAACTTACCACGTGCTGCTTACCTGGATTTTAAGGTGTCTATGAGTGAGTAGATGAGGGGGTCAAGGACGTTCAACAAAAATGGATTATATAGGCCTTGAACTACCCATTTTACAGATGATAAAACTAGGGCCCAGAGAAGGGGAATGACTTATCCAGGGACAGCCAGGTAGAAGCTGGCAGAGTCCATATTTGAGTAGAAACTCAAGTCCTCTGACTCTTGATTCAAGCTTACTTCTGCTGCACCAAAGGAATCCTAAGGAGCTGCTAGAGAAACAAAGAAGTAATTTTCTTAAAGTTGCAGAGGCAGCAATTATCAGATGAAGGATTTGAACCCAGGCCTTGCAGATGCTGATCTCATCCCAGTATTCTAGGGAAAGCACAGACTAGTAAACACAGTGCTGAGCTAAGAGCCAGGAGAACCTGGCTCCTATCCCATTTCTGATACCTACTGGCTGTGCAATCCTGGGCAAGTCACTCAAACTCTCTGAGACTTAACTTCTCAATATGCAAAATGATGGGGCTGGACTAGGTGGCAGGCAAGTCATTTTCTATGATCTCTCTCCACTGTCTGCCCTGCCTTTAGGTCCTGGGCAATTATGTGGTTCATGACGCTATGCTTTAATAACATCCATACGTGTAAAAAGAACTTAATTTATAAGTGGAAAGAGAAAGGTGGTTAAGTACTCCAAAGGAGAAGATAATACTCATGAAAGAGAAGGAACATGGCCTGGTAGACAAGACGCTTGGCCTTGACATCAGGAAGACCATGGTTGACATATATTGGCTGAGTTACCAAGGGCAAATCACTGGCCCTCTCACAGAGCAGGCATGTTGAGTGAGAGGCAGGAGGCATATGGGCCGGGCTGCTCAGACCGCCCACTATCTCTTTGACCACCATCTCCCCTTAGACTCTGATGAAGACAACACAGGCCTCTGAATCCAGAAACCTTGGGATGAGCAGCTAAACCTCCTTCCAACTCAGCCTCTGTATCCATCATTGAGGGAAGAAGGAGCCCGCCTTGTTCATCACCGCTGGCAACAACTGCCGACCAAGTGCCACCACCAATAGGCAGCATCTCCCCTCAGACTCTGATGAAGACAGCCCAAGACCTTGAGACCAGAAGCCTTGGGTGGAGCAATGCTTCCATTCACCACCTTCATGGTTGGGAAGCAGCCCCTGGGGAGATGCAGCATGACAAATGATCCTGTTTATAATTGGAAAGCCACAGCTTGGTATAATTGGTAGCCACAGCTACCAAAGACCCAGAAAGAAACAGTCTCACCATCCAAGCCCTTGCCTTCTCCAGTAGCTTAACATTAAAAAATAATGGGGGGTGGCCAGGTCGTGCAGTGAGTAAGGGCACCGGCCCTGGAGTTGGGAGGACCCGGGATCGGTTCCAGCCTCAGAAACTTAACACACACACACACACACACACACACACACACACACACAAAACTGGCCGTGTAACCTTGGGCAAGTTATTTAACTCCAATTGTTAAAAAAAAATGGGATTTTATCAGTGAAAAATATATTAAAGAAGAGATATTACCATCTGCTTTGCTGATGCTGCCCCAAAGACCATGGACCTCTCCATCTGATATGTAGCTGAAGCCTTCTGTATGTGTTGTCTCCCCAATTAGAATAGGAGCTTCTTGAAGGCAGAGACTATCTATCTGACTTTCTCATTTACATCCCCTGCTCTGAGCATGATGCTTTATAGCTAGTAAAAAAAAGACTTCATTCATTCATTCATTCATTCATTCATTCAGTGTCCCTAAATAATTCTGTAACAAAGATCTGAGAACTTGGTAAGTAGGTATAGACACATACATAGAAACTTCAGAGATACATACAGAGAGACATAGAGACACTGAGAGGTGGATGATAGGTAACTTGTTTAAATATTTTATTTCCTTTATAATCTTACATATTTTGTTTTCTATGTTTAAAACTTTTTTATGAGAAAGGGTCTATAGGTTTTACTAGACTGCTGCCAAAGTGGTCCAGTGGTCCATCACACACACACACACACACACACACACACACACACACACTATAAATACCTGCTCTAGGTTACCAATAAACCAGTCATCTCTACTAGTGAAGGAAGATACCATACAGGGAGTTCCCTTCCTTGAAAAAATACAAGTCTGGCCCAAAGAAAAACAAAAACCACTACTGATTTTACACATACAGAAAATTTTGTTCAAAGTTCACATATTATTCATTCAAAGGACTTTTTCATCGAAATGAAAAGGCTAAATATTTCTTGCTCCAAAAGAATGTTGATGGAACATTGAGAATTCAGTTCTACTGGAAAAGAGCCATCTTCCATTGTTATGGGTCCCCTCCCATAAAGTGTACTTACTGATTTTACAAGCAATAAGAGACTATTAAAATTTGCAACACTTTATCACATGTGCCAAAAAAAAAATGAAAACTTCCAAACCTATGGAAGCCAGCTACGCTAAGAATACTGAACACAACCCATGGGCACTACCTGTAATAATGATGATGACAGTAATGGTAAATTACCACAGCACGCGTTTCTATAGCGCTGGAAGGCTGGCCATCTCACTTGACTTTCACCACTGCCCTAGGAGGCAGATGCTGTCCTCACCCCCATTTTACAGATGAGGAATCAGTCACATCCTAGAGCTGACACAGACTGTCCACTTCATGTTGGCATCATGGGACCCTAGTCTACTTGCCTGGCACCCTTGGCCAGAGATTCAAGTGGCTCAGCGGGGGTGCCCACTGCTCCATCCGATCTACCCCCACTGAAATGAAGGGCATCACGCTCCCTCTGAAAAGGGCCCAGTTGTCCTCCCCCTCATGCGGGCTCACTCTGTATTCCTTACCGTCAGTGCCGCCAGCACCTGTGAGCAGTTCTGATGGGTGGAAGGCGCCCCAGATGCTTCCCCCAGCACTGACCCTTCTCCAGTGGCTCCCGAGATGTTGCAAAGAAGAATGCTGCTTCAGATGGTCCTGACCCAAGGGACCAATCACTGAACGGCAGTTATGCTTCTACTAAGATCTGGAAACTTATTGCTCCCGGGCTACAGGAAACCATGGCCATTGCCAGGGGACCCAGCAGCACGCTGAGCTCTCCGACTCTGCCCATGCAACTGTTCTTCTTTCTGCTGCTGCTCCCCTCCCCCAACCTTCACAGGAGCATTAAGCTACTTTAAGCCATTTTTTGGACTACTGAATTTTTTACAAATAGCAGGCACCTTGCAGAATCAGCATCTCGGCAAACTGCACAAAAGGCATCCTTTGCCTTCCATGCCAAAGGGACACGAATGCCAAGTGACCTCCATTTTACAGTGTCCCCACCCAGGCAACAAACTCTATTCCTCCTAATGAAAAACAAATGGGCCTTCACAATTCATTGAGCTGAGTGCAGGCTGCAATCTCTAGCCATTGGGGCAATCTATGGGTGTGCCAACGAAGCCTCTCCTTTGCCTACATGGCAGCTGCCTATGGGCTCCCAAAGGCAAGGCTGCAAACTCTTCCATTTCTTGCTCACCCGCAGTAACTTAAAAATAGTATGTGGTCACTTTGACCAAATGCCCAGAAGTTCCTGCATCCTAGGATGCCCAAGCCTAGGTGACCTACATGGTATGCTATCAGAAAGCTTTCTGTGGTTCAAAGGAAGTTCTTCTATGCCTGACACACCTCTGCCTTTGAAAATCCTCAGGAAGCCAGAAGCCCTAATGTTTGGGTGGTCATTTGCCTTCAAAATCTCTCCATCCTAAAAAGGTCTCTCGAGTTCCTCCGTGGTGCCCTCCAATGTCCAGACCCAAAGGGTGGAGGGCATATCACAAGCCTCTGACTCTCTCTTCATTTCACAGCCATTGAAAAAGCCCTATTCTGTTGCTCTGGACAATTAGCCTTTTATCCAATTTTATTTGATAGTTTAACTTTCCCACCCTAAGGTTTTAATTATACCCTCAGCCCCAAATACTCGGGCTCAGTGAATGCAGCTGGAATCTGCCCCAGTGATGTTATAACCTTGTTAATGTAACAAAAGCGGAGTTTACTTAAAACTCCACTGACTATGGACTTAAGCCAAATTTACTTGAAAGAGGAAAGAGTCTGTCAAAAATCCCCCCGTAAACAGAGCAAAGCAGTTCTTTCATAACCTTCACCTTAATTCAGAGAGACAACCAATTTACATGTAAGTGGATTCATATGGGCTCGGAAGAGGCCTCCTGCTTTGGGGCCGGGCTGGCTCTGCTCCTTCCCCCCCCCACCCCGCTTCTTTTCTTCAGCACCCCAACCCCCCTCTTTCTTTTCCCAGAAGAGACAGGTCACTTTACTGAAACAGCAGTGTCCACAACGTTTTCCATTGCCACTAGAGAGAGAACCCCCAAACATGTATTAGGATGGGGCTGAATGAGGGCAGCCTGAACGTCCATAGGCCAACTCATCTTTGCCTGATGCTCTGGTCAAGGGTTGCCTTCCATTCTGACTAAGGCCTCTGTGCAGAGTGTAAAAGTCCCCTCTTAAGGAGGTAATCGTTCCATTAGGTATAATTGGAAGTTCCTTGTCAAATACAGATATGGTCCCCATTCCCTCCTTTCCATTTCAATGCCAAATTACAGTAGGGATTTCCCAACTTCATCTGTTAATTAGATTACTTGTTTGAGTCTATAGACTAACAAAGTCTTACATTAGACTAAACACAATATTCCAAGCTGGGAGCATGGGTGTGGGCGCTTCTCAAGAGGGCAAACCCAAAATGGGCCAAGATTCCTGCACTGGGAAATTCACACTACTTTCGGTTAATTTCTAGCGCACAAGGGATTGAGTCTCCAGATACCGGAATTATTTTTTTTAATAAATTTCCCATTTAAAAGAGGAAAAAAAAATGGAAGGGAAGGGGTACATAGTTTGTTTAAGGTACTTTTTTTTCAACTGATCTCTTTGATAAAATCAGTCTATAAGGAAAAGAGAAAATCTGGTCGACCATCAAGTTTCTGTCACATACAGAAAAAAATTTAATTGTTACTTAACAGGTAAAAAAAAAAAAGAAAATAGTATCTTTTATTTTTTTCCCTTTGAGTGCATGAAAATGTGTATAATTTCTGTTCTACCTGGAAGGATGCTGGGGCTGCTGGACATCAAGGGGAGGGGCTTGGAGCATCTCCATTCAGAGGATGCAATTGTAATCAAGTCTGGTCCTGTGCTACTGAATCTCCAGAGCAGTTACAGGCCCAGCTGTTGCCGTTCATGTCCCCCCCACCCCCCCACACACGTGCACACATACACGTACACACACACGTGCACACACTCTTTCCTGCTCCCAATGGCCCACATGAGGAATAGAGGGTGCTTATAACAGACTACTAACTGCCTTTTCAGGTCCATAAAAGGCCTTGCTCATACTTCCCCCCCCCCCCCAACACACACACCCTTCTTCCTCTCTTTGTGGAAACATTTCAAATGCAAACACTTTTAGAACACATGGAAAACATTCCCCAACCAGGGTAGTGCAGGAATGGGCATCCTTCAGACCATGTGAGCCCTGCTATAAGGACCTTGGGGACATCCCTCCTGCCATTTATCGAGAGTGCCTTTAACTGTCCTCTTCTCTCCAGTCCATGGCATGGAATAATTCTTACCAAGTCCTCCCAATACAAAACCAAAGACTCTCTCAGAATAATGGAGCCAGGACAGACCTTAGATCTCACCTAATCCACAGAGACATCACCTCACTCAGAAGGGTTCAAGATATTCTAAAAATATTGGCTAAAGACTGGGTGTGTAGTACCCATGGTGAAAAACAAATTCCCACTTAGTAGGTATACACTTGATCAAAAAAAGAGGATAGTCTAAGAGGCAGCGTGACATAGTAGAGAGAGAGGCAGGCTTTGAGTCAGGAGGACCTGGGTTCGAATCCATATTTGACTCCTGTACAACCCTAAGCAAGTCACTCTCCAATCAACCAAACAATAGGATTTGGGGCAAAGACAAAAGTGGATTGTCTCTGCCACCAAGAAGTTTACTATCTTTGGAACCAATGAGCGTGCATATAAAGAGATACAAAATGAAGACACGGTGATCTGGTTGAGGAAACATGAGTAGCCGGGGGAGTGGGGGGATTATGACTGAAACTTTTAGCTTCTAAGACCACAAGTAACTAATATTTGGATTTTCCTTGAGGGTATCAGACTCTTTACCCAAGAAATCACAGGTCCTTGAACTAGTGACATCAGAATTGCATTTTTTTTCTCTCCCTGTTGCTTGATCACACAGTGGTCTTCCATTGTTTGGGAAAATTAAGCCCCCTTGATGCTTGAGAATGTTTTTAAAATTATGCATTTGTCTCTTTTACAAATCCCCCAAATATGAATATATCTAAGAACTGTTATTCTAGCCATGTACTTTCCCTTGAGGAAAGAAGAAAATTGGCATCACGAATAGGGTGCCTTGAACCAAGCCTATGGACAGCCAAATGTTGATTGTGCCACATTCACTTTACCATGACATCTCCTTACTATGGTGTCCTCAGAATGCAATCATATTACCTTAGCTCATAGATTTCAAGCAGGAAGATGACCTAGAAATCCTTTAATCCCAGAACTCACTTCACAGTCGAGGAAACTGAGCTTTAAAAGCAAAGGGACAGCAGTAGAATTGGAACTCAGGAGTCCAAATCCAGGACTATCTCAACTTCACTGCCGCTGGTTGCCTTCTTCGCACTAATGAGGAGAGTAGACATGACCATGATGACTTGACCAACAAAAGTTCAAATGCTGGCCATTTGAAAGGTGTCCATGCTCCTCCTCTCTCCCACTAATCCTGTACCATACAGCAGGGTCTCAATTTGGGGGAAATCTGGACATGTACAGACTTCCTTAGCTGCCAGCCCAATCCCCAAGCCAGTCAGTTAAGTCCAGTATTAAATAACCACAGAACAAGCCCCCAGGTCACAGCCATGCTTGAAATTGGCTGGCACAAGCATCTCAGAAAAATGAGGAAGGGCGAAGCAGACCATCCAAACAATCAAAGCAACAAGAATGTGAGGAAAGGCTCCAGAATGCTCTGCCCATTAGTTCCCTAGATAATGTTTCTGGTTATACATTGACTGCATTAGGGGCAGGGGGTGGCTCTTCTTTCACTCTATCACTTTTATCCCCAATACCACCAGTGACTCTCTGTACAGATAGACAGGAAGACTCGGGAGGATAGAAAAGCTTCATTAGTGTGAAAAAAAATTAGACTGAGCAGCAAACCAAGTAAGACAGTGGAGGGCGAAGCACCATGATGTGCTTTGGGAAAAAAGCTATCAAGGCAACTAAGTGGTGTGGTGCATAGATCACGGGCTCTAGAGTCAGGGACACCTGAACTCAAGTCCAGCCTCAGATACTTACTAGTTGTGTGACCCCAGGCAAGTGACTTAAACATTTGTGTGCATACATTTTTATTTGCATTTAAAAGTTCACTCTGAGCTGCAGTGGAAAGCAGATTTTCCCATCTTGGTATCCCTCCCCACAAAAAATCAGGCCAGGTCTGGGAATCATTCTTCTTTCTAAGTATCCTATTTTTAAAATTCCAGCTTTTTACAAATATACGAATTATTTTACATATCATCAAGAGGGAAAGGTAAGCCTGACAATTTCATATCTAATTACAATTGACTGATGTAAATATAAACGATTGTCCCCCAAATAATAATAATAAAAGCAAGCACCAGGAAGGACACAAGGAACAATCCCTGAATGTGTCACACTAATGCTAATAAGAGCTATGAAGCTTTTAAGTTGGCCTCACTTGGTCTATTTTATCTGACTTGTGCCTCCCCCAAGGCAAGGCTCACTATCACACCCATTTTATAGTTAAGGAAACAAGATTTACACAAACATTAAGTGAGTTGCCCATGGCCCACAGTTCATGAATACAGGAAGGGATGTGTGAATCCATATTGTAACAGATTCCAAGTCTATCCAGCTACCCCCACCACTCACTTCTTTTCTATTAATTATTTCCTGTTTTCCCCTCACTAACATCATTTTCTAAATGACCAGTTTTAAGGCTACCTACCCACTAATTCTTTTTTTTTAGTTAATTTATTTATTTTTCATTTTCAACATTTACCTCCATAAGCTCTAAATTTTTCTCCCCCTCCCCAAGATGGTATGCAATCTCATGAAGGCTCTACCTATACATTCCTATAAAACATATTTTCACATTAGTCATGTGGTGTAGAAGAATTAGAATGAATGGGAGGAATCACGAGAAAGAAAAATAAATAAAATTAAATGAAACAAACAAAAAAGGAGAATAGCCTGCTTTGCTCTGCAATCAGACTCCATAGTTCTTTCTCTGGATGTGGATGGCATTTTCCATCATGAGTCCTTTGGATTGTTTTAGGTCTTTGCATTACTAAGAAGGTCAAAGTTTATCCAAGTCAGTCATCACACACTGTGGCTGTTACTGTGTACAGTGTTCTCCTGGTTCTGCTCCCCTCCCTCAGCATCAGTTCATATAAGACTTCCCAGGTTTCTCTGAAGTCCGCTTGTTTATCATTTGTTATAGCACAATCGTATTCCATTGTATTCATATACCACAACTTGTTCAGCCATTCCCCAATTGATGGGAATCCCCTCCGTTTCCAGTTCTTGGCCACCACAAAAGGAGCTGCTATAAATATTTCTGTACGTGTGGGTCTTTCCTCACTTTTATGTTCTCTTTGGGACACAGCCCTAGAAGGGGTACTGTTGGGTCAAAGGTCATACACATCTTTGTAGGCCTTTGGACATGGTTCCAAATTGCTCTCCAGAATGGTTGGGTCAGTTCACTCCCCACTCATTCTTCATACTCCCAAAATTAAATGCCTACGTCTGTCAGGGTTTGACACTTGGGAGAAAAGACCACAAACCACAGTCGCTTGACAAGAACAGAAGGGTCGCTGCTTCATCAGCATTCACTCTGAAATGCACGCGCCAGCCCACTCTCCGAGCCTCACCCGCCTCTCCTCTCCCCTGGGCTCAACAGCCCCAGCCTCAACCATACAGTAAGGTAGCGACACTCCAAGAAGTGATGCAGCCACGGGCTTCATAAATAATACATGGAAACGATTTGTCTATTGTCACTGAGGCTGCACTGGTCAAAGCTGGGATCTGACCCTCAAAAGTGCCTGGTCCAAGCCCAGGGCTCTGCTCTGGAGTCCAGAACCTGAATGATCCTGGCCAAGTCTCCAGCAGTATCTTCATCTGCCAAATGGACTTTATAGTAGCACCTGCTCTCCTAGCATTACTATGAAAATCAAATGAGATAATAACCTCAGGTGCTTTGCATATCATAAAGTGTCATTATAATTAGCCCTATTATTAATAGCTAGCATTTATCTAACACTTTGAGATTTTCAAAAGGCCTTATGTTATCTTATTTGATTCTCACAACTTTTCTATGAGGATAGTGTGTTTTTATCCCAATGTTACAGATGAGGAAACTGAGGCACAGAGAGGTTAAGTGACTTTTCTAGGGTCACACAGGTAGTCTCTGAGATTAGAACTCAGATCTTCCTGACTCCAAGATCAGTACTTTGTCCCCTGTTCTACCTCTCTATTTTAGGTGTGAGCTGTTAATAGTACGCACAGCTCTCTGCCTCCCATCTATCTGAGTGCAGAGTACTCTGGGGAGTGTATGCCTGAGTACACACATGTGTGCACAAATGGGACCTCAAAGAGGCAGCCCCTGCTTCAGGTCAGGGAGGGAGGAGGATAACCCAGAATATCTCTAGTGACAGAAGTCTCAGGAACATCAGGTGAAATAATCATAAGCTGTTGGCTGTGGCCAAAGCAGTTGTGGAGTATGTCTCTGGTCAGCTCTGGCCTGGGGGTCTTAGAGGACAGTGAGAACTGTGCCAAGATGGCTTTAGAAAACAAGGGTATAGGGGCAACTAGGCTGCACAGTGAATTGAGCACCAGCCCTGGAGTCAAGAGGATTTGAGTTCAAACCCAGCCTCAGACACTTAACACTTACTAGCTATGTGACCTTGGGCAAGTCACCTAACCCCAATTGCCCTGCCTTTCCCCCCTTAAAAAAAAAAAAGGAAAACAAGGGTATGGAAAAGATAATAATTCAGTTAGCATAAGGTGGGGAAAGAGAGAGAGAGAAGCCAGAGAGAGACAGAGAGAGAGACAGAGAGAGAGAGAGAGAGACA
>NW_027185761.1:65734335-65739719 GCF_028583685.1 Petaurus breviceps papuanus | reverse complement strand
GAGAGAGAGAGAGAGAGAGAGAGACAGAGAGAGAGAGAGAGAGATTCCTCAAAACAGAAGCTTCACTTTGCTTTCCTCCTTCCTTCCTCTCCTCTGCTGACTTTGGGGCAGCTTCTTTTGCTGAACTTGGGTATCAGAAATGGAGGCCCTTCTAGTCCCCTGATGGCCCAGTTTCAATAAAAATATCATCCAATTTCATCATTTTGATCGTTATTATTTCCTCAGTTAATAAAACTCAAGGAAAGCATGTTTTAGAAGATGTTAGAAAAGGAGAGGCCCGGTTTGGCTGAGATCAGTCTTGGCAAGGGGCAAGCAATCTCTTTTTGTTTTCCAAAGGTATTATTCCTCTTGGTAAAATCACTGCATTGCTCCAAATATTAAAATAACAAATGAGAGCACCCACCAATGGGAGGTCATAAAAGCTTGTTGCCACATTTTTGTGTATACATTTTTATTTGCATTTAAAAGTTTAGCTCCGAGCTGCGGTGGAAATCAGATTTTCCCATCTTGGTATCTGCTGAAAAAATGCAGGCCAGGGCTGGGAGTCTCTCTTCTCTGTAAGTGTCCTCTTTTTTAAATTCCAGCTTCTTACAAACATATAAATTATTTTAGATACCATCGAGAGGGAAAGGTAACCCTGACAATTTCATATCCAATTACAGTTGACCAATGTAAATATCAATGATGTTACTATATATCATGGAGATAACATCTCTAATTGTGGTTGGGGAAAAGGCTGTGGCCAACTTTCAATGGCCACATGTCAAGAAAGATGCGAGGAGGCAGGGAAACCTGGACTGGAACGGAGCATGGAGCCCACATTGTTTATTTTAGCACAAAGGAGGTCAAGAGTCAAAGGTGTCCCTAGGGTGGCCTCCCTGAAATCGGACCTTTACTTCAAGGACTTGGCGATGGCTGGACCTCCCCCCTCCCTGCCATGATCATGACCTGCCTCTTGTTGGCAGTACCCTACCTGGGTATGTGTTTTGCCTTTGGGCCAGTATTTAATCTGTGCTACCCTTTCTTGTGAATGCACATTGGAGACCCTCCGAGTCTGGTTCTTTGGAAGGACTTGATCCCAGCAGCCTTACAAAAAACTAATTTCTACAATTTCCTCTACAAGTGGGCATTGCCATTCTGCCTGAGGACCTCTGTGGAGGGGAGTCTAGAGATCCCCAAAGCAGCCAAATCTCTTAGAGGCCGTTTTGATCATTTAGAAGGGCTTCCTGATATCAAGCCTAACTAGTCACTTTGCAGCTTCCACCCAATGATACTAGTTCTGCCCTCAAGGGCCAGGTAGAACAAGTTTACCTTCCCTGCCCCCCCCTCCCCATTTACAGGGCTGACCTTCAAATTCCTGAAGCCAGCTTTATGTCCCCTGGGCTTGTCTCTGTGTCAAATTGTCATTGCTACTTTGATCACAATTGGTCAACCCTTACTACTTCAATTTGTTTCTATCAAATTTATTAAAAAAAAAACAACCTCCATTCATCCAATCATGCCACATTGTCACCCGGTTTGTAAGTAGCCAAGGTTAACTAGAACATCATTAACTAGGACTGTGGAAATTCCAGTTGTTTGGGGAGACTCTGGATGGCTAAAGATAGGCAGGGGAGATCATAATGAAGAGGATTACTTGGGACTATGGAAAGACATTAATACCATGAGCTATGAATTAATATAATCACCCTGGAAATCAATGTGGAATTATTCAGCTAAAGTGTCTAAAGTATCTCTATCTATTGACTCAGAGATTCCACTAAAGAGCATATGTGCCAAGCAGGGTCACGGACAAAAAGAACCCACAGACCTTAAAATATTTATAGCAGCACACTTTTTGTAATACCAAGGACTGGGAAGAAAACAGATACCCATTGATTAGGAAATGGCTAAACAAATTGTGGTAGATGAATATAATGGAATATGACTGTGCCATAGAAAACAGAGTGTGATAAGTATAGAGAGGCATGAAAAGACTTACATTAACTGATGCAGAATGAAGAAAGCAGAGTAAGCAATATACACAATGATTACAACAATGTAAATGAAAAAAAAAAACAATTAAAAATCAGCACTGATTATTTCAGACTTACACAAACCAACTTGACCTTGCCCAGAGGCCCCTTCACAGAGCTGGGAGACCACAGGTATCCATATTTGCCTGTAGTGTGCCTTTCTCTGTTCTCAATTGGTTATACTGCCTCCCTGATCTAAACTGATACATGGGTGGGTAGAGAGATATAAATGGAAGGATAGATGAAAAATGGGGTGGGTGGACGAGTGGAAGGACAAGCAGACATTCTAAGCCTCTCTCTGTCTTCTAGATTTCAGCAAAGCCTTCATTTGAGCACTTTTTTCTTAATAATTCTTCCATGCTGATTTCAAGTCAACAAAGGTCTATCAAGTGTCTACTATGTGATAGCACAGGGGTGGGGAACCTTCGACCTGGAGTCCATATATGACCCTCTAGGTCCTCAAGTACAGCCTTTTGACTGAATCCAAATTTCACAGAACAAATGCCCTTAATAAAAGGATTTGTTCTGTAAAACTTGGACTCAGACAAAAGGCCACATTTGAGGACCTAGAGGGCCACATGTGACCTTGAGGCTACAGGTTTCCCATCCCTGTAGCTAGCCACTAGACTAAATTCTCATTCAACTCACTATTTAGGGAAATATCAGCTGCATCCAGAGCAGTAACTCTGGCAAGGTGTCTGGTGTGCTATCAGAGAATACAGAAATTTAGAAGGCACTCAGAACACCTGTAGTCCCTCCCTCAGCAACTTAGGAACATCTAAGCTAAGCACCTCGTTAACAAGAGAAACTCATTATAACAAGCAGCTAACAGATGGTACACAGGTGGCCACAGCCCAAATTAGCTCTCCCCCAGTCTACAGCTCTTACCTGTCTATCTAGCAGCATCTGAGGATGTTTTCCTTACTGCCTGCCTCAGGGACAAAAGTGACTAATTACAGCTCTGGTTACACCTACATCATGTATTTCTCTCACTTTACAAATTCATCAAGGATCTTGAAAAAAAGGTCCCAAACTTCCCAAGGCATATAAAATCCTTTCAGCTTTCTGGGCGACGAACATATGGAGAGATCTTCAAGTGGTAGCTCACTAATTGGGGCTCCTCAAGAGCCTTCTTCCTTTAAATGAACCCAATGAAAAAGGTCTTCTTCTCAAATAGTCCATAGGACTGATTTCATTGCTAACATCAGCCAGGTGGTGAATGATTATGGAGTACCTATGTGCCTGGCACTGTGCTGAGAACTGGGGATTGTCTTTGCCCTTGGGGAGCTCACAATCGAATGGGGAAACATGTTTTAATGGACATTTGGAAAGACACCAAAGCACTGCCGGCATAGCTACGAATGGGTCAAATCATTCTGTAAAGCGATTAAAATAACAACAATGACAACAATAGCAGTCTTAGCATTCGTATAGAACCTAAAGGTTTACAAGGCACTTTGGAGTATTATTTGATCCTAATAATGACTCTGAGAGATTGATGCTGTTACTATCCCCACTTTATAGATGAGGAAACTTAGGGAGACAGAGGTTGTCTTTCCCAGAGTACCCCAACTAGTAAGTATCTGAGGTGGTATTTGAACTGAGATCGTCCTGATTCCATGTCCAGTAATCTATCTGCTGTGCCATCCAGACCTGCTCTAAATGAGTATGGCAACAGAAAATGTGACAAGAACCCCCCTGAGCTCAGAGACGCCATTGCTAGGTATCTATCTCAAGGAGGTCAATAATCAAGAGAAAGGCCTCATGTTTTCATAAATATTTGCATCAGTATTTTGTGTGTGTGTGTGTGTGTGTGTGGTAGCAAAGAATTGGAAATGGGAACAATATCCATTGAATGGGGAATGGCTAAACAAGTTATAGGATGTGAATGCAATGGAACATTACTGGACTGTAAGAAATATGAATATGACTAACAGAAAAAAAGCCCAGGAAGACTTCCATGAACTGAGGCAAAGCAAAATGAGTGGAAAGAAAGGGCAGGGATGGACACAATGACCGCAACCATGGAAGCAGAAAGAACAGAAACAGCCAAACCATGGGAATGGAACGCAGCAAACTCTAATGACCAAATGGCCCGTCAAACGAGAAAGATGAGAAGGCATCTCGTCCTGTTTCTTGGCAGAGGGGAAGGACCATGATGAGGGAAAGCTGCCCATAATGTCAGAATCTTTCCATGCCAGTCGACCTTTATTAAGCACTTGCTATTTGCCAGGCAGAATAACAAGTACTGAAGATATGAAGAAAGACAAAAATGAGGGTTCTTCCCTCAAGGTTATAGATACTGGAGGGCTACTCAGGGGTTGGACGATATTGAAAAGATATTAATCAGACCTTTCATATCGGGAGGAACACACTGAGCAAGTGCTTAGGCAGCCAGCGCCGCAAGAACCCCAAGACCCTCAGTAGTAACCCCTAGAACTCTGAGGGCATACAGAGCAAGTCTTGCTTTAGCTAGCATTGGGAAAGAGCCCAGAGCTGACAGGAGTGCTAAATTTGAGCTTTGGAATCAGAAGGAAGGAGGAGATCTCTGTGTTGCACTCAGGGATCCGGCCATAAATATGTTTTGCCAAGACAGAGCAGTAAACTCACCACTAAATTTACCCCAACACTTAAATGCCATCTGAGCTCGACCTTGGAACTGGATCTGACTAGAGTTCTGTTCAAGTCAGCATCGGACTGGGGGTGAGATACTGCCAGATTCCTGAAGAGAGCCAAGAGCTCACGCAAGTTGAAATTATGATCCCAGGAACTTGGCTTAACCTAAAGATCAAGTCAAAACAGTGAACTTCAATTTTCCCAAACTGTAGGCTTCCAAATTCCATAATTGGAAAACAATAGGCTTTATGGTTTCTCCACATGGCAAGCGGCCTGGCCAAAGGCTGTGGTTCTCAATCACTTGCCTCCTAGGGGACTTGGCTAACTCCCCCTCTTTACCCTACTGAGAGCGCCTCCTTCCCAGGAAGGAAGCAGCAGCCCCCACCTCCACCTGTTTGGCTGCCTGTTCCTGCTTGCTCCCCTCCCCAAAGAAATCGCAGGTCCAGTGACAGGTCAGAGACCCACCACTACAGTCCATCCAATGAAAACAGGATCCCTAGGCTTCACATGGATGGGAGCTCCGATGAAGAAAGAGGCAACTAGAAGCAATTAAATTCTATTTCATAAGCAATCAAACATGTTTATTTGTTTATTACCTACTAAGTGACACACTGTGCTAGGCACTAGAGAGACAAACACAAACAATGACACAATCCCTATTCTCAAGGTGCTTACATGTTACTGTAAGAGACAAGCCCTTATAGAACTCTCTCTCTCTCTCTCTCTCTCTCTCTCTCTCTCTCTCTCTCTCTC
>NW_027185761.1:65655766-65734325 GCF_028583685.1 Petaurus breviceps papuanus | reverse complement strand
CTCTCTCTCTCTCTCTCTCTCTCTCTCTCTCTCTCTCTCTCTCTCTCTCTCTCTCTCCATCCCTCCATTCATGTAATCTACCTACAGCATAAATGGAAAGTGAATATATATGACAGTTAAATTCAGAGTGGTTGGGGAAGGAGGCTACTTACCAATCAGAGTCAAGGATCAGGAAAGTCTCCTTGCAGAAGATAAAGGAAGAGGGGCCATTCTATAGGACAGAGGTGAGGAAGGAGTGAATTTCAGGCAAGGGGAACATCTGTAAAGGTGAGAGAAGGGAGGTGGTGGTAGTGTGTGTGTGCATGCGCACGCGTGTGTGTGTGTGAGAGAGACAGATAGAGACAGACAGACAGACATAAAGCTGGCTGTATAGATTACTGATTGTGGGAGAGAGAGTCATGCACAGTGAGGCTGGAAACTGTGCAGTACATACTTTATCCTGGAGGGAGTTGTGAGTCACTGGACTTTATTGAGTAGGTGAGTAGTATTATTAAATGCTTAAGGAAAATCACTTTGGCAACAATGTATACTTGGGCAGGAGGTAACTTTGGCTGAGTCTCTCACATGTGTCAGATAAAAGCTTATAGTATACTACGATGGTAGTGTATTATAGAGCACCAGACTCTGAGCCAGGAAGACCTGAATTCCAATGCTTCCTCAGACCCACACTGACCATGTGCTCCTGCATTAGTCACTTACCCTATACAACTCTCTTAAGGCAGCAGTTCTCCACATGGTTGTTCTCAGAACTTTGTTACACTCCAAAATTGCGCAGGAGCCTTCCCAAAGAGCTTCTGCGTATGTGGGCTGTATCTATCGATGTTTACTATGTTATAAATGAAAACAACTTGCTGTGATTGTGAGAACAGTTTGGACTGCACATGCCTCCAGAGAGGGTCTCGGGAACACCTGGGAGTCAGTCCCCAGATCACACTGTTACATCCAATGCTCTAACTTTAAATGACGTCTTAGGAGACGGCAGGTGCCCACCAGTCCTTGGACTCTATACGGCCTGTCCTTCATGCCTGGCGTGCCCTCACTCCTCATCTCCATCTGCCTCAGCTCCAGCTCTCTCTCCTGCAGGAAGCCTTTCCTGATCCTCCCTCTGATCTCACACTATCCCATATTCATTTTTCATATTCTGCCCAAATGTATACATGTTCTTTTTGTCTCTCCTGGTAGAATGGAAGCCTCCTGAGGGCCAGAGTCTTTGGATCCCTGGTATCTTACAGAGTGCCTGGAACCAAGTAGATGCTTGATAAATGGCTGATTGCTAAAGGTTCTGATCCAGGACCCATCAATTAAGGCTGTCCTTGGGGTTCACTCTAAGTAGGTCTCACCTCTAAGCCTGGTGAAGGGGGAGATAAACTGTGAACAGCAGCCTAACTCTCTGTACCCACTGAGGATAGTCCTGTTACAGAAAAGCAAAAAAGACCTCTTCACCTGGTCTGGCAGGATTAGGCCAAACAGAGTCAACAAGCATCTATTAAGAGCTAGGCATTGTGCCAAGTACTGGGGAGACAAAGAAAGGCCAACAATGTCCCCAGATAGCTCCTACCCTCAAGGAGCTTACAGCTTAACAGGGAAGACAATGTGCAACCTACTGTGTACAAACAAGACACAGACAGAATAAACTGGAGATAAACAACAGAGGGAAGGCATGAGCATGAAGGGGGACCCAAAAAGGCTGGGATTTTAGCTGAGACTTGAAGGAATCCAGGAGGTGAAGATGGATGGAGCATCATGGATAGAGTGTTGGAATCTGGAAGGCATGAGTTCAAATCCTGCTTTAAACCTTTAGCTCTATGATTTTGGACAAGTCACTTGATCACTCTATGCCTCAGTTTACCCGACTGGGTAAACCAGGGATAATCACAGCACCTACTTCACAGGTTTTATGAGAGGCCCAAATGAGCTCTATGAAGTGTGTTGGAAACCTTAAAGCACTATGTAAATGATATTTGGGAATGCAAGCTAACTTTCCTGTTTTTTCTCCCTCCAAGTAATCCAGGGCCCTGTTTCCATTTGCTAGAAAAAGGCAAACAGCCTGGGATCTGCCCCTCTGCCTGGCACGAGAGGTTGGAGGTCCAGTGCCTTCCTTTTCCTCCTTCTCTTGTTTTTTCTGACCTTTCCTAACCCTCTGGGGCCCACTCTGAGGGATAAGATAACATGGGCCTGGCGCTTCCCGGCCTTTGAGACCTTCATGATTCACAAGAGCTGAGATTATTTAACTACTGATCATGATTATTTAAGTTGAAAGACTATTCTGCCCTAGCTCAGAAAATGTTTGTGTTTCCATTAGAAACCTCCAAACCACTGGCTTATTTGACTTACATCTCCTACTATTCCCCAAACTGGGCCCACAGCAGACTTTTTTTTTTCCATTTAAGACACTTTCCTCATCACTTTCTTTTCTCCAGGTACTTTTGGGAAACAGCCTCAGGGACTTAGTAAACATGCCCCAGACGTGGCACTCCTACCCACCATCGTGCAGCCCCTCCCTCTGCTCCAAGAGGATCTCTCTGTAAGGATCCAAGGAAGGATCCTGGCCCTCAGGAAGCTTCCATTCTACCAGGACAGACAAAAAGAACATGTATACATTTGGGCTGCTGTTAGTTAGCAGAGTTAGGCTGCTGTTCACAGTTCATCTCCCCCTTCACCAGGCTTAGAGGTGAGACCTACTTAGAGTGAACCCCAAGGACAGCCTTAATTGATGGGTCCTGGGTCAGAACCTTTAGCAATCAGCCATTTATCAAGCATCTACTCGGTGCCAGGTGCTCTGCAAGATACCAGGGATCCAAAGACTCTGGCCCTCAGGAGGCTTACGTTCTACCAGGAGAGACAAAAAGAACATGTGTACATTTGGGCAGAATATGAAAAATGAATATGGGATAGTGTGAGGACAGAGGGAGGATCAGGAAAGACTTCCTGCAGGAGAGAGAGCTGGAGCTGAGGCAGATGGAGGTGGGGAGTGAGGGCATGCCAGGCATGAAGGACAGGCTGTATAGAGTCCAGGGACTGATGTGCACCTGCCCTCTCCTAAGGCAGAATGGAAACCTTTGTCATTTAAAGTTAGAGAAGTGGATGTCACAGTGTGGTCTGGAGGGTGCGTCTGTGGGAGCCTGCTCGGTCCCCCTTCTGCCTCTAGGCATTACTTTGAATGGTCCTAGGCCTGGATTGATGTCCTTCTCTCTACCGAGCTGCCTTCCCTCCTCTCTGGAACAACCTCCCAAGTCTGCCTCCTCCTTGAAGCCTCCTATGCTTGATGCTGCAGATGGTGATCAACTTACTATACCCAAACTTCCAGGCCTGGCTCCTTTTAGCTACATCCAATATTCTCCCTGCCATCTGGCCAATTACCATTGGCTTATGTCACCACAATGTACACATGACAGATGTGTGAGACAGGTGTGTGCTCACCCTCTAAGTCTGTGCTGCTGTTCGCACATCCCTTAGCTGCTTACACGTGCCAGGCAATGGTGGGCCATGCCAGGATCCCAGAATCCCTCAGTCTACCTTCTGTCTGAACAGAAACCTCCTCTCCATCTCTGCTTCCAAATGCTCACCTGGCCTTGTTTCCTGGGAAGTCCTCCAGTGATGGTGAACCCACGGCCTCCCGGGCTCCCGAAGCGCTGGCTGGCTCTCTCTCTTATGCATGCCTATGTGTGTGTGTGTGTGTGCATACATTCATTTATGTGTTTGTTTATTTCTTTATTTACCTCTTTGAAGCTTCCAGCCATTGCTCCCAGTTCTGCCCTTTAGAGCCGATGCATCAGGGTAGAGCAGATGTGGTCTGGGACCTAGAGTCAGGAAGATCTGGGTTCAATCTTGCCTTTAGACCAAGGGCTCTGAACCTTTGCTGTATCATAGGCCCCTGTGGCCGTCAGGTGAAGTCTATGGACCCCTTTTTCAGAATAATGTTTTCAAATGCATAAATTATGAGGGAAGTCAATTATATTGAAATGCAGTCTTCAAAAAATCTTTGTTTAAGTTTACAGAGGACCCTGGTTTAGAATCTTTGCCTTAGACTCTTACCAGTTGGTGTTTAGCTCTGCGAGGGTCAGTTCTTCATCTATAAAATGGGGCCTCCCACTCACAAGACATATTCGTATGTTAGCATACATGTGTCCAGTCCATTGTGGGGGGTTTGATATCATTTTAGAAGAGAAGCATCTCCCATAACGAGGGAGGAACAACAAAACCAGCAGATTCTGCTGGTGACTGGTCACAGGGCAGTGAAAGGA
This sequence comes from Petaurus breviceps papuanus, assembly GCF_028583685.1. Classification (NCBI taxonomy): domain Eukaryota; kingdom Metazoa; phylum Chordata; class Mammalia; order Diprotodontia; family Petauridae; genus Petaurus; species Petaurus breviceps. The sequence goes on along the minus strand of NW_027185761.1, from coordinate 65,730,081 downwards.
AATGAATTTAGAAGCAAAGTCACTGTTCTGCAAGTTAGCAGTGAAGCACCCTTGGGCAAATGACTTAACATCTCCATGCCTCAGTTTCCTCAACTGTAAAATGAAGGAAGTAGACTTCACGACCCCTGATGTCCATCATGGCTCTACTTCTCCTATGGGATTGCTCCTGGCGGGCTCTGAGATATATCTTGTAGCCCGAAAGCTGTGATCCTAAGAGAACCTGAATTGGCCATCCAGGCCTCAGCCCTTCAAATACCCGCAGGCCGTGATTGGATGTCCGTAAGTCTTCTCTTCCTGAGGTTAAACACCTACATTCCCTTCAACCTACACTCTCATGAACTCAAGCCTTAAACTCCCCCATGTTGTCTCTAGGTGATCAGTGTCCTTTCTAACATGGAGTATCCAGAATATGGTTAAATGACTGTTGGCACATGAATGGAATGGAATGATATTACACTGTAAAAAAGAACAAAAGTGGAGAATTCAGAGAGCTAGAGGAAGGCATATCCTAACAGATTCACGTGAAGTCAGCAGCATCTGGAATACCGCATGCACAGTTAGTATAAGAAAGTAAATAATAAGAAAAATAAAGTGAAACAGAAAGCCATTATTATTATATTGACAAAACTTGGACCCAAGCAAAGAGTTAAAAAAATTGTACTTCCTCCTTTCATTGGAGAGACGAGGAGCACAGAAGGCTGCATGTGCAGTCAGTTTCGGTCAATGTGTGGGATGGCTTTTATTTACCATGTTCCTTCTTAAATCTTTGTTATGAGAAGTCTCATTTCTCCTAAGGGTGGAGGGAGGGATCCATTCACACAAGGTTGTGGTTCAGTCTCATCTGACTTTTCATGACCCCATTTAAGGCTTTCTTTTTTTTTGGAGGGGCAATTGGGGTTAAGTGACTTGCCCAAGGTTACACGGCTAGTTTTTGTGTTAAAGGTCTGAGGCCGGATCTGAACCCAGGTCCTCCTGACTCCAGGGCCTGTGCTCTATTCACTGCGCCACCTAGCCACCCCTATTTGAGGCTTTCTTGACAAAGATACAGAAGTGGTTTGCTATTGCCCTCATTTTACAGATGAGGAAACTGAGGCAAACAGTATGAAGTGACTTGCCCAGGGTCACACAGCTAGCAAATGTCTGAAGCCACGTTTGAACTCAGCTCTTCCTGACTCCAAGATCAGCTCTCTATCCACTACACCTCCTTAGCTGTCCTCCTAGGGAATATAGCAGCGCGTGAACCAGCAAGTACGTATATATGACCGTCTGAGGACAAAGAAAGCACAAAGGCCTGGGTGGCAGGAAAAGGCTGCCTGTAGGAGGGAGAATAGGAGCAGAAACTTGAAAGAAACCAGGGATTCTAAAAAGGTAGTGCCCAGGAGGGGCTGCATTGAAAACAGGGAAACAAGCTGTGCAAAGGGAGGGAGTTAGTTGATACCTTAACCTTTCCCTTAATCTTTCTCAGCTTCAGTTTCCCAATCTGCAAAATGGGGATAATGGTAGCATTTAATCCACAGGGTTGTTTTGAGGATTCACAGGCAAAAATTCAAGCACTTTTAAATTGTTTTTCCTGTTGTCATTAAGCAGCAATTCATTATTCACTAAAAGGGCTGGCCTGCAGCGTATGTGAAGAAGACTGCTGTCCAAAGGAACCTGGAAAGGTCGCCTGGAGAGAGATGGTGAAGGGCTTTCGGTTCTAAGGAGCTTCACTCACACCGCCTGCCGACCCTCCTTGGCCGGTCTGTGACCTGACGGCCCCTGCGGCTCCATGGCATCCTCCCTGGGAGGACAAACGGCTGCTTCCTCCCCCAAGTTTGCAGTGTCCTCCCCTCTGGGAAGACCCTTCACTCCCCTTAGGGCCAAGGCTCCAGGGAGCCTTCTTCCTTCTCTTCTCCAGAAGCTCCCCACCCAAGGCATGGCTCCACTCACACTTCCCTTTACTACCCAGCTGTGTTCTAAATAGCCTCCTCTGCTCTTGATGCCCCCTCCTTTGCCACTTCCTGTCTCTGCTTTCTAGCTCTGGAACCATCATCAAAACTGAAGCAGGAGATGCAGCATTCACAGCCTCAGGGAAGGACTCCCCAGAAGGACCCAAGGAGACAGAGAAGGGAGAAGAAAATGAAAAGAGATCTGAGGAAGGAAAGAAGACAAAAGCACGTGAAACTAGGAGGTAAGAAGAGGCGAGAGATGAGGGACAGCAGGTGGCGGCCCCTCCTGCATGTGGCCAAGAGGATTCTTGACCAGGCAGGTGCTGTCTTGGATGGGTTCTGAGATAACTTCAATTCTGAGACTTTGCTTAGATTCAAGGACGACCTGCGCTGCCTTAGACTAATTGCATGAGCCTGGACAAGTCACAGCCTTGCTGAGCCTCAGTTTCCTCAGCTATAAAAGGGAATGATAATCACACCTACAGCCATATTTGTCATGAGGACCCAATGAAATAACATATAAAGGGCTTGCAAACTTTAAAAGCCTTTATAAAACCTAGCAATTATTATTATTGCTGTTGTTATTTTTAGCTCGAAGGGACCTTAGTCCTTGTCTAGGAAGTGACCAACCCTGGGGATCACACAAGGGAAAGGAAACAACAGTCCCTGCTTCCAAGCAGCCCTCAGACTAATGGGAGGAGACCACATGCCGATAGCCGAGGATGTTCAAGCTCCATACAGGTTGGTTTGGGGATGATCGACAGAAGGAAAGCACCAGCATAAAGGATGAGGAAAGGCTTCTTGGAAAAGATGCGATTCCTGACAGGAAGCCAGGAGGCAGAGAGGAGGAAAGAGAGCATTTCAGACCTCCCTAGCACATGCTCCTGGATCATCCCTGAAGAAGCTGGGGCCCACACTTTACTCTGCACTCAGTGGCAGCTTCCACACAAAGTGAAGCAAACTCAAGGAGAAAAGAAATACAGAGATGCCAAAATGAAGGCCCACCTCCTTCGTCCCCCTTGAGATCTGTGGCATGATACCACACAGACAGCCGTGCTAGTGGGCTGAAATATTCTTTCCTTACCAATCACTCAAATTAATGTTTTGTACAAAATTCCTGAAGGAACATGACATAAAGTCTCTACCATGGCTGTGTAGTCCTCATTGCTAGAATTTTCCTGTTGAGATGAAATGGTTATCTTTTTCATTTTTACCCAATGGTCTTTGTTTAGCCTTCTGAAGCAGGATGGGTCAAGGGGACATAGAGCAAATCTATTTCCTTTCCTACCTATAAAACCGCCTACATGTGTGAATTATGCCAACGTGCCCCTCTCCTTCCATCCCTTCACCTTGCTCAGAACTGACACAATTTCAAGATACTCTGCTATCTTCCTTCCTGTCCTCTGAACACGTCCCCCTTGAAATACAGCATCCAGAATTTAACCCTGGACTCCAGAGAATGACACAGCTGATAAATTTCCAATGAGGAAAATGTCAAAGCAGTTTTTTTAAAGCTAATTTTGACCACATAAGTCCCTGTAGACAATTTCACTCCTTTTATGCCTTTAATTTAATTTTTTTAATTTAAAAAAAAGCATTGCTCTCTATATAATTTCTTGCTGATTCCATCTATAATTGAGCCTCTTAACTTTTCCTAAAGGCAGCTGGGTGGCACAGTGAATAGAGCATCAGACCTGGAGTCAGAAAAACTCATCTCTATGAGTTCAAATTTTGTATCAGACACTTTATTAGCTGTGTGACCCTGGGCAAGTCACTTAACCCTATTTTCCTCATTTACACAATGAGCTGGAGAAGGAAAGGGCAAACCTCTCCATTATTTTTACCAAGAAAACCTCAAATGGGGTCACAAAGAGTTGGGTACAACAGAAACAGCTGAACAGCCACAAAACTTTACAACTAGAGATTGGGGCGTCAAGGATGAGATATGACACACAGAGAGAAATATTGTATGGCGCTGTTATCAAATATGTTACCAAATGTTATCAAATAAACAATTTTGCATTGTTTGCTGCTTACACATTTTCCATCCATCTAGGGAAGATTTAAAGAATGTTGAATGGTGTTGAGAAATTCTGAAACGAACAATCTGTATAGTAAGCATGTCAATATTTCTCTGTGTACCCAGACTCTGCAAAAAGAAAAATCATGGTTGAAATAAAATGAGTGTTTTGCCTTTAAAAACGGTAAAAGAAACTGCTGCTCAGTCTACAGTATGTTTTTACAGTGATGCAAGCAGGACCTCATGGCTTTTTATGCACACAATAGTTCATAATCTTTCCCTTCCTCTCCCCTAAATATAAATCGTCCTGCTCCACTCCCTCAGAGATGGCTCAGTATTATTAAATAAACTGCCCTTAAACTGTTCTGTGCTCTGGTTTACTCAATCCAAATTACAATGTACTTAGAGGCCTCCTTGAAAGAATATTTGTCTTGTATTTCATTGACTTACAGTGAGGAATACACTGATGTTTATCTCTCTCTTCCAATGCACTTGCCTCCCCCTTCCCCTCCCTACCACCTCTCCTTGGAAGGTCACTTATCCAAAGAGTGGTCCTTTTGGAAAGGTTTCCAGATCCCAAAGGCCAAGGAAATAAGGCGCTAGATGAAGCTGCTGCCCTGATTTACTATAAACTTCTTAAAAGGAATCCACATATACAGAGACTCAAAATGAGAGCAGAAAAGTTGCCTAAAGACCAACAATGGATTTAAATGAAGATAATCAAAAGGAATCTTCCAATGTCAACCACATGGGCCAAGAATTCAGATCTATGTTAGAAAGTTGTCCACAAAGTAAGCCTGGGAAATCACAGAAAAGGCTCACAAATGCACACTCCAAGCTCATTTGATTATAAACAAACCTTTTTTTAAAAGAAAATTATATTAATTCAGCATTAAATAACCAGTGGTAAATACTTGTTATTCAGCCTGCCTTTGGAAGTCATAAATTAGTTTAAATTGATTTATTCACGAGAGCAAAAACCCACAGATACATTCTAAGCACAGTATCTCACTACATGCTGGTCCCTTTAGCCACAGATATCAAATTCATCTCCCACAAATTAAATAACTGGGCTCTGGTTACTGGAATGCAAGTTTATTAATGGGCATTAATAAAACCAAACATGCAAAATGAAGCTCATAATGGTCTCTCGGTAAAATCTTCTGCATCAAAGTATACATAACAAAGCTAAGTCATTATGAAATGTTTCAGCAGAGGGCTTTAGATATTTAAAAATTAAATGTATAACCTTAGACTCTGGGGCCTGATGCAATCAGTGGGACTGAAACATATGGAGGGTCTCACCATCTACTGGGAAATCCCTCTACTGATTGGACATAAACTCCTTGAAGGCAATGATAGTTTGGCTTTGGTCTTTATATTCCCAGAAATAAGTACTGTGCCTGGCATACAGTAGGTCCTCAGGAAATGTTTGTTGATTAAATATCACAATGTGTGCATCTTTAAATCAGGGACTGTTTTACTATTTTTTCTTTGAAAGTCCCAGACTGCAACACAGTGCCTACCACAGAGTAGGAGCTAGGTAAATGGGTGTGGAATGGAATAGAATGGAATTGATCTTTCCTGGATATCTACCATGAGATTGACCAATCCCTTTGGTGTGTGTGTGTGTGTGTGTGTGTGTGTGTGTGTGTGTGTGTGTATGTCTGGATAAATGTATGGATGTACGTGTATAAATACATGGATGGATGCATATATATATATGTATATATATATATATAATGTCTCATTTGATGTCGATAATCAGGAGATCTTAAACCAAGATATCTCTGTGGATGCTTCTTTCAAGGGATCTTGCCAAACCTTAGACTGTTTTCTTAATCAAGAAAGAAAAAAAAATGAATGCATGAAGGCTTTGTATCACCCACATATTTTCATCAATCCTGTGACTATGAAGATGAAGGCTGACATATAGATTGGTATAGATACTGGCTTGTATATAAGGAGACATATTTATGCATATATATAGGTGCATATGTAAAAACATATGTCTTCTTCAAATTAAATTCAATAAACAGTTTAAGTGCCTACTATGTATAAGGTATTCCTGTTTTTCATCAAGTCTGTTCTCATTACACGTATATGAAGACAGTTCTCACAAATTTTATAGTGATGTAAAAATAGTGCAGTCAATATGAATGAAAGAAAAATGAATGATTGAAAAATAAACATTCAGTTTGTGCTGATTATGTGTCCAGCACTGAGATAGGTGCTGGGATACAAAAATAAAAGTGAGGCAATCTCAGCCCTCAAGGAGTCAATGGTCAGACAATACCTCTAGGGGTCTGTGCTAAACACCACAGATTGGTCACTACACTTGTGGATTACCTGCTGATAGACTTTGTGCTGACTCGTGATTGCTCTTCTCTTCATTCGTTTGGTAATGGTAAGGCCACCAACGATCTTTGGCATATTTCGGCAGTTTATTCTTTATCCAAAAGCTTACAAGTGGGGTGAGGGAAGGTATGGAGAGAAAATTTGGAACTCAAAAGCTCGTGGAACTGAATGTTGTGAGTTAAAACTAAATTAATTAATCATTAAAAAAAAAAACTTACAAGTCAATCCCTAAACCTATCTTGGTAGGTTCTTGTATTTTCTTTGACCTTTATCCAAAAGTGTCACTAGAAAGATAAGGCATGCACTAGAAAACTGTTGGAACTATAACCTTCGCTGTGAGGGCAATGACCACTCCAAAAAGACCTGCCTAACCATTCCCACAGGAAAAAGAAAAAAAAAATGAAGAAATCTCACCGATCCAGATGATGCAACACAGTTAAGCAGACAGGGTTGAGTTCTTCCACTGATACCTATAGCTTGGAGGGACATCATAGCTGGACAATGGACCAGGCCCACAATTAAATAGAAGGAGGAGTCTAAATGGTGGCCAATACTCAATGATTCCCAAACTATCGCTTCACATAAAACACCGCCTATTAAATATCACTATGCCCTCATGGGGGCCTGGTTCATCAGTCACATTCTCCAAAGAATCAAAATTGTCAGGGACCCAAAGGGCAATGGGGAGGTGCATGGTGGCGACGATATTTCTGCAGAATATTAATTCAAATGATTTGTTTGCAAGAAGTGGCATAGAGAGCATTGTCATGGGCATGTATGATGAGAAGTCATACTGCCACAGAGTGAGACTATGGGTATCCATGGAATATCTGAAGTCTCTGGAATATGAATGGGAAGATGGGGACAAAGATAAAAAGGGAGGAAGAGGTAAGTAGGGGTTATGAACAGAACCATCAGATGGGAGATCCAGCTTAGGGAAGGAAGTGAAAGAAACCAATTGCAAAAAGTCTCTTCTGGTATTGAGTCCATTTGTGGCCTTAAAAAGTTGCACAAATTATAACATATATGTTGTGATGATTACTACCACCACCACTATTAATGTCCCCACTTCTACCTGTACCCCTACTATGGCTGCTGCTACAGGTATTATATCATCTCTTGTATTTTCTCTTTTTTACCACAGTTTTGATAGAAACACCATGTTATTATCCTTATGACATTCTTTTATATTGAACATTCTGTAGACTATTTTGCAGTCACATTAAAAAAGAAATGCTTTCTATAGCTGAATAAAAGGATCAGCATGTAGGTTCATACTGAGTAAGCTTACTGCCAAGCATCCTCAGTACAATTCTTATAAGCGATAGGGCAATGGTAAAGATATATACCTCATCTTATTCCTACATGCTTTTCCCCCCTCTCATAGGTTTCTATTTTGATCTCACTAGAGATTCTATGAGATGAAAAATCTATTTAATATACTTTTGGTGGAGTTATCCACTTTAATGTCATCCATGCACATTAGGGAATTAATGTCTTCCTTTGACTCTCAAATTTTGAAGTCATACTTAGCTCTATGTAAGAGAAAGATCATTATAGATCTAAAGAATCACAACAGGTATAAACTCCCTAAAAAATGTCATGATTTAGATTATTTTTGAAAATATTATGCTAGTGGCAGATTTTAAATAGAGGATAATTTTTTATCTGTTGATCAAATACTGCGGCACTCTCACGACCCTTGAACCAACACTCTTTTTGCATCTGTTATCTTTATTATCATTATTATTACATCTTCTGCTATCATCAGTACCATTATAATAATCTTCATGAGGTTACTCCATATCCAAATTTGAGAGGAAACCATGAGACACAAAGTGTCAGCACAGGGGACTTGCTTTCCGAAGCTAAATTCTAAAATTTGGGGTTGGCATATTTGAATGCTAACCCTAAAAACAGGTTTTCTGTGTGTATGTGATTGTCACCAACCATGTGACCACATTAGCTATGTTGTCAGCAGAGTCATAACTATGGCAGTCATTGAGGCTTAGCAACATAACACCAAAACATACGGGTCACAAACATTAACCAGTTGGCTCCTGCGGCAGCAAAGATACTTTGGGAGTGACTAATTTTCTCAAGAAATACATTTGTTTGGGGGGTGGGGGGTGGAGCCAAGATAGCAGCTTAGCAGTAGGAAAATTCCCTGTGTTCCCCCCATAACCACCTCAAATACGTATAAAAATGACTCTAAACAAACTTTAGGGCTACAGAACCGATGAAGTGAGAGAGAGAAACAAACCTCCTGCTGAAGACAGCCTGAAAGGCCAGCAAGAAGGGTCCATCACAGTACGCGGGGAACAGAACCCAGTCCCCCCTGAGTCCACTGTTTTAGCTTCAGAGCAGCCCCCAAACAGCTTAAGCTAGAGGAATGTTGGAAGACTGGATCACCACCAGCTGTGGTGGTTTCCAGAATTATAAACCCATCAATGCCAAAGACAAAGTGAAAGGTCAGTGTGGACTTTGTGGGAACAGGGGGTCTGGAAGTGTGGTCAGGCCTCTTCCCCTGGAGGGAGAATTGGCTTAGGCACAGCAGCCTCCTTAGTGTGGCTGCTTCAGAGCTCCTGGCCCATAGATTGTAAGGGGACCAAGCAACCATTTTGAGGGGTAATCGCTCTTGCTTTAACCCGCTTGGATCTGGATCACTCTCTACAGTGGAGGTCCTGGGCTACATGACCAGTGATCCAGAGCCAGTGGAGGCCTCAGAGAGGGCAGCCAACTAATAGCTCTGGTAGCTGTGAAAACCCCAGCAATTTGGGACAAAGCTCTCCTCTCTGGAAGCAGAATTCTACTGTGGGAAAAAGCTCAAAAGTCAAGTAATTGAGTGATAATATGATCAAGCAAAGGAAGCAAAGCAAGCACAGCAATCTGACTTTAGACTACTATTTTGGGGACAAAAAGGATCAAAGCATGGAACAGGAGGAAGACAACAAAGTCAAAACTCCTGTACCAAAAGCTTCCAAGAAAAATATGAGTTGGTTATAGGCCATAGAGGAGCTTGAGAAAGATTTAAAAAACCAAATAAGAGAAGTGGAGGAAAAAATGGGAAGAGAAATGAGAATAATGCAAGAAAATTATGAAAAGAGAGTCAACATTACCTGACTGAAGAAAATAACACCTTAAAAATAGACTAATTCAGGCCGGGAGTAGAGTAGAGTATGGAGTGAGTAGAGAAGAGTATGCAGTGAGTAGAGCATGGGCCTGGGAGTCAGGAGGACCTGAGTTCAAATCCAGCCTCAGACACTTAACACTTACTAGCCATGTGACCTTGGGCAAGTCACTTGACCCCAATTGCCCTGCTCTTCCCCCCTCTAAAAAGCAAAAAATAAATAAATAAATAAAAATAGACTAAATCAAATGGCAAAGAGGTTCAAAAAGCCAAAGAGGAGAAGAATGCCTTAAAAATCTAAACCTGCCAGATGGAAAAAGGATGTCAAAAGCTCACTAAAGAGAATCATTCCTTCAGAATCAGATTGGAGCAAATGGAAGCTAGGGACTTTATGAAAAATCAAGATACTATCAAACAGATCCAAAAAAATGAAAAAAATAGAAGTCAATGTGGAATATCTCATTGGAAAAACCACTGATCTGGAAAACAGATCCAGGAGGGATAATTTAAAAATGTTTGGACTACCTGAAAGTCATGATCAAAAAAAGAATCTAGAAATTATCCTTCAAGAAATTCTCAAGGAAAATTGCCCTGATATTTTAGGACCAGAGGTCAAAATAGAGGTTGGAAGAATCCACCAATCACCTCCTGAAAAAGATCCCAAAAAGAAAACTCCTAGGAATATTATAGCCAGGTTCCAGAGTTCCCAGATCAAGGAGAAAATATTACAAGCAGCCAGGAAGAAAAAAATTTGAATATTGTGGAAACACAATCAGGATAACACAGCATCTGGCAACTTCTACATTGAGAAACGTAGGGCTTAGAATATAATATTTCAGAGGTCAAAGGAGCTGGGATTAAAACCAAGAATCATCTACCCAGCAAAACTGAGTATCATGTTTCAGGGGAAAATATGGTCATTCAATGGAATAGAGGACTTTCAAGCATTTTTTATGAAAAAACCAGAGTTGAATAGAAAATTTGACATTCAGATACAAGAAGCAAGAGAAGCATGAGAAGATAAACAGGGAAAAGAAATCATAAGGAACTTATCAAAGTTGAACTATTTACATTCCTACATGGAAAAAATGATAATAGTAACTTATAAAACTTTTCTCAGTATGAGAATAGGTGAAGGGAATAGAAATATACATGTGTGTGTGTATACACACACACATACATACATACATATGTCTATATAGAACTGTAGATGGGCATATGAATACATATGCGAGTGTGTGTGTATATGTGTATAGGTATACATAGACAGAGGGCATAGGACCAATTGAATAGGAAGGGATGATACTTTAAAGGTGAAATTGAGAGGTGAGAGAGGAATATAATGAGAGGAGATGGGGAGAGAAAGAATGGGATAAATTATCTCATATAGAAGAGGTAAGGGAAAACTGTTACCATGGACAGGAAGAACAGGAAGGCAAAAGTGAATGGATCAACTTTACTCTCATTGAATTTGGCTTAGGGAGGGAATGACATACATACTAAATAAGGTATCTCATCCTACAGGAGAGTAGGGGGGAAGGGGATGAGAGGGGGGATGACAGAGGGGAGGGCAGTTTGGCAGGGAGGGAAGTTACAAGCACCCACTTTTGAAAAGGGACAGGGTCCAAACAGAGGATAGAACAAGTGGGGGGTGGGATAGGAGGGAGGGAAATATAGTTAGTCTTTCACAATATATCCACTATGGAAATGTTTTGTGTAGCTACATATTTACAACCTATATTGAATTGCCTATCTTCCTAGTAAGGGTGGATGATGAGGGAGGAAGGGAAATAATCTGGAATTCACAGTTTTAAAATCAAATGTTTAAAATGTGTGTGTGCGTGTGTGTGTGTGTGTGTGTGTGTGTATAACATGCAACTGGGAAGTGAGATATACAGGCACTGGGGTACAGAGATCCTACTGGAAAGTTGGAGGGGATATGGGGGAGAATATAAGAGAGAGCAGATTGGGGGAAGAGATATACAGTGGGATCACTGTTTTGGGGTGGTGGGTAGGGAAAGATGGGGAGAAAATCTGTAACTCAAAATCTTGTGGAAATGAATGATGTAAACTAAAAATAAACATAAAATTTAATTTAAAAAAAAGAAATACATTTGTTTAATTATTTATTTCATTATTTTCACATCACAAATTACACATTTGATTTGAGGACTCACTTCATTCTGATTACCTGAAGTGTTTTCTTATTCTTGAACCCTAAAATCAAGATTGTTAAGTGCAGCCCTGATAGAGAATTCTGTTTCTTTTATTAAAGTCAATCAAACACGTTTGTTCCAGGATCTAACTACCTGGTTGACTGGCATAACAGCTCATTTCAATCAATATATTTGTCCTTCTAGATCTGTAGTGCAGACAGTGTAGAGATGAAGTCAAGTATAGCCAACAGGAGGAATTTCTGGGGAACTTACATACTGAAGGCATTTTCCATTGTGCCTAATAAAGTCATGCCTTGTTGCCTTTTGCCAAAGGAAGCAGAGTGGACATTTTTATTTATTTTGCAGCAGTAAGAGATGAAAAACACTTCAGCAATATTATGGCAAGCAACCAAAAGAGGTCTTACTTTAGGTGTTCTTTGAAATTCTGAAGGTGGGTAGGGAAACATACAAGTAAAAGGAGTTTGTAGGCTTTAGAAAAATAAATACAATTAAAAAATATGAATGCTACTCTTCACCAAATGGTCTATTAAAATGGATGGTATATTTTCATTGGATAATTGGTCACATTTCCCAAAATTGTTGAAAGGATATGTTTTAGTTAAGAATAGAATGAAAACATCATCACATTCTAATTCCTATTTTTTTTTTTACAACAGCAAATGAAGGTGGTCACAACTGAGAAAAAAAAGTGGACAAAATACTGACCTATGAAATCACAAGAAACGACTAAAGATAGAATCCATCAGTTTAAACAAATTTAAATTTATAAAAATCAATGCATTTTCACTAGTCAAAGGATTATGGATTAAGAGACACAGATCCATCTAATCTAACCCTCTCATTTTATAGATAAAAGTAGTTATGGGGCTTATCCAAATGTTAACACAATGAATGGCAAAGTTGGAATTGGAACCAATGTCCTCTGACATTACTCTAATATTTTTTCCACTACACCCCAGTATTAACATATTGACTTATATCATAATTATAGGGCAAGACTTTTTTATTTTATGCCTAAAATTAAATTTCTATTGGTTCTTACATATTCTTTTATTAAGCATATATAGCTACATGACAAAAATGTGTCTATATTCTTGGAGAAACTGAGGCAGTCAATAGAAAATAAAGGTTTGGTATGTTCTTGATAGCATATTTTTCAAAAGATTCCATTCCAAATTGTTTATTGATCAAAATGTTCTGTGTTTAACCTTCACCACACCCCACCACACCAGGCAGACTGGGGCATTCGAAGGTCAGTCTTCTATGTCTAGTCACTTATATATTTTGACTAAACCCACGAAATTATTTTCAAATGAACTCACATCTAGTAATGCTGACTTTATGATACTTGTCAGATTCACATTATATTTTAATGCCTTTCTTCTTCATTCTTAAACTTGAAAGTAAAGAAAGGCAGGAAAAATAGAGAAAGAACAAAAAGAAAGAATGAAAGAGAGAAGAGAAAGGAAAGAAATAGGGAAGACTGGGAGGAGATGAGAGAATACTTCTCATTCAATGCCTTTGGTAAAACTGAGCTTCCTTCCTTTCCTTACTTGGCTCCTCAAAAATGATAAAATTGAACCCCTCTTGGAGTTACTTTCTTTTTTTTAAAAACAGAAACAGGAAATCGATCTACTTAGCTATGTCATTATCCTCAGCCAAAGATGAACCATTTTCATTCCAAAGAACATATGGAAACAAAGCTTTATTGAAGAAATAAAAGATATTGGTTCCTGTCTTACCCCTCACCTTCCTCTACCCCAAGGGTGTATTTCCCAACCTTTCCCTGCCAATTCTTCTACTGAGAGCCCTATCTCAGAGAGCCCCATTCTACAAAAGCGATCCAGAGGCTACTTTCTGGTTATGGACAGGATGTAATGAAACAGATTCTCCTATTTCTCTTTACCTTAGGTGCTAGCTGAAATTACCAGAGAAAGTAGGAAAACACAGAAATGAAAAGGGTTTAGAAGTTTCAGAAAATTAAATCCAATTTGATACTAATATAACTCTTCACCAAGTGTTCTATTAAAGTAGACGATACATTTGTAATGGTTTATGTAGCCATATAGCCTAAGGCTCTATTCTTCTCACAGCTTTCTTGGAATACAAAATATTGTTGCAAAAAATGTTCGGTACCTGTGTAAATTTCACATTACAGAGTTTGCTTACCTCATAGACTTGAATTTTGGCACAATACAATTATATATGTGCATACAATCATCATATATACTCATGTATACGTGTATATATTTATATTGGTGGGAGGAAGGAGAGAGAGAATGTAATACACTTATTTAATCCTACCAACAAAGGAAAGAAGTAGTTGACTCAGCTACCTGAGTGTCAGACTCCAATAGAAATGCATCCCAGCCTGTTACATTTAGAAAACCAGAAATTAACATTATCTATGTTGTAATGCATTTTTAAATTTATTTTGTTCAACTCCTCCAAATTATATTGTAATCTGGTTCCTGATGCATTCAGGATTCTCATAAATGAAACCACAGGACCAGCCACCTACACCCCCCCACACACACACATCGTATTCAAGCCCCAAGAAAAAAATTCCATCAAATCAAAGGAAACATGGCCTAATGGAGAGACTGGAGTCTGGCAGATCTAGCTCTAAGTTCTCTCTCTGAAACACACTAGTTATGTGACTGTCCACAATGTGACTGTCCTTAATGATCTCAACAATGTTGTAAGTCTGAAGGTTATACATAAATTGCCAATCAGCACTGATTACCACCCCAGGATTTCCCTAAGCAGAGGCAATCAATGGGCTTACACCTCACTTCCATTTTAAAAACAAAACCAAAATCCTCCAAAGACATTGCAAGAGAGTTCCCTTTGAAATCTGCCTTTGGCTGAGGGACTGCCTATACGGACAGTCAGAGATCTCTGATGGGTTTAAGGTAACCCACCAAATATTCTATGGAAGAGAGGCCTAACCAGATATTAAGAGAGATCCTGCATTATCTTAGCTCTCTCTAGAGTTATAATAAGGAAATCTCTCTCCTCCAAGTTCCATCTTGACCCAAGCTACATGATTCTATTAACATTATTCTTGGAGAGTCTGATCATCCATGACCTAAGACATATTGACAAACTCAATGAATATCACCTTCAAGGCAAATGATAAGAGGTTATATAAAGGATTTCTTAAGTTCTAATTTTGGTTCACAAGATATCACTTTTTTCTACTATGTTATTATATCTCTCTATCTATATATGTATGTATATGTGTACATGCATATATATTTTTCAATTTGATTCATATATATATGAATCAAATTGAAAAAAGTGATTTACTATGAGCCAAAATGAGAACTTAATGAAACAGAAATGTACTTCAAGAAATTATGATTAGAGAACTAACTTTATCCAATCATTCTGAAGCCTTTGTTCCTTCACATTACTTTTCTATTTTCCTTCTATTTCTTTTTCTTTTCTGAAGGGTGAGTCCCTGCCCCCCTCCCCCTAGTCCTCATCTCCCATCATTAGCTAAGCCAACAATCTCCAGAACAGCATAGAAGATGTAAGACACTGGACTTTCTGCTAAATCAAACGAGAGCGAGCCGATGGCACTTACTTCATCTCCAGGATTTCCTCGAGCTGTTTCCTCCTCTCTATTCGTAGGTTGGCCAAATGTGCCTCTTTTTCTCCCAGGGACTGCTGTGTTGAGGCTAGGCGGGCTTTGGTAGCATCCAACTCTTGTCTGGTCTTTTCAAGGGCATTCATCAGCTCTTCTAACTGAAATGCAGACATTGCCATGATTGGGAGTTAACTAGATGACAATCATTTGCTTGTCTGCTTGTGTTCTTACAGTAAACCCATAGAAAACCATGCAAACCTTCTAAATCAGAGCTAGACTTCATTGAAGACCATTCTTGTTTCCCACTGATTAAAAAATGTGTTTCTAATGCTCAGAAATGACCAGGTTTCCAATGGCCCCATTCAGTTGTTTTGCCCAATAACTTTTATAGAAACTATTTAACTTCTTTATTATAAGTGGGGGTGACTGGGCAGACCCAATTCGGTCCTGGACTTGGCAAATGTCTCCAATATTTGCTCACAGTTGGGGTAAAGCAACGTTCAAAATGCATTTTGTCAAGCACGATTTCCTTTCGTTTTCAGGCCCCTGAGTATTTTAAGAGGAAGCTAATCTATGTGTTTCAGATACATTCACATTTAGCCCATCAAAATGTTGGTTTCTAAAAGCCATTGGATTTCCAAGGACCCTCCAGAGGCCTTTTCCTTTGAACCAGGAAGCAATGTTTGGCCAAGAGTAAACAGAATTCCAACCACAAAAGGTTCAAGTTTGGTTTACCCGTGCTGTTTGAGAGGGCCTTAAACTTGAAATAAATGAAATGTAACTTTTATAGGGTGCTAATACACTATAGGGATAAGCTAGACTATCAAATATCCAGGGTTTTTAGCCAGGTCCCAAGAAATTGGACAAGGGGGCCCTGAGGCAAACCCTTACTCCTCTACAAACCATCATGGGCTTTTTAAAGCCAACCTAGAACAAAGACAGCCTGGTTTTTATGATTTCATTCCAAGGTCTGCAAAGGACTAAGTTGGTGATATGCAATCCCTCACCCGGATGAAGGGCTGGATTGACCCTGTTGATTAGAACCCTGTGGTTCCAGGGAGTCTCCGTCTTCCATAACTGATGTTTAGGCCTCTAAGCCATCCTTTCCAGCTAGGCTTGGCAAAAGGAGCTCACCCATCACTAAGATCAACAAAGCTCCCTTCAAAATGTGTCAGTGACATGTTAAGTCCCAATTCATAAATACTTTCTGCACCATTTATGCCATTTTACATGGAATTTATTCAGGATAAGCAAAAAACACACGTCCAAGATAAATTTCAGGCTTTTAAGATTCAGAAAGCCTTTTATTTTGCTACAAGAAAAGGGAAAACTTTGAATCATAAGCATGCAAGGCAAATATAGATTCAGGCCAAAAAAAGGAAAAGGGGGGAAACAGGTTTCAAAATGTAAAAGTCCAAAAAGACAAAGGAAAATTGGTGAATTTCATCAAATTACACCTGTCTGAGGGTGATGGAACCAAGAAGCATCATCAGCCAAAAACCACCGAGTGAGCTGAACTTCCATGCAGTGCCCTAATTCTGATGAAACTTCCCATCTCTCCCCTTTATAGCATTGCTTATTCATGGCTGACGTTGCCCCTGAGATGGATGGTTCATCACCAGTCTCCTCTGGTACTGTGACTTCATCAGCATGGGCATTTGGCCAAAGGCACAGCTCACAACCCAACCTTGACCTTGACTGACCATCCTACGGGGCTCTTTGTAAGTCTTCCCACTACTTCAGCCCAACGAGTTCAGCACATTGACTGACCATCCTATGGGGCTCTTTGTAAGTCCTCCCATAACTTCATCTCAACACATCCAGCACATTGAGGGCTTTCCTCAGTTTCTTCTTTCATCACAAGAATACCATAAAGCATGAGTCATCTCTAGCTCTTACTAAACAACTGGCCTCAAATAAAATGTTTCTTTGATAACATCTTTTTATACTGTATAATCGTGTGTGTGTGTGTGTGTGTGTGTGCGTGTGTGCATACAGTGCCTGGCATTGGCACATAGTAGGCCATAAAAGAATGCTTGTTGACTGATGAATTAGAATGTTTCAGTCTGACCATGGATAGCTATGAACCCCCTCCGTTGCCTTGTAGGTCAGGGAAATCAAACTCAGAAACAGGAGCGACCCACCTATAGCTAAGGCTCCCTGTGGGTTGCGTATTGACTTAGAAAACCAAAAATTAACATTATCCATGTTACATTGTCTGTTTAATACCTTGGCTGTAGGAGATTAAAGCTTCAATGCTTCAGAGACTCTAGTGATCCATGATTTGGAGTGTTCACAGCAAGAATACCAGGACTAGATTGGGCTTTCCTCTCAGAAAGAAGTTTGGAAGCATTCAGAACACCCTTTCTACAAACACAGACCTCTCTCTTCCTCCTCCACTTCCTCCTCTTCTGTTGGGATCTCAGATCCCAGTTCATCTGCGGTGTCTATTCAAGACATGTAGTGACAATATCTACTACTCCAATGTTGGAGAAACCTGTGCCATATTTTCTGGTTAAACTTCCTGGATTTCTCACCTCCTTTTTGCAACTTTACCCAGCAGTGAAAGAAAAAAAATCCAAGAATATCAGTAATCTCATTAGCCTGCTGGAATATTATACATCTAAGTATCGGGCCATGTGGATGAATTTCCAATGCTGTTTGCAATCACCTGAGGTGTAAGACAACATGAATACAGGCCTTCCTACAGAAGAGATAAAGGCCATCTCTGACACCCTTGTTCGCTGATTCCTTCCCTCTGCTATTATCTAAAACGAACCTGCCCACACTCATTTAACATAGAGTCCACTCACTGGGAATTCCATCTTGTTTCCCAACTCAGCCTCTTCTCACATCACAATGAAGAGCTTCCCGGCCTCAGACCTCTAGTATGTCATATATCTAATTTTATATTAATTCAATTTTAACCATTAGATTTAAAAGGAATGGGCTGAAGGGATATCACTGTGCTTTCTTGTAGTAAGGACTATAGGATTATGCCTGGAAGGGCTCTCTGATGCCAATTTGTTCAATGTTCTCATTTGACAGGTGAGGAAAATGAGGATCAGAGACTTGGCCAGGGTAATCACTCATCAAAGTGATTGTATCAGATGCAAAATGTGACCCTGGGCCCTTCCCCTTTCCACTGAACTATGAATCACGTATGTATTTTGCCTTCATTTTATGTCCTTTTCAGCAATCACCACCATATTTTACATGGAGTGTGCATTCTATAAAGATCTATTGGGAGTCAAAATACCTGGAATTGGATCCTGCCTCTGCCACTTAATACCTGACCTTGAGCAACTTCTCTGGGCCTCAGTTTCCTCATCTGAAAAATGAGAGGGTTGGACTCAGTGGCCTGTATGGTTCTATCCAGATTTAGATCTAGGATCCAGTGATCTAAGATAAGATGGCCAATGTTTCCCATCCAAAAGAAGACTGAATATTGGATCCCAGAAGCCATGTGGAGCCGCTAGGGTTTATATTGCAGAGGACTGGAAAGCCTCAGATCTGTGAGTTGGTGAAATCAGTCTGGTTGCTGTGAGATGGAAGAATTGGATTGGGGAGAGACAGAAGCAAGACTATAGATCAGGATGTCATCGCAATAGTTCGGGCAGGAGGTAACCCCAGGAATGGCTGTGAGTAGACAGATGTCAGAGAAGCCATAAGAACAGGCCATGGTCACCAGCTCCACCAGAGGGTGAGAGAGTGGAGATGTGAGGATAATGCTAGATGGGTGGAAAGATGGGGAGGGGTCCTCAACCAGGAAAGGGGCTGAGCAGCAACTTTGACAGGAATGGGAGAAGCTGATTGCCCAGAGGTCTGTTGGAACTTTCTCTCTGACAAACGCAGAGCTGGTGATCGAGACCCAATCATTTCAACCCTCAAAAGAGGGTGGAATCAAGAGGGGGAGACTGGAAACAGGATATGATTTTCATTAAGAAGGATGGATTGGTTGATGGAATGGAAATGGATAGGACTTTGAGGGGATATGACAATTTCCTCCTGAAGTTTGTGACAGAGGAAAGAATGCATGCACCTGGCCTAAGCCAGACTGGAGAATTGGGGAAAGTTGGTTTTAAAGAGTTCAGAGGAGGAAAACCGTGAATCCCATCAATCCATGGTAACCATAAGTTAGGTTACCATGCAGGGCATTGTGCTGGGCTCTGGTGATACAGAGATGACCAAAGTGAAACAGATCCTGCCTTCGAGTCAAGGGAAGCAACAGGCATGGACATGAGTATTCACCAACAAAATGGTGAGTAACCTGAGTGCTCCATAGCAATGACCACAACAGCCATGATGAACCAGCCCTTGTACAGCGCCCAAAGACTTACAAAGCACTGTGCATGTGGCACCCTGCTCTATCCTCACATCCTTCATTATCTCCATTTTTAAGGAGAAGAGACTGCGAGGTCAAGTGACTTGCCCAGGGTCACACAATTGACTATTAAATGTCTGAAGCTGGGTTTTAATTCAGGCTTTCCATCTGTTGTGCTACCCAGCTTATGGGGATCACAAATGTTTTTATGCAGAAGGTGTCATCTAAGCAGAATTATGAGTGAAAAGAGGGAACCTAAGAGGTGGCCTGGAACCTTGGTCTGCCCCCTTTAGGCTGAACCTCTCCTGAATTCAGAGAGGATTGGGGTGCTAAGCTGAGGGGCTGCACAGCGACCTAAAAGCACAAATTAATGTCATCTGTATTTGATTGTATTTTTATTTATTTTGCAAAGTATTTCTCCATGATATTTTAATCTGGTTGGGGCCAGGGGAGAGGGAGGGGGTGTGGATGTGTTTTATATCTCTGTATCATGTAATACTTTTTAATTAAGTTTTCATGTATGCAATTAATTATATAATGTACTGTGCTACTATAGAAACAAATATAATGCATACAGGCATCTATATATTTATATACAGTGCACACACATGAACGTATACACTATGCCAACAGATGTGATACATATTTGCATGTACACATATTACATACATGTAGCACATATGTACTGTGCAAACACAGCACACAGATGCACTTTGTCTACTTCTACATGCATGGATATGTGTATTATCTGTTTATATACATATTCACATGTGCATCTGTTCACAATTTCACTGCTGTGTGATTTCCAATATTAGAAAGTTGCTCTGGGCCACCCCACAGGTTGACTGACTTTTCTCAGGTCCCAGAGACAATTTGTGGTCAAAAAGAGACTCGAGTCCACACTTTTCTGATTGTGAAGCTTGTGCTGCCTCTGCTGATTTTATATGTGTGTTCATGTATGCATGTGTATATGTGGACATGTGTGATTACACGTGTATGTATGGCTACAGACATGGGTGTACGCATGTGCTGATATCTCTAAATATACACATGTGTGCACACAATATGCAGGTACATGTATCTAAGTATAGCTACACACGCACGCACACACACAGATACATCTCAAATACTTGATCCATCTCATATCTATGGATTAATTATTTGGTTGAAAATGGAGAATTAAGGTTAGAATTGGATAATAATAAACACAATAATATGTACCAACATTATTTCATTTACGCCTCACAGCCAACGTGATTATCATCTCCAGTTTACAGATGGGGAAATTAAAGCTGAGAAAGGGTAAGGGACTTGCCCAGGGTCACCCAGGTATTGAGTGTCTGGGACAGGACTGAGCTGACTCCAGGTCCAGCGCTCTGTGCACTATGGCGCCACCTAGCTGCTTCCATGGGACACCACACAGTCCTTCAGAAGGCCTAGTTTCCTAATTCAGCTCTAAAGCCCATTTCTATGGAATTTGGAACTTCACACACATGTTTGTATGTGTATGTACATATACATATATGCGTTTATGCGTTTATGTGTATATGCATGTTTGCTTATTGATTTGTTTATTTTGTTTTAAGTCTATTAAAGATAAGCCAACTCCCAAAGCGGGAATTCTTCACCGACTCCTAGCAGTAACGTTTTTATAAATTATAATCTTTGAATGTTGCCTAAGACTTCAAGAAGGTGAAGTTCCCTGGCCTTGCTCTCTCAGAAAGAGTGTGTGTGTGTGTGTGTGTGTGTGTGTGCAGGTGCACGTGTATGAGTACACGTGTGAGGATGCACACATGTGGTGGAAGATCCATAATGGGAACCATATTGGGTTGGCATCATGTGTTTAAAAATGAAATATCCTCAAGTGACATATGTATAAGCATCGCCTACTTTGAAATGTATTTTTTCAAGTGTTCTTTTCTAGAGCGGCCTGAGTCTCTTTTCTCCTGCTGATTACCGTACACACCAAGAGCCAGTCCAACTACCGATATTTGAGAAACCTCCTGGAGCTAGGCTTCTCCCTGGGCCCTTTGCAGGATGGCACAGCCTCCAAACACATTTCGCTAGCATCGCGGGCTTCCATCCCACTCAAGCTCCACGGTCAGATCTTTTAAAACCTGTTTAAGACCTTAAATCATTAACATATGGAGACTTCAACTTACACATACATTTACTTTCTTTAACTAAATATTTGAAAACCAGCTTCTTTCTCAGTTATCTGCCAAGATCTGTGCTCAGGGCTCTGGACTTCCCCACTTGCCATATTACAAATACCCCACACTGTTCCTCAGCCTGGTTTGGCAAGGGTTGATTTTCAAATATTTTGCTAAAATATAAAAAAAAAAATAGGAGTGTAATGCCAGTTTTAAGTTGACATATATATTCTGTGTTAATGATTTGGAATTTTAACGGGTTTTCAGCTGTGTTTTGAAAAGCATATAGCCCTTCTACTTTAAAATTACTATCGTGATCATGGCTGTCATGGTTTCCTCCTTCACTATCTGACTCAATGTCCAAAGAGAGAAACTCAGTGGTTGGTTTGTGTCAGTACGTGCCATAAAGTTATGGAGCGGTAGATTGAGCAGGAAAGGACCTCAGAGAGCAGCAGGTCCAATCCCTTTGTTTTACAGCTGGGGAAACTGAGTCATGGAGCTGTGAAGTGACTGGTCCAGAGTCTCACAAGTACTAAGAGCTGGGGATTCTAACCAACGATCTATAACTCCAAATTCGTCCCTTTTTCCATTGCCCTATGCATTGGTCTGTGTTACTCATGACTCCACTGGACCCCAAACTGCAAACTCCAGGACTTACTGTGACAAAAATCACCTGAATTATGGAGGCTGGGCTGGGTTTGGTCTTTGGGCCTCTCACTGTATTCCATCTTGTCAGGCCTGCATAAAGACGCACTTGGCCTTAGAGAATCCAGGGTTACCTCTACACTACCCTGAGACAGGACCCCAGGGAAGCCAGGCTAGGGCATAAGTCAATCAAACCCTCTAGGATGTAGAATCCATGACATATCCATGTGACCGAAAAATTCTCAAACAGATCAGAGTGTCATGGGGATAACAAGGCTACGTTGTTATGGCTGTTGTTTTCTTCTTTCCCCGTCTCTGAAAACCATCCCAGGAGGGTCTCACTATGATTCAAATATGACAAATACATCCTTAAACCCCTTCGCATCGTCAGGAGCCAGATGCAACTTTTCTGAGAGTGTTTTTATGGACCTTAATGATCTGCTACAGACAAGGAGCCATAATCTTATTTTTCAATTACTCTTATCTGTCGTTCCTATCTGGCTTACCAGCCTCCCTCAACAGCCAACACTGCCTTAGAGTGACACCTTTTGGAAAAGGCTGAAACTGTCAAATCCGGAAGCTGCTGCCTCTTGGCCAGAGGCTGGAGGCTCTTGTCCCTCACTCCTGGGGAGCAGGGCTTCCCACAGCCCCTTCCAGTGCATTGGAGCTGGCTTATGTGTGTTCCTCCTGCTGCGGTGGCTGCAGACTAAGGCTGAGCCCTCCACAGGGGCAAACGCACCCCTGAAGTCTCTGTGTGTGCGTGTGTTTTCTTGCTTCCTCCTTCCAGGCTTGTTAACATCTCTTCACCCGAGAAGAAGAGAAAGGGAAGAAAAGACAGCAAGCCAGCGACACAAATGGCTTACTGGGCTCGGAGGAATCAGTGGGAGTGCAAATGAATGGCAGTTTGTTATAAAAAAAAGCCCTGGAGCATTCCTAATTCCAGATTGGATTCAGCTCAACATACCTCATGCTAATACAGTACAGTTCCAGTTTGTGGGGAAAGGACATGTGTGTGCGTGCGGACACATGCATGTGCGTATGTGTATGTGTGCATGGGAGCACTGTGTGTAGACACATGTATGTGTGTACATGTGTGTATGGGTCATATGATTATTGGCGTTTCTTCCGTGTCAATTTTGACAGAAGATCATGAGATTTTTCAAATGTGAGAAAAGACAGCTATTTTTTTTAAGTTACATTACTTAATGTTAATGCCATTCACAACAAACAGAAGAGACAACTTGCTCAGATGGATACAGGGCAGGGCTTGGGGGGAGAGAGCCAGCTTCCAATTACACCTTTGAGAATGCTACTTTGGGCACATCATTTAAGTGTCAGCACAGCCAAAGCGATTGTTCCAAAATGACCAAAGTTACTCTGGAGTCACTCGTCCATCCTGATGAGGCTGTAGATCGCCAAGGGACCCCAAAACTCCCAACATACACGAATTTAGACTCATATTATCTTTTCCCCAACTATCCACATAATATATGTTTCCCCAAATTGAGCATCAATCTTAAAAACAAAACAAAAACTCATCCATATCTTTTGTTTTTACATCACCATCATTTCTAAATATACCCCCTCCCCCATAGATATATACACTTTCCTTGAAACCAAGAAAAACAGCCAAATAAAATTAATCTGTCGAGTATCTGACAACGTATGCAGCCTTCTACAGGCACAGTCTCCTCCCCAGTGCTCCAAGGTGAAGAGGGGGAGGCTCATTTTCTGATCTCTTCTCTGAGGCCAAGAAGAGTCACTATAACAACGTGGCATCCACCTTTATCTGGGTGCTTTTTTCATGTGTATTTTTGTAATCAGTGCGTATGTTGCTTTCCTGGTTCTGCTAACTTCACTCTGTATCACATCATAAAAGTCATCTCACATTTCTCTAGTATATATTATACATACACCTATGCCTATGCACTCACATGTGTATGTCTACCTCTCTGTCTTTCAGAATACACATGGACAACCTGCAAAGTCCCCTATCGGATCATCTCTACCTGGAAACCCTACCAGTCCTTCGAACTTCACCCAACCATGGCAGAGGGGAGTGTGCTAGCTTAGATCACCTGCAGGATGCTCTCAAGCTCTGCATCCATGGTGTGGTGCTGTCCAGTCGTTTTCAGTCCCATCTGACTCTTCATGACCCAGTCTGAATTGTTCTGTTTGTACGTCTAGCACTTCGCACAAGGTAAGTGCTTAACCAAAGGAAGAGGTTCCAAAGATGCTTTTTTCACTCATTCCTTCATTGACATATTGATTCTATTACTATGCTCCAAGTCATCAAAGCTCAGACTTCAGAGACATCAAGAATATCTCCATTTCCCTCACTCACCATATTCAATCAGGCGCCAAATTGTTTTTCACATCCCTTAGCACTGCCCCACACCCCACTCCATTCCTACCATGTACCATCTGCTGAGCTCATATCCTCTGACCTGAGCTTATGTGATCAACTCCTGTCTGTTCTCCCCACTTGTGCTTCACCCTTACACCACACCCCTGCACAACAAAGAAGATGAGAACATGAAACATGTCCTCATTTCCTCTAAAGTCTGCATCTCTCATCATGTTCTCAAGACTCTCCATGATGTGGCCATCACCTGCCTTCGCAGCCTCATGTCACACTCCAACCAAACTGGACCACTCTCTGCATGGTGGAAAGAAGGCTAGATTTAGAATCACAGGTCCGCAGTTCAAATTTTGCCTTTGCCATTTATTACTTATGTGACCTTGGATAAGTAACTTCACTCTTCTCCTGCTTTGTTTCCTTGTCTATAAAATGAGGGGATTGGATTAGCTGGCTTTTAAGACACCTTCTAACTCTTCATTGATGATCCTGCTAAAGAGCTTTAATTTGCTCACTGGTAAAATGAGGAGATTGGACGGTGAGGTCTCATTTAGCTCGAAATCTATGACCTTATATTTCCCGTAGAATAATCAATATGGCACCACTTTTGTGTCTTTGCTTAGTGTTATGTCTCCCTAGAATTTCCTCATAAGTGATTTGGGTCTACAGAGCCTTCAATGAGCAATGCAAATGTTGTCTCCTCCCAAAAGTTTTCCCTGATTTTGGGAATCTGCATTGGTGGACCTCTCTTTGACTTGTATTTTTCCTTTTTGACTTTTCTTATCTGTTTTTGCATTAAAGTTTGTGGTGCATGTATTTTCTTCTGCACTAGAATATTGGAGGCACTGGTCACATATGGAAAAACATCACAGTACAATAGAGAGTGATCTCGATTCAGATTCAAGAATGATTTGGGTTCAAATCCTGACTCTGCTCCTTATTACTAGTATGATTTTGGATGAGTCACTTAACTTCCCTGAAATTTAGTTTGCTCTTCTATAAAATGAGGAATTTGGATGGGAAAATCTTCCACCTCCTAATGCTATGAAACGTGTTGAGTTTGTTTAACAGAAAAAGCCAGCTTTGTTTTGTTCTGTGGCTAGCATAAGGAAACAAGAGAAGGGCAAAAGCAAAAACATAAGGGGAAGAGCATACCCCTGCTCATTTTGTATGGAAGTGGAGGTCAGATGGCATCACTCACATCAAAGGAGGAAAGATAAAGGATTCTTCTCTTTTCATGCACTTCACTATGACATTCAGAAGTCCTATTTAGCATGCCGGCCCTAACTTGTGCCTTGTGCCAAGTGTTCCCATATTAACCACCTCATAGGCTTGTGCTTCAAGCTCCAGCTCTGGGGTGTAGTGGAGGGAGGCTGGTTCACCCATGGCAGTGACTTAGCCTGAGCCCTCTAAACCCACAAGAAATTCATCTGGGATCAGTCCTCTTCCTCTGCAGTTGACTCTGGTCAGGGACCCTCAAGCCCGGTCACCATATTCTACAACAGGAGGAGATCAAGAACACGTAGCCTTGGAATGGGGTGATGGATCTCTGTAACACTGAAAGGTCAAGAAGCAGAAGAGTAAGGAGGAAAACCAGAAACAAACCACCAGGAATATAAGAAAGAGACTGAAAGACCAAAGGTCCCTGGGAACAACACAAAATACCTGTGTCTAAACCTATTTCACCATGGAGAGACTAAGAGAGAAAAAAACAAGTGAGCACAGATTCAGAGGGAGGCTAAGTCAAGTTTTATACTATAAAGGGAAAGGAAGCAAAAATCTTTAATAACAAAAGAGAATACTGTGGTTTTCCCAGAGATCATGAAACATATAAGTTAGAATTATGTTTAGAAGGTGCTATGTCCTCTAACTCTAATTCTAACAAACTCCAGAATGGTTCAAAAGAAAATATAAGGGATAAAA
The DNA here is from genome assembly GCF_028583685.1 of Petaurus breviceps papuanus. Lineage (NCBI taxonomy): Eukaryota > Metazoa > Chordata > Mammalia > Diprotodontia > Petauridae > Petaurus > Petaurus breviceps. The sequence goes on along the minus strand of NW_027185761.1, from coordinate 65,703,469 downwards.
CTATGTTGGAAAACAGAACTTTCAATGAATAACTTTTAAAAAGAAAACATAATGTATAAATGACCCAGCGTAAGAGGCCACAAAAGGGAAAATAATGGATTTAGAGCACAAAAGTATAGAAGTAGAAGAAAATTTGTCAGAATAGAAGCAAAAAAAGCAAATTCTTTTTTTTCATATTCTGATGTTTTATTTTGTCAAATATTTCTCAATTACAGTTGAAAATTATTTCTAACATTTTCACTTTTAAAATTTTTGGATCCTGAATTCTCTCCCTTCTTCCCACTCCTCCCCCTTCTTGAGAAGCAAAAAGCAAATTCGTTAAGTGAGCATCTGGATTCTATGCAATCCAAAGCAAACTTGAGGACAGTATGCCAAAGAGAAGTCAAAGATTGTATGCCTCCCTGAAGAAGATGTTAAATTAAGACAACAATAATGGCAACAATAACAACAGCTTGGGGACTGTGGACCAGAAAGTCATATGAGAAAACCGCCTGGAATTTTTGAATACAGACAATAAAATATTAATCAATTGATTCCAGATAGCCAATAACGGGGAAGGGGAGGAAGAACAAAGAGAGATATACTACATCTCAAACTCCAAAGAATATAGTCATCGAATTTTATAATTTCAGCACCAAATAGTTTAAGTAGCCAGAGGAAGGGCTGCCGTTGGTAAAGGAATTCGAATCCCCTATTGTTATTTTTCAGGCAAAAGAAATATATCAAAAAGAACAGAATATTCCCAAAAAGGGACCTTACAGTACAGTCTAACACCATGTATCCTACACAGTTAAGCTCCATACAAATGTGACAAGTTGGAGTCTCAAGAGGCATCCAAAAGGGACCCAAACCAGAGAATGAGTCACATTCAGCTAGTCATTTTCTCATCCACCTGGACATAATTGGCCTTTTCTTACCTGAATCAGCACCCCTGAACCTAACCCTGGGAGTAGGGGTTGGGGGGGAATGGGGCCTTCAGGTCCAAGGGAAGTTAACTCACTTAACTTTCAATCCCCAGACTGTTTTCATTGGTGAATGAGTAAATATACACTCAACTAGCCCCCAATATGCTTTCCAGTCTTCTTACACTTTGCTTCCCTCCACATTCTATGATCCATTGACACTGGCCTCCTTGCTGCTTCTGACACAGGACTCTCCAAGTCCAGGTTCTGTGCATTTTCAGCAGCTATCTGTTTCCCACAGCTGGATTCCATGCCATCCTCATCATCACCCTCTGTCTTCCCTGGCTTTAAGCATCAGCTCAAATCCTGCCATAAGCAAGAAGTCTTTTCCCTGCATGCTCGCCTCTCTCCCCCTCAATGCTACTGACTTCTTCTGAATCTATCTTGTTTGTACATAATTGTTTGGCATCGTCTCTCCCATGGGGATGGGAGCTCTTTGAAGGCTGGGACTCTGCTTTTTCTTTGTATCTCCAACACTTAACACAGTACCTGGCACATATTATTTAATAAATGCTTGGTGGCTCCCCAAGCCACCAGAGCAGAACATATTCTACATGCCATCTGGCATACACTTCCCATTCTTTGCTTTAGAAATTCATAATTAAATCAGTCCTACAATATGACCTTGATCCTGTAAGGGTTATGGGATTTAAAGATCTCCCATGCCCCATGGACGTGCTGACATAGCAGAGCAAGAGAAAGTGAAAAGCCGAGCTAACGGTCCTGCGGTTGGCAGTTGGTGGCTGTTGCCTTTTTTTTTTTTGAGTTAGGACTCCTGCTGAGGACTGCCAGGGGCCGGAGCTGCTGGGAGCATGCTGGGTGGTTGCTGTGAGTGGGGAGAGGAGGACCTTTGCCTGAGGTAGCCTGTTCTGTTTTAAAGGCTTGAAAATGTGGGTGCTTTCTACTTTATCTACCTGTGCCAATATCATAACTACTCTGATGGCTTTCACTTTCTGGTTTTGGGACTCAGTCTTTTGGTATCTTAATAAATTTTCTAGTTTATTTCCCCAAATGGCAAACCTGACGTATTTTGTGATGGATAATTATATCAGCATATTTGTAATCTCTATAGGCATTGTGAATATGGCATTGCTGATACAGATCCCTAGAATGGGTGTGTCCATTGACCATCCCTGTGACTCCACAGGCCAACACTCCCATAAACATGATGTTCACACACTTCTATTAGCATATAACCTCTTTGTCACTGATGATTCCATTAGTAAATTAACATATCTAAGAGGGAGGAACAGTATTTAAAAAGGGAAAAGAAGGGAGTTCAAATTTAATACTCCAGAAGCTCTGTGTTCATGAGAGAATAAAGAAGAACAAGCATGGGCATAGCCACAGATTAGAGAACAGAATTCAGAGAGAGAAAAGAGAAGGTCAAAGAAATTAAGAATTTATTGGAAAGGCACATGACAAATGAGGGTTACCTAAACTAAAAAGTAGGCAAGGAAAGGGAGAGAGATGAAGAAGTGCCATGAGAATGAGGGTTAGAAATGGGGCTAGATAAGGAGACAGAGAGAGGGGCCATGTCTCCACTTCTCCTCTCCCTCCCTTCTAAACTCTACAGTAAGGTTCCTGACCTCATCATTCAACTTCTCCTGCTCCATCCTAAATCACCAATAATCACTTATTTGCCAGATCTAATGGCCCTCATTCAGTCATCATCCTTCTTGACTTCTCTTCAAGTTGTGGCATTATCACAAACTCTCATCCTAAAATACAGGTCTGCCCATGTCATTCCCCTACTCAATAAACTCCACTGGCTCCCTCTTACTTCCAACATAAAATAAAAAATCTTCTGTTTAACTTTCAAATCTCTTCATAAACAGATCCCTCCTTACCTTCTCAACCTTTCTGCTCCTTGTCTGCCCACCCCCCCACATACTCTGTGATCTTATGACACCAACCTCCTTGATCAATCTCCCAACTCAATGCCTTTTCAGAGGTCATCTCCATTCCCAGAATGCTCTCTGACCCACTGGCTTCCCTGGCTTCAAGACCCAAGCCAAATCCCTCTTTCTTCAGGGGGCCTTTCCCAGTTCTCCCAGTTGCTAATGTTTCTTGCTAAGGTCACCTTCTATCTTCATTTTTTTGTGTACGTAGCATCTGAGCATTGTCTCTCCCATTAGAATTTGAGTTCCTTGAGGGAAAAGACTATATTTGTTTGTTTTCCCCTTTCCTTGTATCTCCAGAACTTATTACACTACTTGGAACATAGTTAAGTATTTAATAAATACTTATAGAACTACTGACTGAGATATTGTCAAGATAGGGTCAACAAGATTTGACAACTGACTCAACATAGGTTTGGGAGAAGAGTTTAAGGAACATTTAATCCCTATCCTACATGATTTATTCTCAAAAACTGATAAAATATTCTACTAAATTCCTTTAATTAGACAAATAGACTATAATATAAAGCAGGGAAGAGTAAAGCAAAGAAAAAAAACTATGGAGATTATGATTAATGAGTGTCACTGTAAAAATGTGAAATTAAATCCTAGCAAAAGGAAAATAGCAACATATTCTCCCCCAAAGAATTAAGTGTAATCTAATTATATTTATACCAAAGATGCAAAGGCAGTTCAACAGTAGAAAAAAATTAATATGAAAAATACATTAGAAACAAAAGCAACAGAGCCACAGGATTATATCAATAAATGAGAAACAAACAAAAAAAAAACTATTGATGAAGTATTACACTCACTTATGCTAAACACCTTAGTCATAGAAGGGTCATTTTTAGTGTAATGAAAAGTATATACCTAGCATACTATTTGTTCTCTTTTTGTTTTGTTTTGTTTCTTCTTTCTTGTGGTTCATTCCATTAGTTATAATTCTTCTTTACAACTTTATTGAGAAAAAAATTTTAATGTGAAAAAATATATATATAGAACCTATATCAGATTACATGCTGTCTTGGGTGGGTAGAGGAGAGGGAGGAAGAGAAATTTTGGAACTCAAAAACTTGTGGAACCGAATGTTGTAAATTAAAAATAAACTCAAAAGGAAATATCTATCTATCTATCGATATAGATATAGATATAGATACCTAAAGAAAAAGCTAGCATTATTTGCAATTGGGGGGAAAATTCCCCATAGATATACAGGTTTTTTAAAAAAAAGTATAGTCCCTTAAAACCACAATTATTTGACATATTTCAAGAATGACAGTAGATAAAAATGATAACAATAAGAACAAGAAATTAAAGGCATAAATATTGGTAAAGAGAAGACAATGCTATCCTTATTTGAAAATGGTATGATACTTAGAAAACCCTAGAGAATGAGTAAAGAAACTATTTGACATAATGGTAGCTTTAGTGAAGTAACAAAGTGAATACTTTAAAATTGTCAGCAGTTAGGAGCTATAATGGATATAATGCTAGAATTGGAATCAGGAAGACTTGAGTTCAAATCCTGCCAGAGACAATGACTAGATGTATGACTTTAGTATCTTAATCTCTTTCAATTTCCTTATTTGTGAAAAAAAGGAAGAGGGTCAATGGCCTGTAAGATCTCTTCTAGCTCTGAATCCCATGTCCCTGTGTTGTGCATTTACTAAACCTAGAAGGACATAGGAAAGCAAATCCTATTACAAATAACTACAAGATCCATCAAATACCTAGGAGTCAGTCTACCAAGGTACACTGAAGATGTAGATAAGTATAAAACACTATAGAATGAAAGACAATTATTGGAGGGATGGTCTCTGCTGACAGTGGGCTCTACCAATATAATAATATGGTATATATAATATAATATGTTATAATAATATAATAACAATAAAATGATGATGTACTAATAAATTAATTTAGAAGTTTATTATAAGATCTTAAATTAGAGCCATAAGTAACCTTAGAGGTCCAGTCCAAGCCCCATCATTTTTTTCAGATAAGGAAACTGAACCTAAGAGAGGAGAAGGTATTTCCCCATAATTATGCTGCAAGTATCTGAGGCAGGATTCAAATTCAGATCTTCCTGACAAGTCCAGAGATCTAAACACTATGCCGCTTATTCCCACCTCTATTGAATTATCTAAGAGCATTTTATAAAATGAGAAAAAATTAACAAATAAATTTGTAGAAAAAAAGTCTGGAATTTCAAGGGAATAATGAAAAGGTAGGAAATAAAGGGTAATACTACTAGACCTCAAATTATATTATAAAACAACAATCAACAAACATTATTATGTACTGGCCAAGAAATGGAAAAGTAGATCAGTGAATAAGCATAGATAAGTCAGAAAAATCAAGCTCAATAACTCAAGAAGCTAATATTTGGTAAGTCTCTTTTTGTTGCTGTCATTTAGTCATTTTCAGTCACATCTAACTTTTCATGGCCCCATTTGAGTGTTTTTTGGCAAAGATACTTGAGTGGTGGGGCAGCCAGGTAGCACAGCGAGTAAGAGCACCGGCTCCAGTGTTGAGAAGACCTGGAGATCGAATCCCGGGCTCAGACACTTAGCACCCACCCAGAAACACCTGGCCGTGTAACCTTGAGCAAGTTAATTAACCCCAATTGCTTAGGGGCGGCCAGGTGGCTCAGGGAGTAAGAGCACCGGCTCCAGTGTTGGGACGACCTGGAGATCGAATCCCGGGCTCAGACACTCAGCACCACACCCAGAAATAACTGGCCGTGTAACCTTGAGCAAGTTACTTAACCCTGATTGCTTAAAAAAAAAAAATACTTGAGTGGTTTGCCATTTCCTTTTCCATTTTTATTTCACAGATAAGGAAGCTGAGGGAAACAGGGTTAAGTAACTTGTCCAGCCAGTAAATGTCTGAGGCCGGATTTGAACTCGGGAAGATGAGTCTTCTTAACTCCAGGTCCTACATTCTACATTCTATCCACTGTGCCACCAAATACTGGGGAAACTGTAAAAGTTTCACATGCGTGCACACACACACACACACACACACACACACCAGGTTTAGACTTTTAACATACTACTTACCACAGTAATTGCCCAATGGATGCTAGACATAGTGATGATGATGATGGTGGTGGTAGTGATGGTGAAAATTGTAACAAGCACCATTTTATATAGCACCTTGAGTTTTATCAAGAGCTTTAAATAGAAAATGGCTGGATGGAGATGAAGACACTTTGGGATCTTTTACAACTCTAAGAAAAAAAAGGTTCTTAACCAAATAAGAGATAGAAGAGATCACAAAAGATAAAGTAAACAATGTTGTTCATGTAAAAGTGATAAAATTGTTGCACATACAGAAAACTACTCTAGAGAGGGTACGAAAGTGTTGATGGGGGTGGGGAGTCTTTTTATGTTTGTTATATAAGATACATCAGGAATTAACACAGACATATAGTATCAGCCAGGCAGCTATGTAGAGTAGTGGATAGATTGAGTCTTCTTGAGTTCAAATCTGGCCTCAGATACTTACTAGCTTTATGACCCTGGGTAAGTCATTTAACTTTGCTTCAGTTTCTTCATCTGTAAAATGAGCTGGAGAAGGAAAAGGCAAACCAGTCTAATATTGTTGCCAACAAAACCCCAAATAGGATCGTGAAGAATTAGACATGACCGAAATGACTGAACAATGACAACAGTGGGATGTTGCCAGGCACAACGCCCTCTTGACAAGCCATCAACAGATATGAAGAGTAAAGTCTCACAGGAGAATTACGACCTACTAATACCATAGAAAAGAATGCTCCAAATCACTAATCACCAAAAGGGAGGTTTTCCTTCACTCCCAGCAAACTGGAGAAGCTGACAAAAGATGGCGACAGTTCCATTCAGACTGCTGGCGAGTTGGGAATCTCCTCATTCTGAAATAAGACTGAGTTCCTGGGACAGCAGCAGCTGCTGAGACGGCTCCACAGAAGGGCAAGGGGGGAGGGGGAGCGGGCCTCCCGAGGATCAAAAGGCTCTAGAGTCTCTCTGTGCTGATGCCCCCATTCTACAGATGAGGAAAGTGGTCAAGGGAAGAGGAGTGACTCCCCAAAGACCCTCCACTGGGAAGAAAATAACAAAGCAGAAAACTGAAGCAAGGTCCTCTCCCTCCAAAGTCAGGCTTCCCCTTATTTCCTACATTTGCACAGTGCTTTCTGGTCCCCAAAATGTTTTTCCTGCACTATTTCATTTGACCTTTCTCAATAATCCTGTGAGGTAGAGACTACTAATCCCTGTTTTATGGATAAGAAAACTGAGGGAAAAAAGGTAAAGTGATTTTCCCAAGGCTGTACAGTTAGAAAAGCTGGATCTGCACTCAGATCTTCCTAGATCCAAGTGCAACATTCTATACACTGTGTGACAGAGCTGAGTGACTCACTTCCTCATATATAACCTGAAGGAGTGGGGATCTATGACCTCTGAGGTTACTATCAGCCTTAACTATATAAACTGATGGCGCTGCATTGTATTTAGTGCTTTACGGAATGATGTATATGTGCGTATGCATATATATGTACATATATATGTTACTTTTCTTTATCAGATTATAAAGGTTTTGTGGGCACGGAGAATGCCTTCCATCTACTCAGGCTGTATCACAGATGTGCCTATTTACATGTTGTTTCCGGGATTAAAATGCAAGCTCCCTGAAGGCCCATTTGAGTTCTTCTGTTGGAGTCTCAGCTCTACATAACGAATGCCTCCTGCCTAGGCTTGAATCCTGGCTTAGGCTTCTGTCCAACTCCGCCACCACCTAGCACATTATGCCTTACACAGTTAGAAGTGGGCAGTGTCTGTTGAATGAATAAAGGATTGAATGACTGAAGAATTACTTTATAAGGCACCATGTTTCCATGCGTGTTGACCAAGGCAGCTGGTTCACAGTGTGTCTTGCTCTAGCACTTCTCCAAAACATTTTTGTTGGCTTTATAAACATCACTCACCAACACTGAATGGATATAGTTATGAAATATTTCACTTTGATTGGATTCCTTTCTCTTTAAAGATGTCAAATTTCCTCAAAAACTACTCAAGGCATACCACAGCCAACAGGCAGTTAGAGAAACCATCACTCGTGGGGAATGAAGATGCCTTCTCACATACACATGCAAAAATCTTCTTTGTTTTGTTTTTGTTTCTGTTTCTTTGCTTTGTAATCTCAGCAGTGTAGCTGAACACTCCAAGGACCTAGAAAGAGGATCTTGTCCCTCTGAGGTGTTTTGGAATTTTCCCAATGTCAGGGATTACTGATATGAAGAGAAGACCTGACTTCAAATCCTGCCTCAGATAGTTCCTAGCTGTGTGACCCTGAGCAAGTCATTTAACCTTTGTCATTCTCAATTTCCTCAACTAGAAAATGGGGATGATAATAGTACTTATTTCCCAGGTTTGTTTGGAGGATTAAATGAGATAATATTCATAAAGGGATTAGCATAGTGGCTGGCACATAGTAGGTATTTAATCCTTCTTTCTTTTCTTCCTTTCTACCTTCTTTTCCTCATTCCTTTATTCTTCCCTCTCTTCTTCCTTACCTCTCTACTTCCTTCTTTTCCTTCTTTCCATTCTTTCCTTCTTCCCCTTTCTTTTCCTCCTTCCTTCTTTCATCCCCTCATTCCTTCCTTCTTCTTTCTTTCCTTCCTCCCTCTTTCCCTTCCTCATTCCTTTCTCCCTCCCTTCCTTCTTTTTTCCTCTCTTTCCCTCTGTCCTTCTTGAGATACAGCAAAAAATAGCATAAAGTTCCTTGAATTCAGAATCAGAAAATCCAAATTTTATGATTTCCAAAGTGTCACTTTGGAGAAGCCATTCACTCTTTCTAAACTTCAGATTTTTCCTTTGCAAAAAGAGGGAACTGAATAATAAGATTCCTTCTAGCTTTCAATATATGATCCTAAATATTTCAGCAGGAAATTAAAATGAATGATGCATTTGCCTCCAAGATAGATTGTCTCCCTCAATCAAGAGTGTGAACTCTGTGGGCAGAGACTGCCTCATTCTTCTGTCTGTATCTCAGCAGTTACTGGCACCTACTCAGCACTTACTAGTTTTTCAGCCACGATTCTTCCTCCAAAGAGTATGAAGGGCATAATATAGGAAATGCAACATAAAGTTTGAGTCACAGTCATCAGGACTAAGGCTGATTCCAGAGACACTTGGTGTCTTGACCACTAAATCATCCCGCTGTCATGGATTAAAGCTAGTACAAGAGCTGGAGTCAAGCTGGAGAAAGACGATGATGGGGCTGGGGCAGTGATGACAGTGGTGTTGGACACCCTCAAATTCATCAAAGCAACTCAAATCACAGCCCCTTCCAGCAGTCAAACAACACTGCTCTTTTCATGCCCAATGGATAACAGCTTTTCTATAGGGTTGAATGGGCTGTTTTTCCCTTAATCAACCAAGTACAATTATGGCAATAATGACAAAATGAAAGTATCTAACTGGAAGCCTCTTGCCCCTTAAATCATCCCTTTTTTCTCTCTAGTCTTTTCTCTTACTCTATCTAGTGTCGCCTTCCTTTCTGACCACAAGAATGTCCAAGTCTCTTTCATACCCTCCCTAAATACTGCCATCCCCTCAAGCTAGCATCCTGTATGTCCTTAACATCCTCAAACAAACTCCTGATGCAGGTAGTGGGAGAGGAGAAACTGCCTACCCTCAATCCTTCTCCTTTCTCTTCTCTTACTCCCTTCAAAGCTGGCTTCTGATTGCATCAGTCAATGGATTCTGCTCCCTTCGAGGATACCAACAAACTCTTCAATGGACAGATCTAATGGCCTCTTCTCTTCCGTCTTCATTGCTCTGTGGTCTTTGCCATTATTGACCACCCTCTTCTCTTAGATACTTCCTTCCTTCTGAATTTTCAAGGTACTGATTTGTCTCAATTTTCCTTTCATCTCTCTGACTTTCCTCATTCTTTGCTGGCTGTTCATCCATATCATGATGCCTAAGAAAGGGTATTCCCCAAAGGTCTTGTCTTGGTTCTTTTCTCTTTTTAACCCTCAGTCTCTGTTTCTCTGTCTCTATGTCTCTCTTACCTGCCTGTCCCTCTTCACAGATCTATGTATCACACCCTCCTCTCCTATGCTTCAGTCCCTCACCCATATCCCAAACTGCCCCTTCAATGTTTTCAGCTAGATATCTCATAGGCATCTCAAACTTACAAAGTCCCAAAGTAGACTTCATTATCTCCCCCTGCACCCTGCTCCAAATACTTCTTATGAACATTCCTTTTGCTAATAAGGGCATTTTTCAGACACCCAGGTTCACAATCTCCTCCTCACTCTTTTATTTTTTTTAAGCAATTTGGGTTAAGTAACTTGCCCAAGGTTACACAGACAGTTTGTGTGTGTGTGTGTGTGTGTGTGGGTGTTAAGTATCTGAGGCTGGAACCGATAGCGGGTCCTCCCAACTCTGGGGCCTGCACTCTTACTCACTACACCACCTAGCCACCCCTCCTCCTCACTCTTAAATCTTTATCCCACATAGTCAATCATTAGTCAAAGTCTTGTTTCTATCACCAAAGCATCTCTTGCACATTCCTCCTTGAGTCTAGTCACACACACAGCTATGATGTCCCATACTTAGTGCATAATAATGTAGTTCAGGATTTGATCGCCTTTCACCTAGATTATTGAAATATCTGAACTGGTCTCCCTGACTCTATTGCCAATTCTAAGGCAATTCTCCCTGCACACAGTTTCTGTAGTGATTTTCCAAATGTGTAGGTATATAGACCACTTCCCTGCTCAATAAAATCTAACGGCTATTGGTTTAAGTATCAAAAAACAAAGAATCACATTGGCAGAGCCAAGATGGCAGAGTAGAAGCACAAACTTGGCATGGGCTCCAGCTCCAATCACTTCCAATACATATAAAAAATTACTCTAAATAAACTTTAGAGCTACAGAACCCACAAAGTGACAGAGAGAAACAAATATCCTGCTGAAGGAAGCCCAGCAAACAGACAGGAAGGGTCTATTGCACCAAGCTGGGAGCCAAGCACAGTCCACAGTGAGCCTTGTGGTTCCAGCCCCAGGGTGGCCCTGACCAGCAGGCACAAGAGCAGACTTCAGGAGAGTGAATCATAAGTAGCTGTGGTGGTTTCTAGACTTTTCAACCCATAAACACCAAAGACAAAGTAAAAGGTCAGAGCAGAACTCTATTTGAACAAGGCAGGACTTAAGAGTACAGTCCAGCCCCAGCCCCCCGGGGTGGGAAGCTGCCGGAGGCATGGTAGCCTTGCAGCCACAGCATGACTGCTTCCAGAGCTCCTGGCCTGCAGATCATAGGGGGACCAAGTGACCCATTCAGAGGTAATCAGTCTTGCTTTAACCTGCTTGGATCTGGATCATGATCTTGGGTGGTGGTCCTGGGGTGTTTGACTAGTGAGCCAGAGCTTGTAGGGGCTGTAGAGAGGGCACCTTCCTAACAGCTCCAGCAGCTACCAAAACCCCAGCAATTTGGGACAAAGCTCTCTCCATTCTGGAAGCAGAGATCTACCATGGCAAAGAGCTCAAAAGTCAAGTAATTGGCTAGCAATATGAGCAAGCAATGGAAGCACAAACAAACCATAGAATCCTTTTGGGGGGACAAAAAGATCCAAGGCATGGAACAGGAGGAAGACAGTGTCCTGCATCAAAAGCCAGCAAGAAAAATATGAACTGGTTCAGGCCATAGAGAATTCAAGAAGGATTTTGAAAATCAAGTAAGAGAAGTAGAGGAAAAATTGGGAAGAGAAATGAGAGTAATGCAAGAAAATCACAGAAAGTGAGTCAACAGCCTGCTAAAGTAGACCCAAAAATACACTGAAGAAAATAACACCTTAAAAAATAGACTAACTCAAATGGCAAAAGAGACCCAAAAAGCCAATGAGGAGAAGAATGCCTTAAAAAAGTCAAATTTGCCAGATGGAAAAGGAATTTCAAGAACTCACTGAAGAGAATAACTCCTTCAGAATTAGACTGGAACAAATGGAAGCTAATGACTTTATAAGAAATCAAAATACTATAAAACAGATCCAAACAAATGAAAAATAGAAGGCTATGTGAAATATCTCATTGGAAAAACCACTGACCTAGAAAATAGATCCAGGAGAGATAATTTTAAAATTATTGGACTACCTGAAAGCTGTGATCAAAAAAAGAGCCTAGACAACATCTTTCAAGAAATTATCAAGCAAAATCACCCTGATATTCTAGAACCAGAGGACAAAATAGAAATTTAAAGAATTCACTGGGGCGGCTAGGTGGCACAGTGAGTTAAGAGCGCCAGCCCGGAGTTGGGAGGACCCGGGATCAGTTCCGGCCTCAGATACTTAACACTCACACAAAAAAAAACTGGCTGTGTAACCTTGGGCAAGTTACTTAACCCCAATTGCTTTAAAAAAAAGGAAAGAAAGAAAGAATTCACTGATCGCCTCTTAAAAAAGATCACAAAAATAAAACTCCTAGGAATATTGTAGCCAAATTCCAGAGTTCCCAGGTCAAGGAGAAAATACTGCAAGCAGTCAGAAAGAAATAATTTGAGTGTGGCAGAAACACAATCAGGATAACACAAGACCTAGCATTCTACATTAAGGGATCAAAGGGCTTGGAATATGATATTCTGGAGGTCAAAGGAGCTGGGACTAAAACCAAGAATCACCTACCCAGCAAAACTGAGTATAATGCTACAGGGAAAACTATAGTCATTCAATGATATACAGAATTTTCAAGCATTCTTGATGAAAAAACCAGAGCTGAACAGAATATTTGACTTTCAAATACAAGAAGCAAGAGAAACATGAGAAGGCAAACAGGAAAAAGAAATTATAAGGAATTATTAAAGTTGAATTATTTACATTCCTACACGGAAAAATGATAATTGTAACTCAAAAGACTTTTCTCAGTATGAGGATAGTTGAAGGGAATATATGTATACATAAATATATGCATACATACATATATGTATGTATGTTCATGTATACATAGGCAGAGGGTACAGGATGAGTTGAATATGAAGAGATATCTAAAAAATTAAATTAAGAGGTGAAAGAATAATTTATTGGGAGGAGAAAGGGAGAGATAGATTAGGGTAAATTAACTCATATAAAAGAGGCAAGAGAAAACTGTTACAATGGAGGGGAAGAGCAGGAAGGTGAAAGGGAATGGGACAACCTGATTCTAATTGAATTTGGCTTAAGGAGGGAATAACATACACACTCAATTGGATATCTTTCCCTACAAGGAAAATAGGGTGGTAGGGGATAAGAGAGGGGAGGATAGAAGGGAGGGCAGATTGGGGGAGAGGATAGTTAGGAACAAACATTTTAGAAAAGGGATAGGGTCAAAGGAGAAAATAGAATGAGTGGAGGGCGAGATAGGATGGAAGGAAATATAGTTAGTCTTTCACAATATAACTACTATGGAAATGATTTGGGTAACTACACATGTACAACCTATATTGAATTGCTTATCTTCCCAGTAGAGGTGGATGAGGAGGGGAGAAGGGCAAAAATTTGAAACTCAAAGTTTTAAAAACAAATGTTTAAAAATTTGTTTTTTACATGCAACTGGAAAATAAGATATACAGGTACTGGGGGTATAGAAATCCATCTTTCCCTACTAGAAAGTTAGGGGGGTAAAGGGGGAGGATATAAGAGAGAACAGATTGGGGAAAGAGGTATTCAGTAGGCTTGCTATTTTGGGGTGGGGATAGGGGAAAGATGTGGAGAAAAAATTGTAACCCAAAATCTTGTGGAAATGAATGTTGAAAACTAAAAATAAATATTTTTTTAAAAACAACTAATCTCTCTGGCATTTAGAGTCTTTCAAAACCTCTTCTCTTGAGAATAATTTTACCAGGCTCACTTTTTTTTTTCCTTTGCTGAAAGGGCTACTAAATTGGCACATTATGGTAATACTGTGAAGATCACTTATTGGATCAAGGCAAAGAGTCTCATCTTGTTCTTGCTGAAAAAGATGGTGCTATGTGGGCTAACCAATAAGAAAGCTTGAGAGAATCAGGATCAGTTGAATGGCTTGTACAGTTTTTAATAGACTCAAGTCATTTTGGTAGGAGATTTTCCAGAAGGGTACCTCAGGGATCTGTATTTGGCTTTGTGTGATTTAACAGTGTTATCAATGACTCAGACAATGATTATCAAATGAAGCAAAGCTGGGAGAGGAAGCTAACTTATTGGATGAGAGAGCCTTGACCCGAAATGATATTGACAGAGTAAATTATTCGGTTGAATCTAAGATGAATTTTAATAGAGATTAATGTAAAGTCATACACCTGGGGCCAAAAAGTCAATTTTTTATCTCTGTTAGATTATAAGCTCCGAGGGCAGGTTGATGGACACAGCAGGCATTCCTTCAGTAGCCATAGTGTCAAGATGTTTGAAGGAAGCCACCAGTGCCAGGAGGTGGGGGCTTCTGTGGCTGAATCTGTAGAAGGGCACAGACAAGGCTACAAAGCTTGGCAGACATGGACGAGTCATGATCCACTCTCACTAAAGTGATCACAAATCTGCTGGCAGACAGGAAATTAGAAAACATCGACATAGGAAATGCAGAGAAATTCTCCAAAGTGTTATTTGGGCTTTAGATCCAGGTAAATTTCTAATTCATTCCAAAAAACCAATTCCTCTTTCATACCTTTGAGAAAGTTTCCCTGTGACCTAGAGGAAAGAGCTTTAGACAAGGAAGCAAGTAACCTAGATTCAAATAATGTCCAGTTCACTTACTGGCCATGTGACCTTGGGCATGCTACCCCTATCCAGGCCCCAAGGAGCTGAGGTGGATGGCTTCTGAGGCCTCTCCCAGGTCTAAATACATAATCCTAAATGATTTTCTAACAAGCTCTTTTTAGAAGGAACCAATCTTAGAGAGAGCCAACTACCTGGCAAATAACTCACTTTTGCATATTGACAAATGGGCTGATTACTAGCCAATGAGTATTGTAGGGGCTTATTGGTTTCCAAAGAGAAACCTGGTATTAAATGCTCTCATCATCCGATTTGTAACTTGCATGATAAAGTATAGTTCTCAGCTATTTGCCAGATTGGCAGAATGTTCATTTAACTTGTCTAAAGATATGCTCCTGTCCTTTTATCCAAGAACATGCAACCATTTCTCCAAAATGCAAACTTCTTTCTTAACGTTTTTTCATATTCCTTTCCCTTGGCAACCTATGCTCCTGAATGTCCATACATTATAAATTCATGGCAGCCACACTTTGCAAGTAGAAAGGAGCAGACTCAATATTTACAGTTAGCAAAGGGCCTAAAATAGTTTCTCTCTACCCCCACCCCCCAAAATGTACATTTAAATAGGTCACACCCCATAAGCCTAAAGGCTACTCTATCTGGAAGATAGCTCCTTTGGACTAAAAACAATTATGCTGTGTGATTCAAGGCCTAGTCCCTGTAGATAAAACCACTGGGCAGGGCCTGCCTCAGCCCTGCCCAGGCACTCTGGAGCTGGTGTTAA
Organism: Petaurus breviceps papuanus; assembly: GCF_028583685.1. Classification (NCBI taxonomy): domain Eukaryota; kingdom Metazoa; phylum Chordata; class Mammalia; order Diprotodontia; family Petauridae; genus Petaurus; species Petaurus breviceps. The sequence goes on along the minus strand of NW_027185761.1, from coordinate 65,688,110 downwards.
AGCAGGGCCCTGTCAGTCCGGCCTTTCTGGTTAATGTCACTAGCACCGCATATAAAAGGTGACTAGAGTGTGTACAAATGTTGATCTTTGGAGAAAGTCATGCCTAGAATCAGAGACACATCTACTCTTTCATCCACTAGGTCAACTGTTGGGAGAGGGGGCAAATGGGGAGGTTTCCATGCCAAAGGCTGAGCCTTCACCCTCGCCCGGGAGGTTACCCTGCTGAAAGTGACTTCCTGGCCTCCCATTAATCCAGGATCCTGAGTGTTCAAATTTTGGTTCTCAAAGTCTTGCCTATGAAATCCTTCCAGAAGGTGTCAGGGAAATGTTCTAATGTATGGATAACAAATTAAGTGCCAATTGCAAATAGACCGTGTAAAGGAATTATGAGCAGATGGTGCAATGTTCCTGCCCTTAGACCAAACTGCTTCTTTGAGGCCAAAGAGCTGATGATAAAAGCCCATTATTGTGTTTTGAGTATACATACCTGGGGGAAAAACAACTAAAGAGTTCTGTTTGTCATTTTATGCCCCTGAAACCTACAGAAGTTCAGGACCTAAGAAAAATAAAACTAATAAAAACAACATCAGTAATAGAATAGTAGTGACAGTCTATGGGTCACCAAATATAAAAAGGATGGTAGTGGAGTGGCAACTTCTCTCAGGACTGCTCTTCTCTGAAAGATAAGAAGAATGGTTTGTCCATAGTAGTAATAATAAGGCTCATTTGGCCCTTTAAATTTGCAAAGATTTACTCAAATGTACCTTTCAACAATGTTATCAGGTAGGTGTATTATTATCCCCATTTTACAGGTGAAGAAACTAAGACTCACAGAGATCAAGTGAGGGCCACTGTGCCAGTAAGTATATAAAACATTATTTGAACCCAGGTTTTCCTAAGTCTTCTCATCTAAAAGGCGACCCTCTGTTCTAAAATCTAGAGGTCAGCATTGACAAAATTGACAACAAAAAAAAGTCTTTACATTAAATATATGCTTAGTTCCAAACAGTCAAAATATTGTTTTCTTCAGCTATCATCATTCAGTATCCATTAGGGTCCATCCTGGAGAGGGTTCTTGAGCAGGTTGGACAGGTCTGGTATCAGGTCCTATGCCTAAGCACTAGTGATACCAGTACAAAGAAGGAACAATCCCTGCTCACAAGATGCTTGTATTCTAATGGAAGGGGGAGGCAACAGCTACCCCAAAGTACAACAGCTTCCAAAAGTCTGAGTTCACTTTGAAGGGACTGTTGGAACCCAAAACAGAGATAAAGAAAAAAAATACCAGAAGAGCATTTGGGGTGATCAGGAAAGACCATTCAGGAGATGGTGTGGACAGTAGCACAAAAGAGATGCCAGGTGTGGAACGCCAAGGGCACAGGCATGGGGGCAGAAGACGACTCCTCCTCGGGAGTGAAGAACAGAAAGAAGGTGAGTGTGGCTGGATCACAAAATATGCGAGGAAGAACAATGGCCAGAGAGGCTAGAAAGACAGTTTGGGGCCGGACTGTGAAGGAATTTGAAAGCTAAAGAAAGGAGTTTATATTTTCTCTTTGAGGCCTAAATACAAATTGCATGTATAGATTTAGCCCATATAAGCTCTGAGAATCCTCATGCCAATGCCCACTCTCACTGATAAGGCAGGCTAGCTACATCTCCCCCTCAGGATTCTAGGGATCTGGGCAGGGGAATATCATCAGCTCAAGCAGCATACTTTCCTATAACTTTATCCACTGGGAATCAGTCCATCTGCCTTAAGTAGATTATAGAAGGAAGTATTTACTAAGGAGACAGCATAAGAACAGATGGCAGAAAGTAGAAGTCCCCAAGTAGGACATGCCCTCCCACAGGTACAGAGAGAATCAGGAGGAATGAGGACCCCAGCTAGAGACCCAGTGAGGCTCTCATTTGTGGGGAGCTCTGGAAATTCTTCTCAGGAAGGCACGATGCCTCTGCCGGACTCTTGTGGATCCATGAATCTGTCTTAGTCTGTGCTTGGTGCCCAATGTAGATACTTCAATCAGCTGATCTAGGGATGTCACGAAGACATCAGAGGAAGCGCAGTAACTCCAGCACCCTCCAGACAAAGTCCTTCTGTGGCCGGGGGGCGAGGGGAGGGGTGGCGGGGAGAAGGAGGCCCAGCCCAAGGCTGAGGCCAAGACCTCTCCGCCCTCACACAGGCAGCTCTTCTTCAGAGATTTTCCTGGCATTCTCTTGTTCCTGCCTCATCACTCAATGGAGCTCTCCACTCCAGTTCTCTGGATGCTTTAATCTGGGATCCACAGCATGACAGCATCTCTTGGCCCTCTGGAACAGACTTCCTGTCTGGAGTCACTTCATTTCATCCAAAGGCTTAAAGGCTTTTCATACTTAGTCTAAATTCATATGGATAGATAAGCCTCTTATACCTTACTCTAAGGGGGGAGGTAACTTAACTGATTGACTCAGTCACATTATACTTAATGAGATACGACATATAAGACGTTTGTATATAGCAGCATATATTATATACAGGGTATGTATATACAAACATACAAGACGTTTGTACAGAATCCATCAGGAGGCAGGGCAGTACAATGGAGAAGAACTAGATTTGGAGTCATCGGAGCTGAGTATGAGTCTTGAGCTAACTTTGTCCTCATGGACATTAACTAGTTTTCATAGAACCAGGAAGACTAGGGAAGGAATCTTTCCTCTGACACTTGCTAGCCAAGAGTTCGTGAGCAAGTCAGTTAGTTGTGAGCCTTGGCCTCTTCATCCTAAAATGGGGCTAACAAGTGCCCTTGGAGGCTTGCCTGAGGGCAGCAGCCAGCTCTGTGACCCCAGCGACCCCAGCGCTCAGCACACAGTTATGCTTAATAAATATTGATTGCTTAATTGGCCAACAACCCTAGAGGGTTGTTTTGAGGATGAAATAAAATATTATATTTGTAAAGCATTTTGCAACTCTTGAAGACCTAGATCGTTTGGAGCTATTTTTATTATAAAGTCACAATGGCTTCAGTTTCTTCACCTATAAAACTATAAAAACAATACCTGGAGTTCTGGTATCTGAGTCAGCATGGAATAATGATTACAAAACAACCTCTGTTTGGAGGTAGTAGGTCCTGGGTTCAAGTCTCACCTTTGATGTATTTTGGATATATGACCCACAAAAGTCCTTTAACCTTTAAGAGCCCTCGGTGACTAAGAGTATGATATATGTATAGATAGGTAGATGGATAGATAGATAGATAGATAGACAGACAGACGGACGGACAGACAGACACAGACAGATATATAGATGGATGGATGGATTTGGTACATACATACACACAATATACACACATACATATAATATATACATACACATATATAATATATATTATATATACACATAGGATTCCAAACTGCTTTGGTGAAGGAGTTTCCTCACATGGTGTTCCCCATGCCAGTGAAATCACAAGGACAGACCAAAAGGAGAAAAGGAGGCAAGAGAAGAACCTATGTCCCAGGGCTGCTGGATGGATCAAAGGAGATAATCCATGCAGAGTACTTGGCCGAACTTAAAGTGCTATATCCATGCCAGTGATTCTTATGATTGAGTCACTTTCCCTTCTGTGTCTCTTTCCTCATTTGGAAAAAGGCAGAATTGGGCTAGATGACCAGTAAGCTCCTTCCCAAATCAATACTAATGCTCCTTTCAAGGTGAAAAAGCTGAGTGACCCATGACACCATTGAGCTGTCCTCAGAGCATGGAAGTGAGCAGGCAGGGGGCAGAGTTAATAGTGCTGATCTGGAGAGTCAGAAAGTCCACAGTTCACATTTTGCCTCTGAAACTTACTAGAGGTACGACCCTGGGCAAGTCACTTCCTCTCTTAGCTCTCAGAATGTTTCCTTATCTGTAAAATGGGGCTAATAGCTCCAGCCCCACAGAGCTGTTGTGAAGATAAGATGGGACGGCACGCATTTTTTATGTTGTTGTTCAGTCATTTCAGCTATGTCTGACTCTTCATGACTCCATTTGGATTTTGTTGGCAAAGCTACAGGAGGCAGATGACACCATGAAAAGATACAGTCAGCCCCACGTAGCTGAGGAGGACTGAGGCTTCTCTCTTGCAGATAAGGGGAAGGTATCCCCCAGTCATCCACCCGCCATGATGGGGACCAGCAGAAGCATACTCTGGCCCTCAGGGAGTTCTGGGCAGGCATTGCCTTCCAGCTCTCTCTGTATCCACCCTACATATCCCCAGAGTGCCTGGGATTCCCCCAGGTCTCTCTGGAAACACGGAGCCCCTAAGTCTCATAGATCACAGGGAAGGAGAAAGAGCCCAACTGTTTGGGCAACACGAGCTCTGCTATTTCAAATATTCCTTCCAGTCTGGGCCAGTTACCATTTCGTATGGTCTATCTCACTGCCATACCTAGGGTTGCATTTTAACGTGTATATGTACACACTCCTGCTCAATGGTAACTTAGGGTGGGTGAAAATCTCCTCTGTGACATTCTTGGCACTCCCCTTGGGTTTAACAAACCAAACATGAGAGCCAAGAAGAGGATGGGGAATGCTGAAGTGGAGGCCTTCAGACAGGCAAAATAAAAGGAGTTATGGGCTAGGCATGGGCCAGCTAAGGGCGCACAAACAGAAATCCAGCCTGACCCAGTTTTGATTCAGAAAGTGCAGAGATTTTTTTCCTCTGGAATTTCATCTTTTTAGGAAAAGGGAATGTAATTTACCATCCAGGGATATACCCGACTCCTCAAATAAGCTTGTGCTTGTGGAAAGAGAAAAATCACAAGTGAGGAAGGAAAGTATGTGTTTTGGAGATCTTGTGGCCTTGTTCAGGAAGAGAATGATGTTTGGGCAAATAATCAGCACACATTAATTAAGAAATGAAAAGGCACTTGCTAGGTACTGGGGAGACAAGTAGAGAGAATGAAACAATCCCTTGTAAAGGCATTATATTCTAAAGAGGGAAACAACAAGTATAGAAAAATATCTATGCAGCAAAGAAAAGGGAAAAGGACTTATTTGTACAAACATATCCATAGTAGTTCTTTCTCGTGATGATAAAGGGTTGGAAATTGAGAGGATGCCCATTCTTTGGGAACTGGTCAAACGAGTTGTAGTATATGATCGATCGTGATGGAATGTTACTGTGCTATAAGAAACGATGAGCAGGATAGTTTTGGAAAAGCCAGGAAAGACTTATATGAATTGATGAAGAGTGAAGTGAGCAGAACCAGGAGAACATTGTTCACAGTGACAGCAATAAATGTAAGAACTTAAATCAGCTGTGACTATTCTGATCCAGACAATGATCCAAGACAATTCCAAAGTACACCTGGTAAAAAATGCTATCTACCTCCAGAGAGAGAACTAATGAACTCTGAGTGCAGACTGAAGCAGACTTTTGTCACTTTAACTTTTGTGGGTTGTGTGCATATGTGTGTTTGTGTTTTTGCAAGATGACTCATATGGAAATAAGTTTTGTAAGATGTCACATGTATAATCAATATATTGCTTGCCTTTGTAAGGGATGTGGGAGGGGCAGGAAGGAAAGAGAATTTACAATGCAATTTTTTTTAAAGAAAGTTTTAAAAGTGTTTATATTGTAACTGAGAAATATTTAACAAAATAAATAAAAATTTAAAAGATGTGTAGCATAAATCTAGAATTAATTAATAAAAATATATACAAAGTAGCTAAATCTGAGATAGTTAGGGAGGGAGAACTCTAGCATTTGAACGGATGGGAGAAGGCCTTGTGGAAAAGGGCACAAATAAGGCAGCTGGAAAGTCACCTTGTAATGGCTCTGTGATAGTAATAGAATATAAAGATTCCCCTGTATTGGCTTGGTTTTCAAATTGATTGTGTTAAAACCCAGAGCTTGTTAATCCCACCTGTGGGATGGACTTGTTGATGTGAAAAGAAAGTCCTGAACTGGGAGGAGCTGATGAAGTAGATTTGGAGAGACACAAGAGAGAGGCAGAAGAACTTTTTGGAAGTAGCACCCTCATGGAGGCAGAGAGAGGCTAAGAGGATTGCTGGTGGCTGCTTTGAATTGCCCTGGACTTTTGAGACCTGCCCCCAGAGCTGCCAAGGACTGAGGAGACATGGCTGTTTTACTGGTACTTTGTCTCTTTTGATGTTGTTTTGCCAGATTTGTCCACTGGTGAAAGACAGTCCTGTTCTTGAAGAAGTCCTGGAACCTGGCTGTTGGCTAAGAGCTCCTGAGACTGTCCGGCAGACAGAGAGTGAATACTGTCCACTGGTGAAGGACAGTGCTGTTGTTGCAGGGGTCTGGGAACCTTTCTGTTGGTTCAGAAGCCCTGAAGAAGGATTTTCTTGTTGTATGTTTACATAAATCCTGGGAGAGAGTTTTGCTAATGTTTTCAGGGGTTCTAGGACTGTTCTGCAGACAGAGGATGAATTAATGAAGAGACTGGCAATGTATCTTGTGGCCTTGCTAAGCCTTGTCTCCCCAGGAACTAAGATTGCTGAGAACTTGCCTCTTTGTGTCAAGATGAAGAAAAGACCTCCATTTGGGTATTAAGTGCTGTGCTTAAACTTGATGTAACTCTGGAGTAGATTCAATTGTGATCCAAGGGTGGGGAACTTTTGACCTTTTTGTGTTCTATGGTTGAACAAATGAATGTACTTTACTTAGATTGGAAACTAATCTCCATGTGAGAAGAGGGGCTTTGTGGTGGACTAAATGAAGGTACAGCCTAGGGGTGGAGTGGTATTTAGAACAGAGACTTTGTAATTGATTGAATGATTGGAAGGTCCTGGGGTGGGGTAGTCCTTGGAGATTATTTAATCACATTTAGTAAATGCTGTATTTTGAATGATGTCATGTTTTGATTTTCTCTGTTCTTGGTTGGTCACTGAATAAAATGGAGAGCGCCTATGCTGGTATTCTGAACCTTGGGAAGTTGCCTTTCCTTGGCATTACATTACATTATATTCAATTACCCCTCCCCCCAGCACCACTGGACACTAGGTATGTAAATAGCATGGAAGTAAACAAAGGCTCTACCTGCAGATGTCAGACTGATTATGGATGGCACTCCCATTTGGAAGAAGGGAGGTGCCCCCAAAAGGTGTGCCTAAGCTTTTTTTTAAAGGAAATAAGGGATTCTTAGAGGCAGAGGTAAGAAACAAGGTCATTCTAGGTATGGTGGATGGCCAGGTCAAAGGCAGAGAGACAGAGAGAGCATCATGGTGTATTACCAAAGGCCAAAGGGGCTTTAAATATAGGTTTGCACCACATTGTGAAGGGATTTATAAACTAAAGAGTCTCTGGGGCCCCAAGATTGACAGAGGAGAGGAGGCAGCCTCTGATAACCCTGCCTAGCAACCTACCAAATGCGTCAGGAACAGGGAGGCGGGCAGTCCAGGCTGGATAATACACTAGAAAGACCTTGACTCTGTCATTGCTAGAATCAAGCAAAAACAAAGCCAAGCAAACAAACAAAAAATTCTGCCAAACTATATAGGTCAGAAAAATGTACAATTGTCTTTTTTTTTTCTATTCTACTTAGTTATAGAAATACTTGTTTTATTTCTTCAGTTCAGAATAACATAAATAAAATTTTAAAAAGAAAAAAATGAATGAATCTATTTAGTAGCTCTCTTAAATAAAGGGAGGCAGTGTGTTCCAGTAGACAGTGTGCTGACTTTGGAGTCAGAAAGACTGAGTTCATCTTGACTCTGACCCACCTCTCAAGGCTCCAAAGGACCCTCTAAGACTATCAATTAGAGAAGAATGAATCCAAGAGCCCTGGGTTGGGAGTCAGGGGGCCTCAGTGCAAAAGCTGCCTTGGTCACTTAGTACGAGCATTCACTCTCAGTTGTAGAACAAGGGAGTGGAGCTGAACATTCCCTAAGGAATGTTCTAGATTTAGGATCCTAATGCTGAGACTTACTACCTGTGCACTCCTGGACCTCAGTTTCCTCATCTGTAAAATGAGGGGAATGGCTTAGATGGCCTTATAGGTCTCTTCCAATTTTAAATCTATGGTTTTATGAACACCTGAAATTTCCCACATGGATGAAATTCCACTCAAGATTCAAAAATATAGAAAGCATCCAGCAGTGATTACTACACTATAAATGGAAAGCCCAACAACCTCCAAAGAACAGAAAGCGAACACTCCAAAATTATAAAGAACACTGGCCCTGATTATGATGTAGAAGAAGGTGCTTTTCCTGTCCCCTCTCCCAATTTCTTTGCACACTGGAAGGCTGTGGAACTTTACCTATAATGACAGATTGTTTTTCTTTATATGAATAGTTTTCCTGATTTGTTTTTCCTGTTCCCCTTCTTCCTTTTTTTGTCTTTAAAAAAAATCTTTGTTATAAGAGATAGATTTCTAGGATGGGAGTGGTATTAGCTTCAGGGAGAAATCTAGGCAATGCAAAAACAAAATCTATTTTAAACAAATTAATTGGTAGGGGGAATCGATCACACGTGGAAAATCACACATGGGTGAAATGAGGAAACATGGACGAAAGAAAGGAGAAGACAGAGGGCTGGAGGAGGAATTTAGACAAAGCCAAGTCTTATCCCAGCTCAGTCATTAACTTCCCTCATGGTGGGATCTTGGTACAATTAATTCACCTCTTCAACCTTGGGTTTCTTTTTTTGGGAAACATGAGCACTTAAATCAGTCCACCAAAGATGAACAGGCAGAAAGGTCAAGTTTCTTATACCACCTTCTACAGCCATTCATTCCCTTTCCTCTCCCAAACCAGAGGCCCATCCATCATCAGTCCCATCATGGGCAACTGCAGGTAGTAGTGCCTTTGTTCAGGGCACTACTGTTTACACACACACAGCATCCAGTGGTGGTTGGGGGATGGAGGGGTGACTGGGAACCAGGCAGTGTCATTACAAAGAGATTCACCAGCTACCAATACTAGGTTCTTCTAAGAATTGATGTTGAAGGAAAAAAAAAAAAACAAGGGAGATTAAAAGTATAAAATTGACCCCAAAGATGGATAAGCATTGAAGGCCAGCTGCCATGGAAAACTACATCCATTCATTTCTCCAGCATATTCCCTAGGGTAGGTCAAAGGTGATTAAGTCTGGTACTAAATACTCCTATTGAGAAACCAAAAAATACTTTGGGAGGCAAGAGATTTGGGTTCAAGAGCTTTGCCTCTTGGCATCATTGTGACCTTGGAAAAGTCACTTCTCCTCTGTGTGCTTTTATTTCCTCATTTGAAAAATGAAAGGGTAAACCAGGTGACCCCTGAGGTTACTTCCACAGCTAAATATATAATCTTGCAGTATACATCCTGTCTGGTAAACTGTGCTTCTCTGGACCCAAAAAGGGATTCCAATGTCTCCAGATGGTATTTATTCTGTTACTTTCTTGACATATCAATATTTTAAAAAGGTCGACCCTCAATGCATAGGGGACACGAAGAGAGATGTATGTACCTCAGCATCACGGAACCTCTCACAGAGAAGGAAACCCAATGACCACTAGTTTAAACTACTCCTGAAAAAGAATGTCCTCCACAACACAGCAGAGAGACGGTCAATAGGGCTCTGTTTGAACACATCTGACGAGGGGAAGCTCACTCCCTCCAGGAGCAGCCCACTCTAGGGCTTCAGGGCTCTCTCTTTAGGAAGTTCTTTGGTTTTGCTTTTTCCTGACATCTACCACTTTGCAACATTCACCCTTTGCTCCCGGTCTTGTCCTTGGGACCAAACAAGCTGACTGGGGCTAATCCCTCTTCAAGGGGACAAACTTTCAAATACTTGAAGACAGCTCTCAAGGCCCTGAGTCTTCTCTTCTTGGGTCAAACAGGTTTATTTGCATTCCTGCATGCCCCAAGGGATGAACTAAAGCATTCACACAAAGTTCTCAAGCTTGATTTAACATTAACCAGACCCTCAAAAACCATCTGGCCCAGGGTAAGTCCCCAAACATGACTACCTTCATGGCTATGCCTACTGGAATGACAATTATTAATATGCTTAACAGATCTTTCCTCAAAAGCCCCAGAAATAGCATTCAGAAAACTATGACATTTTTTTAAACCAAAATCATTGTTATCCACATGACTCATATTTATATGGCATTTTCAGGTTCACAAAGTCCTCATGCAAACCCTATATGAGGCAGACAGTATCATCATTTTACACGAGGCTCACAGAAGTTAGAGGATTTGCCTAGACTCACAGCCCAGCAAGGTGGCACAGGAACAGAGTGCTGGCCTGCACTTATGGAGACTCTTCTTCTTGGGTTCAAATCTGACCTAAGAAATTTACTAGCCATGTGACCCTGGACAAGCCACTCAACTCTACTGATCTCCGTTTCCTTCTCTGTAAAATGAGCTAAAGAGGCAAATCACTCCAGTATCTTTGTCAAGAAAACCTCAGAAAGGGGTCCCAAAGAGTTGGACAATACTAAAAAATGACCCAACAGCAGATTCATGTAGCTAATAAGTGCTATAACCAATGATTCATTAGTAAAGGACTGCAAAAGTTTGGGCTCTTAAGAATGTTAGTGACCTGTTGACACATAGGTCAGAAAAGGGATCCAATAAAGTCAACCAAAGTCAGAGGATCTGTCGATGGATCCTGGTTCTGTCTTTTGGTACCTGTGTGAGCACAGGAAAGTAACTGACCTTCCCTGATGTCTCTGTAAAATAAGGAAGTCAAAGTGCCTTCCAGCTTTCAATCTATAATTCCATAATCCCAGGGCAAGTGTCTTAATTCTTTGGACCTCAGTTTTTTTTCCTCTGTAAAAATGAGAAGGTTGGAGTAGAAGACCTTTAAGATCCATGCCAGGTGTATGCCGATGAATCTATGAGAGCCACAGTGTGAAGGATAAAGGTTTCTGGAATGGATATTTTCCACCATTAGCCCTAGGTGAGTCTCCTTTAATGTTAACTTATTGCTCTATCAACCACCCAGCTCAGGTTTTCAGTTTAACCAGTTCTGGAGCACAAATGAACAGTGTGGACCAAATACGGACTCAATGAATTTGTGCAGCCCTCCAAGGAAGCTCCCAATCCAGAGTAGACAGTGTAGCCAGTCTAAGATGGCAACCCATCATGAATGGGATTTAGTGTACATAGAGAGCCTGAGAAACACAAAACCCAAATTCCTCGATTTAAGCTCAGTACAATTCAATTAAAACATAACAAAACATTATAGCACCATATATAACTGGCAACTTAAGCTTCAGAACAATATGGTTATGGTTATTGACAGATTTCTTTAATAGTTCACCAGTAAAGAACAGTTTATAGGAAGCTCTGAGATTAGAGTTTTGTCCAAGTATGATATAGCTGAAGTGGAAATAACATTTACTTCATAGAGAGCTCAGGCCTTGCTGACGGCAGAATAAGGCTGGAATGTGCAGATAATTATCTCTAAGACTAGTCAACAGCTATACATCTCCCATAATATCACCTTTAAGATCAAGCCAAGACATTCCAGTCTGAATCAAGGTTTATTTATGAAAGGATTTAGCACTTTTAGATCCCATATTGCCTGGAAGACCACCAATTTCCATTCCCAAATATCCAATTTCTCCAATTACGTAGAGCATGAATGAGATTTCAGGAGCCCATCTGTGAAGAAGGGAAAAAAAAACCAAGGATGCTAAAATTCCTTTTTCCTCAATGATGTAAATTCCTCTGAAACACCTCCCCCAATTAAAATCATCACCAGGGACCAAGGACAAAATACCATAATTCATGGTGTTGTGTTGATTCAGACACAACAAAAAATTCAAGTTTTTCTCACTGAATAGTCCTTCCTGTTCCCCTTAATCTTGCTTTAAGCCCTAAAAGTTAAAAGAACATTTTGAGAGATTTTGATGCAGCCTGACTAGGAGCCCTAGTGGAAATGGCCATTCTCCTAGAGGGGGCACAGGAAAAGAGGATACATGTCATCATATAAAACGTAATATTCTAGCATTTCAAAGACAGAAAGTGGCGTAAACTATTAAGAAAATAGTTTTTACTGTCTTTAGTGCTTCCTGTTGATTTCATGCAGCTGCTGCCCTCTCCAAGCCTTCATTAACTCTCACAATTACAACAGCCTCCCTGTGTACTCCCGGGCTCTGGTCCCTTCCCAACCCAATCTGGTCTCCACAAAGATGCCAATGGGATGTTCCCAAAGCCCAGGTCTCAGCTGTCAGTCCTATTCTCAATGAACTCCAGTGGTTTCTCCATTACCTAGAGGTTCAATAGAAACTCATTTGTTTGAAGTCACACCCTGCCCCTAACCTACCTTTCTAGTTTCCTTACAATTTGCTACCCTCCACATATACCACAATCCAGGCACACGGGCCTCCTGATTATTCCTCACATGGAAGACTAGATAGCCCATCTGTGTACCTTCACGCTGGCTACCACCCTTCTTTGGGATCCTCCTTCTCACCTCTGGTTCTTGGAATTTATGGTTTTCTTCAAAACCAGGAAAGGTCACTTGAAGAAGGTAGGAGGTAAGCTGTGTCTTGAAGGAAGCCAAGGAAGCTAGGAGGCAAAGATGAGCAGGGAGAGCATTCCAAGCATGGAAGACAAATGCTCAGAGGCAGGAGATGGAGGGTTGTGTGTAAAGAACACTAAAAGACCAGTGCCATTGGCCCATAGAGTATGTGAGATGAGTAAAGTGTAAGCAGACTGGAGAGGTAAGAAAGGGCCAGGCTATAAAGGGCTTGAATAACTAAAGAGGATTGCATATTTGGATCCTGGAAGTTAGTAGGGAACCACTGCAGTTTTTTAATAGGGAGTGACATAGTCAGGTTGGGATTTAGGAACTGAATAGAGGATGTGCAGGAGTGCGGAGAGAGGAGTTAGAGAGAAGCTATGAGGGTGTGTACCAGAGTGGTGGGTATGTTAGAGGAGAGAAAGGAACTTATATAATAAATGTTCCAAAGGTAGAAACAACAGTCCTTGACAACAGATTAGATATAGAGGTGGGGTGGAGAGAAGGGTAGTGAGAGATGAAGAAATCAAGGAAGACACCTGAAGCCAGTGAGAGGATGATGGTGCCTTTATTATTAATAAAGAATCTGGGAAAATGGAAGGAATGGAGAAGAAACTTAAAAGTTCTGTTTTAGACATGTTGAGTTTGTAATGTTTAGGAATGAAAATTGATCCATGGAAATTGAGATCACCAAGCAAGAATTAAGACAAGAAACAAGTATCAAGGTCAGACCCATAGTAGACACCCACATTTAAGAATCATGACCTTGGCAAAGAGCCAGCAAGGAAGATGGAAGAGTGGTCAGACAGAGAGGAGGAGCCCCAAGAGAGAGCAGCAGCAGCACAGCCTAGAAAGAAGAGAACAGAAAGGAGAAAAGTGTGATCAATAGTGTCAAAGGCTTCAGAGAGCTCAGGACAGATGAGGATTCAGAAAAGGCCACTAGATTTAACAAATAAAAGGTAACTCTAGAGAGAGTGGCATCAAAGGGATGAAGAGTCCTAACCCAGGCTGCAGAGGGTTTAAAAGTGAGTCAGGGGAGAAGAAGTGAAGGCATCAATCATAGACAACTGCTTCAAGGAGTTTAACCATGTTGTAATGTAATGCCAAGCAAAGGCAAATTCCCAAGGTTCAAAATACCAGCATAGGTTCTCTCCATTTTATTCAGTGACAAATTAAGAACAGAGAAGATCAAAATACATTGCCAGTCTCTTCATTAATTCATCCTCTGTCTGCAGAACAGTCCTAGAACCCCTGAAAACATTAGCAAAACCCTCTCCCAGGATTTCTGTAAACATACAAACAAGAAAATCCTTCTTCAGGGCTTCTGAACCAACAGAAAGGTTCCCAGACCCCTGCAACAACAGCACTGTCCTTCACCAGTGGACAGTATTCACTCTGTCTGCAGGACAGTCTCCAGACCCCTGCAACAACAGCACTGTCCTTCACCAGTGGACAGTATTCATTCTGTCTGCAGGACAGTCTCCATACCCCTGCAACAACAGCACTGTCCTTCACCAGTGGACAGTATTCACTCTCTGTCTGCAGGACAGTCTCAGGGCTTCTTAGTGAACAGCCAGGTTCCAGGACTTCTTCAACAGGACTGTCTTTCACCAGTGGACAAATCTGGCAAAACAACATCAAAACAGACAGACAAAGTACCAGCAAAACAGCTATGTCTCCTCAGTCCTTGGCAGCTCCGGGGGCAGGTCTCAAAAGTCCTGGGCAATTCAAAATGGCCCTCAGCAATCCTCTCAGTCTCTCTCTGCCTCCATGAGGGTGCTCCTTCCAAAAAGTTCTTCTGCCTCTCTCTTGTCTCTCCAAATCTACTTCACCAGCTCCTCCCAGTTCAGGACTTTCTTTTCACATCAACAAGTCCATCCCACAGGTGGGATTAACAAGCTCTGGGTTTTAACACAATCAATTTGAAAACCAAGCCAATAGAGGGGAATCTTTATATTCCATTACTATCACACATGTAAAGGAAGAGTGCTCTAGAGGGGTAAAATGCAAGGATGGTTGGGTGAAGCAAGGGGTATTTAAGGATGGAAGAGACACAGGGCATTTGGAAGCAGCAGGGAAGAAGCCAGTACAAGGAGAGTGAAGATCAGTGAGAGTGAGGATGACAGAGGAGGCAATCTGCTGGAGAAGATGGTCCAGAAGGGATCAAGTGCATACTCAAAGGGTTTGTCTTTACAAAAAGTGTGAGAGAAGGGTGAAAAAAACAGTGGGGGGAGACACCTTAGGGAAGGAAGTCAAGAAGAAGGGGACAAGAGGGAGCTCTTAATGAAAGGTCTCAGCTTCTTCAGAAGTATGAGATGAGAGGGAGGGGGAGCAGAGTGAGTACTGGGCTTAGAATCAGAAAGAATGGTTTTCAATCCATCCTCAGAAAATAGCTCAGTGACCCTGGGCAGGTCACTTAACCTATGTCTCACAGAATTCTGGAGAAGAGAACTCATATCCATGTTGCTGGATATGGGACATGGGAGATACAGACACTGAATAAATCACAGATCCTTCCCATAATCCTTCATGATTTTGTGGATGGATGATGGTGATCATGGTGATGATGATGGTAGTAGTGGTGATGATGGTGATGATGATGATGATATAATTAGGGTCAATAGATAGAAGGCAGGTCTTAGAGTCTGCAAGACCTGAGTTCAAGTTTTACATCTAATATACTCTGGCTATCTGACTCTGGGCAAGTCACCTAACCTCTTGGTGTCCCAAGCAATTCCCCAAGACTATAAACTGTAGCACAGTTTCTAATTTGCATTTGTGGAGAGAATTCCACACAGGAAGTTGTCTACAATGAGGAAGCCATTAGTCTGTATCAAAATAAGAATATTAATGCAGACAACAACAATGGCCCCATTCAAGACTCTGTGCAAGGTATGGAGTCCCAAAGATGAAAAAAGATGTAATCCCTGATCTCAAGAAGCTTAAAATCTAGTCATGAATAGGACATAGATATGTAAAACTATGAAATGAGTCAGAATATGTTAATTAAATGGAAAAGGTTCAGCAGATAAAGATGAGAAATTCAGGGAAGAATGGGCCATGGGTACAAACATAAGTACTGAATCATACCAGAGAATGGAGAGATTACTAAAATGGAGTGGTATGGAAAAGGCAAGCACTGAAGAATGTAGAGGGACAGAGAAGGAGGGAGGAAGGGTCATTCACAGGAGGAGACACAGTACAAACAAAAGCCTGAAGACAAAACCCTACCATGATGCCAAGAGTCCTTCTGGGTAGTTGTGAGAGAATCAACAGGCAGCTTACCACAAGAAACATTGCCTAAGGAGTCAGAGGATCCATTTCTTTTGGGTTCAAATTCCACCATATAAGTGACCTTGGGAAAGCCTTTTTTCCTTTCTGGGCTTCAGTTTTCTCCTATGTAAAATAAGGAAATTGACCTAAAACAGGAGTTCTTAACTTTGTCACACTACCCTGTGGCAATCTGGCGAAGTCTATAGAAGGGCCACTTCTTAGAATAATGTTTTTAAATACATAAATCAATACAATAATAAATAAATACAATAACCTCAGATTATGAAGGAAACAACCTATATTAAAATATAGATATTAGCATTTTTAATAAATAAATTTATGAACCTCAAGCAAAGTCCCTTGACTTTGACTTCTAAGGTTTCTTCCATCTTAAATCTATTATCTTATAAACAATAGCAATAAAAATATCTGATATTGATGTGGTACTTCAGGGGGCTACAAAGAATCCTACACACATCAATGATCTGATCTGGTTTTATTGTTGTTATTCATTAATTTCAGTTGTATTATGACCTCATTTGGGGTTTTCTTGACAAAGACACTGGAATGGTTTGCCATCTCCTTCTCCAGCTCATTTTACAGATGAGGAAACTGAGGCAAATAGGGTTAAGTGATTTGCCCAGGGTCACACAGCCAGTAAGTGTCTGAGGGCAGATTTGAACTCATAAAGATGAGTCTTCTTGATTAGAGGCACCCTATCTACTACATGAACTACCGAGCTTCCCTGTCTGACCTGATAGAATCTCTTTTTTTTAAGTACTCTAAGGAATGATCAGACATCCATTCCAAGAAATTGGCTTAAAGTTTGAAGAAGAATGATAGCCAGTTGCATTAGAGATCATAAAATATGGGATCCAATCATTAATTGGAAGAGAAATAAGAAATAACAAAAAAGTTATCCCTGTTGGTCCTACCTTCTACACTGGTCCTTCCCATAAGTTGATGATGATGATTGATGATGATTGGTGAAGGAAGAAGCAAGTAGAAGGAAGGAGGAGGAGGAGGAGGAGAAAAAAGAGGAGGAGGAGAGAGAAGAGGAGGTGGAGGAGGAGGAGGAGGAGGATGAAAAGAAGGAGGAAGAGAAGAAGGAGAAGAAGAAGGAGAAGAGTTACAGCGACCAAGCTGACTGGATATTTGGAGACAGCAAATTGGAAAGCAACTGAAAAGGAGGCAGGAAGTTTCTTAATGTCAGTTGTTAGTAGTCATCTCTTGTTCTGATTCTATTTGGCCTAATGACCGACAGACTAATGCTAATTGCTGACCATAGTCATCTAGGCAATTGCAGAAGGTATGGTTCAGGAATAGAGGAGAAAAACATCTCTAACCATCTTATGAACATGTATTATGACAAAGAGACAAATTGTTAAAGCATCTAGATAAAGACATTTTTCCAATACAGCCATGGAGACCTGGAGCTCCAGCTGATGGCATTAACTCTTATTCATTCATATCAGTGCTAAAACCAAGAGAATTCTTTTACTGTGCCATTTTTGACTTGTTGTCAGAGGCAGTCACTATGTATGCTTTAACTTAAAAGTGGTCTTGCTGCTTAAGGGAAAAGTTAAAGTGCTTAGGGAAAACCTGTTGCGCCCCAGTGCCCACAACAAGGTATTCTTTAGGAATAGGGGAGAGGGCTCAGGACTCTGAGGCAGCACAAAACCCAGCTCAGAGACAGTGGAAAACACATGTCTGATAACCCAAGGATGTGGGTCAGCAGGTCAGTGACAACATCACTGGCAAATCCTTCAAAGTCACTGCCTCCTCCCAAGGTATTTCTGTGTCAGAAATGAGAGGACTCTGAGAGTCAGAGACAGTGAAATTTAGATCCATGAACAAAAAGGAAAACCCAGAAGTTCTGCTATTACTTACGACATCATTATTTCATTTTCCTCATCTTTTAAAATGAACATCAGATAGAAATTAGCCTGGGGCAAGTCGTTAGACCCTTCATCTTCTGTATTTAATGTTCTATGTAACATTGGACATGTAGAAAGAAATAAAGCTTCTTCAAGTCGGATCAAAGATTAGGTTGTAAACTCACCCATTGTAGGCACCGAAAACAGCCTTGGCACGATTTTCATAGCAGCAAAAATGACAGAGATGACTCATGACATCCTGCTCCCACTTTCATCTCCTCTACTAAGTCTCTACATTTTGAAGGCTTTTTGTTGCACATAGCTTAGAAATGTAGAGTACTGAAAATGGTGACACCAATTAAAAATGCTGTTCTTAAATTTTGATGACTCAGTGCTTTGTCTGGGCAGTTACAGGCGTCAGTACAGTTTGTGACAATGGTCCAGGTCCAGTATAGTTTATGGGCTGAGCTCTCTGGGTTACTTTTTACATCTCTATTTGTAGAATGAGGACCAGGAAAGAGCGGGAGCTGCTGATGTATAATTGTAAACCCCCCCCCCCCCCATGTCTTGCCAGGTATCAAGTGGGCTCCAAATCTTAAAATGCACAGTCATGTATTATATAGTTTCTATTATTTCTTTAAACAATCTGTATTGATCACCAAGTCTGGTCCCCTTAAGGATAACCCTTAGGCTGTTTCTCATGGCATTAACCTGATCCTGAATTACCATCCTAAAACAATACATTTACAAAAACAAATCCACACGATTCAGTTATCTGACCAAAGCTTCTCCATCTATCAATCAGTCAATAAGCATTAATTAAGGGTCCTCTATGTGGTAGGCACCATAGTCATGATTACATTGTCGGACCCTGGAATGAGGGATAAATTTAGGATGTAACCTATGGAGGGTTTTTTTTTAATTCTGCCTTTCCATCTTAGCAGGTTCATGGGCTCCATCCGCAGGTAATGAGAATGCTGCTGATGGTGGTGATGATGGTGGTGGTGGTACATTTTTTATACAGGGATCTAAAGTTTACAAGCACCTTACAAATATCATGTAACAAGAAGCTTGGGAGGTAGATGATACTATTATTTCTAGTTTGCAGATGAAGAAGCTGAATTAGAGAGAGGACAAATCATTGGTTCACAGTCACACCGGCACAAAGTGTCAAAGGCTAGATCTGAACTCAGGGCTTCTTGAGTTTCAGGTCAGTGCTATTCATTGTAACACCTAGATCGTAAGAGAAACCACTCATAGTTACATTTGATAGCTAAAACCACATGTACTTGTTACCAGCCTTTAATGTTTTGTGAAGCCATTGCTGAATATTCTAAAAGCATTTCTGCAGGGATTGGTTTTTGTTTAATAACGTACTTGTCCAGTGTCCACAAAACGTCTGTCAATCTTCTTCCTGTTTAGAGAGGATGTGTTCAATTTTTTAATAGCTGCCTTATGATGAGTCCAATTTATTGGTCATATTGCATAGGTTTTAATTGGAATATTCTCCAAATCTATTTTACAATTCCAAGGATGTACAATAAGGCTGATAACACAACTTTTAAAGGCTTTAAAAGTGTTCTTCTCATTCAGTTTTTTCAAGATGTCAGTAAGGCTTTTAACATATTCAGTCATGACCTTCTCCTTGACATCTTTGAACTCAATGAACCTTTCCAAAAGAAGACCCAGCGTGTTTGTAGGTAACATTATCATTTCAGCAGAGTCTCCAGATTCAAGCTTGAAGCTTTCAATTTCTTTCTTTCTTCAGGATACATTGGAAATTTTCACTTAACAAGTCAAATGACATTCTAAAATCACTGGAAAAATATTCCCTGAGATGCAGAAGTTGTTTATTTTGTGTTCTGCCATCTAGCTGCAAGTTATAGATCAATCGATAGATAGATTGATGATAGATAGATAGATATAGATAGATAGATGATAGATAGATGATAGATAGATGATAGATAGATAGATAGATAGATAGATAGATAGATAGATGATAGATAGATAGATATAGATAGATAGATGATAGATAGATGATAGATAGATAGATGATAGATAGGTAGATAGATAGATAGATGATGGATAGATAGATAGATAGATAGATAGATAGATAGATAGATAGATAGATAGATAGATAGACAGATGATAGGTCAGTTAATATATTTTGGGTTGATTTCTTTAATTTGAAAGATATAATGAGTTCTATCAGGTGCTTAATAAATCTCCCTCTTACCCTTCCTCCTTTTTTGTCTTCCTTCCTCCCTCCTTCCCTTTCTTCCTTCCTTCTCAGGAACAATGATTTAAGACCACAAATAAGCATAATGGGTTCAAACTGTCTCCCTGAAAATGCTGTGCTTTATACAATTGTTTTTGATATTACTCTGTTGGTGGCAAGTTGTAAAGAGATGACACTTTTTCACTTGGATATTAAATGCTCTAATATTCTCATTACGATTTTTATCTATTTCTTCTACTTTTTTTAATTAATTTATTTTTAGTTTTCAACATTCATTTCCATAAGATTTGGGGTTTTAAATTTTCTCCCTCTTCTTCTCCTTCCCCTCCCCAATACAACATGCAATCTGATATAGTCTCTATTTATACACTTATATTAAACATATTTTAACATTAGTCTTGATGTAAAGAATTAAAACTAATGGGAGGAACTACAAGAAAGAAAAAACAAAAGAAGAGAAAAGAAGAGCAAACAGTATGCTTCCATCTGCATTCAGACTCCCAGGTTCTTTCTCGAGACATGGATAGTTCTTTGGAGTTTTCCTAGATCCTTGTGTTGCTGAGAAGGGCTAAGTCTATCAAAGTCAGTCATCACACACTGTGGCTGTTACTGTGTACAATGTTCCCCTGATTCTGCTCATTTCACTCAGCATCAGTTTATACAAGTCTTTCCAGGTTTTCTGAAGGTTTTTCTAGGTTTTTCTGAAGTCCGCCTGCTCATCATTTCTTATAGCACAATAGTATTCCATTATACTCATATACCACAGCTTGTTCAGCCATACCCCAATTGATGGACATCCCCCCAATTTCCAATTCTTTGCCACCACAAAAAGAGATACTATAAATATTTTTGTACATGTGGGTCTTTTCCCCATTTTTATAATCTCTTTGGGGTACAGACCTAGAAGTGGAATTGCTCGTTCAAAGGGTATGCACAGTTTTATAGTCCTTTGGGCGTAGTTCCAAATTGCTCTCCAGAATCATTGGATCAGTTCACAACTCCACCAACAATTTTCCCACATCTTTTCCAACATTTATCATTCTCATGTTTTGTCATGTTAGTCAATCTGATAGGTGTGATGCGGCACTTCCGAGTTGTTTTGATTTGCATTACTCTAATCAATAGTGATTTAGAGCATTTTTTCATAAGACTATAGATAGTTTTAATTTCTTCCTCTGAAAACTGGCTGTTCATATACTTTGACCATTTATCAAGTGGGGAATGACTTGTATTCTCATAAAGTCAATTCAATTCTCTATATATTTTAGAAATGAGGGCTTTATCAGAGACACTGGCTGTAAAAATTGTTTCCTAGCTTTCTGTTTCCCTTCTAATCTTGGTTACACTGGCTTTGTTTATGCAAAATCTTTTCAATTTAATGTAATCAAAATCATCCAATTTACATTTTATAATGTTCTGTATCACTTGCTGGTCGTAAAATCTTCCCTTCTCCATAGATCTGACAGGCAAATTATTCCTTCTATTCTGTATATTTTCAGTACATGAAGAAGCCATGAGTGGAGAATTGAATCAAAGGCTTTGTGGTAATCAACAAAATAAATATACACATGCACTACATATATGTGTGTGTATGTATGCACATCTGCACACCTACAGGCACTTTTATTCTCACAAAATCACAGACATGATTGTAGAATGAGGATATTCACTGGGAAGAGGAAGAAATCTCTATGATTTCAATGTTTTCAATCTTTCTCTCTCCCCTCAACTTGTTACGATTCTTTCAGTGCTGAAATTCTGTTCTATTTACTTATCTATTTACATAATACAGAGCTTCTGGAGAAATAAGCTCAGTGACAATTTTGCACTTTTGCTACTGAATCTCCAACTCTCAGCATAGCCTCAGGGGAGGGAATTCTCAGTGTGGGAAGCCCATTCATCAGCACAGATCACAACCACGTTCTAAGGCACATGGAGAGAGGTTACTAATAATAATATTTATATGGTGCTTTGAGGGTCACAAATAACTTTTCAAATATTATCTCATTTGAGCTTCCTTACAACCCTGGGAGGTAGGTGCTATTATGGTCATTCCCATTTTACAGATGAGGAAATGAGGTAGACAGAGGTTAAATGACTTGCTCAGAGTCACGCAGCTAATCAATGTCAGAGGCAGGAATGGAACTTAGATCTTTCTGACTCCTGGTTCACTGTTCTGGATATTGTACCACCTAGCTGCTTTACCCAGAGACACATAACTAGTAAGAGAGACAGACAGACAGACAGACAGAGACAGAGACAGAGGGGCAGTATTTAAACCCATGTTTTCTTGGATCCATACCCTCCTAGCATATCTACTAGACCATATTGCTTCTTATCCTGAACATGTTAGGTACTGAAAAGTTTGGTGATTTTTAAAATTTGAATTCCTTACCCAACTGAAATGGGACTTTGCAAAACTCTAAGAGCCGAGCTTGTTTCTTGATTCTTCCTTTAACTCGGAAGAATTCTGTGTTAAAATTGCTTGATCTCAAATGACCTTCATTCTTCTCAACCAAGCCAAACCACAGATCTAGAAATCACAGAATTTCAGAGCTAGAAGGAACTTTCAAGTTCTACCTAGTCCAAGAACCTCCTCTCTTTGCTTAAGCCCTCACAACTTGCCTTTCCTGCCATTTCCCACCCCCCCATCTCTACTAAAAACCACTCTCTCAAAAGTCACCAAGATTTTGGAGGCCCCCTATCTAACTCTGTTCTTTTACTAAAAAGGACATAAATAACAAAGGAAAATATGGATACCCTCATGACAAATCACGGTTATGATAGTGCCCATGTTAATCAGAGATACTTATACAGTGTACCAAAAATCTTGCAGAAATTTTAAGCTTCAATAGCTACAAAATGGAAATAATTATAACCATGGTTCCAATGATACAACCATAGAGAAAGAACTCTATAAATCTTACAATGGTATATCGGGTGTCCCAAAAGTCTCAGTTCAGATGCAAGCTCGTAAAACAAGTACTGATACTTTCGGGACTCCCTATAGAGCATTGTAAAGTTTTCAGAGCTGTCTCATTTGAGCCTGCACACAACTTCATTGGTAGGACCATGGTTATTATAAGTACTGTTTTGCAGAAGAGAAAAGCAAAGTTGAATGCTTTGTCTATTGTCATCCAGATTTGAGAGTCAGGTTTGAACCCAAGGCTTCTGAGTTTGAATCCAACAGACTTTTCTCTATATCACATTGTCTTTCTACTGAAAGTAGAAATGAGTTAAAGAGTTATGAGTTAAAGTTGAGTTTATATTTATAATATATTTCATATTTCATAAAAATATGAGTTAAAGATCAATGAATGAAGAGAGGGGGAGAGAGATGCAGAGATTGACACCCAGCAGGGCCATCTCTCTCTCTCTTTTACTTTGAATATAAACAGATGAAGTAGGAAAAAGAATGGAAAGATGTCAGAGAAGAGCCCCATAGGGAAAGGTAGAGAGAGGGGGTTTAGAGGCTCCCAGTCAGGTCTAATTTCCCATTCCCAGATAATGAATAAATATTCAAGACCTCCCAACAAAAACACCTTAATGTCATTCTCCCTGAAACAAAAATCAAAGAAGATGAAAAACCTAAGGCATATCAGGCAGAAACCAAAGTGTTTAAAGAAAATGGGGCCATTTAGTCTTCCTCAAAATGGTGGGTAAGGAGACATAATCACTGTTTGAAAGTATGTGAAGACTGGACATGAGGGAATAGAACTAGCTGAGTTCTGCTTAGGCCCCAGAAGGAAAACAGAAGAGGAAGTCACAAGGAAACCAATTTGGAGAAGAATTTAGAGGAAATTTCCTAGCCATTGGAGCTGTCTACAAGTGGCCTGGGCAGCTTCCAAAGGCAGAATGGCCCCCCTTTCAGTAGATGTTCACAAGGGAAAGCTGGGGAAGAGCTGAGAAGACTGGTGGGAAAAATGTAAGAAGAGTTTTTTCAGGCTTGGGGTGGATGACATGGCTTTTGGGGATCATCTCCCCCAACCCCATTCCCTCCACTATCATTCTATGACCTCCTTGTCTCCAATACGTTGAACAGGCCTGTAGATTGACCAAGACTATTTGTCCAAACCTGGAAATGTCAGAGTGAGTATTACTGAGCCTGGGAGGAAATAAGAAAACAATAAATTGAAAACATACATGCAGCTTACAAGCCATCTGGTCCATTCCCTCATTTTACAGACAAGAAAACCGAGGCAAAGGGGGTGTAGTGATTTGCCCAGGGATGAACAAAGGAGGACTCCTGACCGCAAACCCAGAGTGCAGTCCCCTATACCCACAGCATCTCTATCTGCATTCAATAACAGAAAACAGTTTTAATCAGTCAGAAGGAATGCATTGTTGCTTAGGTAAAGGCAAAAACTACAATGACAGTAATAACAACTGGCATTTATAAAGTACTTCAAGGTTTGCTAAGCACTTTCAAGCCTCTCATTGATCCTCACGACAATCCTGAACGTAGGTGTTATTATTATTTCCATTTTAGTGATCAGAAAACTGAGGCAGATAGAGGCTGTGACTTTCCCCAAGTTCACACAGATAGCTAAGTGTCTAAGGCTCGATTTGAACTCAGGTCTCCCTTACTCCAGACCTAGCACTTTGTCAATTGTGTCCCCTAACTGCTCTCATTAGAGGTTCCAATTTCTTTCCATTCTTGCTCCCTAAAAGGTCAACATAAAAGAGAAGAAAAAACAAGGAAAGAAAACCAGCAGGAATCAAAGACAAGCAAAATGGCTTTGAACATTACATGTTGAATCGATTACATATTCCAAAATTGAAAGGAAGATTACAGAATAAATATTCAGTTTCATGCATAACCCTCTCCTGTTTTACAATGGTTATGAAAATGCTCATTTCATTTCAGAATAAAAAAATAAAAAGTAATACTAATAATAAACTAAAATTAAATTCAATAAAAAATTAATAGGTAATACTACTATAGGGATATATACATATGTAAATCATTTAATCAACATGCATTTATTGGGTGATTACAATTAACCAAACCCTGTTTACTGTGTATATACATACACACACATTTATGTATACTTGTGTACATACATATATAGAGAGAGGTCTATGTACTCTAACAATTGTTCCCATCTCATTATGTACAGTCACCTTCCCATCACCCTAATCACTTCTCACTTTTACTACTGGAATAGTCCCCTAATTGGTCTCACTGCTACATCTCTCTCCTCTCCAATCCATCTCCCACACAGCTGCCAAAGTGATTTTCCAAAAGCCCAGGTCTCACCCCACTGCTCTGTAAACTCTGCTGATTCCCCACCGTCTTTAGCAGGGGTCAGCAAAAATTTTTCTGTCAAGATCCAGGTAGTAAATATTTTAGACTTTACGGGCCAAGAAGAAAAATCTAGGATATTACTTCAAACTCATATAGCAAGGGAAAAATACATTTCCATAATTTTTTATAAATGAAATTCAAAATATAATAGTGACAGCAGTGCTTGGCATGTAGTAAGTGCTTAATAGATATTGACTGAATGGAGCTGAATTAAAATAATAATAGAGGAAATGTTTTAAAAATACAAGGCTATTAATAAAAAGAATGATTTTTTTGGTAATATTTCCTTTAGTTGGGGGTTAAAATTAGTATTTCTCCTCATCAGAATTGATTACAAGTGTTCATCTATTAATGCTGATTTTTTTAAAGATTTTAAACATTTTATCTTTGAAAACATCTTTTTACACAGATAGGTCTTGTCAAATTCTGATACTGATCTGTGATCTTATGATTTTAATTAAGCATGTTCATTGCTTGGAAGGCATTGACAGAACTTAATTATATTCGTCTTTTAATTGTCTTTTAGTCTGTCGTCATATTGCAGATCACCAACTGAAGGGAAGGTTGAAGCTCCTCACTGTACAGTTAAAAGTAATCTGAACTACATAAATTGATTTTGTATCATGGTCCAAAATATGCTGTTGAAACTGTAGTTTGAGCTCAGAAAATATATCTAAACCAAATTTATGCAGGACTGGAGCTCTCATTTCTTGTTTTAACTTTCAACAGACCAGGAAGTGTCTAAAGTAACTTGAAATTACTTGTAATTCTAACAGTTAGCTATAGTAGAAAGGACCTAACCATGATATCAATTTTGCATATAAGTTCTGTTTGGCCTTGTAATTTTAAGTTGAGTTCATTAAGAAAAATGACCAAATATGTAGCAAAAGAGAATTTCCAAAGCCACTCACAGTATTCAGGAATAGCAGTTGAAGGGGGTTCTTCTCATTGAGAAAAAAATTTCAATCTTAGCCCCAAGCTAAAAAAAATTGGAGTAACATGTTTTTCTCTTCTTGTTTTTGCCATGGAGGCATGCACTTGTAATAAAAATAAAATAAGATGTCTCCTGCAGTGATGTGTGGCACTTGAAACTCTGCTGAATGATAATTGCAGTTAGTGTGTGCTGAGAGCACCACGGACTGACTATCGCAGCTTCTCAACTCTGCCATGGTAGCATGAGAGTAGCCAGAGATCATTCATAAATGAATGAACGTGGCAACATTCCAACAACACTCTATCAATGGGCACTGAAATGTGAACTTCATACAATTTTTCATATCACCAAATAGTTTTCTTTTGATTTTTTTCAGCCACTGAAAAAAATGTAAAACTTATTTTTAGCTCACAGACCACATCAAAACAGGCAGCAGACCAGATTTAGGCCACAGGCCATAATTTGGCAACCCTTGGCCTATAGGATTCAATACTAACTCTAATTTGGCACAATCTGGTTCCAGCCTGCCTTTCCAGCCATGTTATCCATCACCATCTTTCCCACACTCTTGACCAGCCAAACTGCCCTTCGTGCTATTGCTTGGGCGTGATACTTCATTGGCCACATCCAGGCTTTTGCACTAGTTAGCTACTGTGTCTAGAATGTTCTTTCTTCTCACATCCACTTCCTAGAATCACTCATGTCCTTCAGGACTCAGCCTCGGGGTCATCATCTACAGGAAACCCTTTTCCATCTATTGCCGAGACTTGTCCATTTCACCTTCATCCCATCTCTGCATATGCCTCCTCTCCTATGATATTGCTGTCACCCTGGTGCAGGTCCTGCTTACCTCCAGCCTGGACCAATGCATAGCCTGCTGGTTGGTTTGCCTGGCACTCCAATCCATCCTCCAATGAGATGGTAAAGGGATCTTCCTAAAGTCGAGGTCTGACCATTTACTCCCATGCTCTGAAAGTCAGTATCTCCCTTTTACCTCCAGCATCAAGTATAAAATCATCTGGTTGGGATTCCAAATCCTTTATAACCTTGCCCACTCCTCCCTTTTCAGTTATCTTATACCTTACACCTGAAGCATTAGTAGCGTGTAGGAGAATCGTGAGGAATGAGGAAAGGTCTCTTCAAACTCGGCTTTGATGGCAGGTAGGGGATCTCAGACGTGACTAGGGAGAGGGTCCTGGGCAAAGGCTGGAATTGGGAGATAGAATAAAATTGATAGGAAATAGCCAGGTGGCCACATGAGAACATTAGAACATATTACAACATAGAGTATGTGAGAGGGCGGAAGGTGCAAGCTTAGAAAAATAATAGCAAAAAGGGGTTGTGAAAGTCTTCAAGGTCCAAAAAGAGAAACTTGCACTTTATCCTAAAGGCAAGAGGGAGCCATGGAGAATCCTGAGCAGAGTGCCATGATCAGACCTGCTCTTGAGGAATATCATTTTGAGAGCTGTGTTGTTGTCAACACTTATTAAGCACCTACTATGTGTCGGGCACTGATATAAGTGTGACATGAGGGATGTATTGGGGAAGAAAGAGGAAAGTGGTGGGGAGATCAGTTAGGAAATTCTTGTAATAATCGAGGCAAGAAGTGGGGAGGGTCTGAACAAGTGTGGTAGCTATGTGAGTGGAGGGAACAGAATGAAAGAATGTTAAGGATTTAGCAATTGGATATGTCTGGTAAGGGAAAGGAAGGAGGCAAAGATGACTGGATGGGAAGGAAGGCAGAGCCCTTAACAGAATCAGAGAAGCTCAGGAGAGAAGCTAATGAAAGCTAGTGAGGTCTGCTGAGTATTGGGTTCCTACAGTGTATCTAGTCTGAAAAGTCCAGCAGGCAGGTGGAGATGTGAGACTGAACTCAAGATTTATCTGCATGGAGATGACAATGAAACACAGGGTGGTGGGTAAGAACACTAACTGAGAGGCTAGAAGAGGGCCCAGGACCCAGCCCTGGGCTGCACCCCACACGTGGGGCTGGGGAGACGTGACAATCCTTCCAAGAGAACTAAGAACTGTCCAAATAGGAAGGAAGGGAAGCAAGGCAGCTGAGCATCATGAAAACTCA
This sequence comes from Petaurus breviceps papuanus, assembly GCF_028583685.1. Lineage (NCBI taxonomy): Eukaryota > Metazoa > Chordata > Mammalia > Diprotodontia > Petauridae > Petaurus > Petaurus breviceps. Next base: position 65,659,959 of record NW_027185761.1, on the reverse strand, counting down.
GAGAGGGGAGCATCCCAAAGTGAGGAGTCAGCTATGCCAAATTTTATGGAGGAGTCATGAGAGATGAGGGTTAGGGAAAGGATTCAGTAATACAAGCATCACTGAGGACCTTAGACAAACCAGTTTTAGCCGAGTGCTAGAGACAAAAGTCAAATTGCAAGGGACTGAGAGTGAGCAGGAGGTGAGAAAAGTAGCCAGTATGGAGAGTTTTTGCTAGATGTCTGACACAGAAAGGGAAGAGAAATAAAGTACACTGTCTTGAGGGAAACAAAGGTTTAAACAAAGTTTGCTTTTTTTTTTCCTTTTGTTTTGTTTTGTTTTTAGAAGATCTGAATATACTTGTAGACAATACAGAAAAGCTAGCAGATAAGAAGAAAATGAAAATTAAGGAGTGAGAAACACTATCTGAAGGGACACATACCCAGAGGAGATAGGGATGATGGGACCACTCATATAAACATTCATATGCTCATTATAAATGAAACCAGAAGGCTAGGAAGTTGTAGGCAATCAGAATAATGGGTCACAAGTTCTTCGTGATAAAGCAAATGTTAGAATAAGAAGTTTGTTTGAATTGGCAAGGCAACAAGAAATGGCGTTGTCAGGGACACTTGGTCAGCTCCCTTTGTATATCAATATAAGTCAAAAGATCGCGATCAGGACAGTCACAGCTTTTGCATCAACGTGGGCTGAAGAGAAGGAAGAAGTAGAGAGGTTCTACAAAGAAGGGGACAAATTGCTCTAAATCACTACGCATTTGACAAAGTTTTCTAATCTTATTCCTGAGGAATAATCAGATGGAAACGGTCAGGGCGCTGAAAAGGACCAGGTTTAGGCTAAGTTCACAAAGCACTTATTAAGCTGTACCAGGCACAGGGCTAAACGTTGGGGATACAAATACAAACCAAAAGAAAAGGCTTTTCCTGCCCTTGAGAAGTTTATATTCTAGCAGGGGGAGACAACACATAAAAGGGACCTCAAAAGGGAAGTGGAAGGGCACAAGGTGGCAAAGTCTAAAGAGTCAGGAACTGAGCCAAATTAAAAGTGAGCATGACAGGCATGTGGGCATCTCCTCAAAGGGAGGTTTGAGAGGAGGAGCCTATAGGGCTGAAGACATCTCTATACAGGGGACAACACCTTAATAAAGTCCCAAGGGGACGTTCTGCCTGGGTTCCAGATGGATGGGGCAGGGGGTTCCCTTTATTAGAATTCATCAAGCAAAGGCGGAATGATGATTTATGGAGAATATTCTGAGAGGAATCTTGATGGAGTAGATGACGCACGTTCTAACACAGCTTACAACCCGTAGATGCTCCTGCTGTGATATCATTGACTTCACTGTGAAGGTGGGCAAAGGGGAATACGGTAAGGAACATTAGCATTTCAGAAAAGAAAGCAGCCAAAGGCATGGAGACCATCAGAAGCTAACCAATGTACCATGCATCAGTTCTTCAATAAGAGAGTCAGATTACACTGAGTATGACAAGCACTGAACAACATCACAAATATTCTTCATAGCAAACAACTGGTTAGCAATGTGGGATTCATCTCAAAATCGGTTTTTCTGTGTACATCAAGACCATTCCCTAATTAGAACAAGGGTCAAAAGTTACACTAAAGCAGAGGAAGGAATAAAGATAAGATACCGCACGCTATTAGAACTCCGACATACCTTACTCATACAAGCTGCTGATGCCTGAAATGGGAAATGGATAAAGGTAAAGACACTGACTATGACCATTTTCTATGTAAGTTTACCTGAAAAAAAAAAGAATCTACTGCAAAGAAAAGGTCAAACCCAGACATCATTTTAGCCAACAAACAGTTGATGTTTTTGACAAGGAAAGAGCCATGCCAAGAAAGAGCTTCATTAGTTTAGAATATAAATGAATGTCTAAAACATTAGAGAGGAGAACATTAGATTAATGGGCAGTATCAGCTTATGAAATACTGAAGAATGGTAACAGGGAGGAGAGGTGAAGAAGAGGGCAGGAAACAAGTCTTTGGAAATGTAGTGTTTCTAAGCTACATCATCCTAAAGGCCCTGATAGATGAAGTTGGAAGGAATACAACATATAACCAAAAAAAATGGAACTGGTGTCTAAAAATTTCTGTAGTAATCAATTTTCATCATGAATGTCAGAGAAACCAATCACATTTGGATTCAAAATTGTTAGTACCCAGTGTGTTATAGAAGGGAGTGGAAATACCACTTAAAATAACTTAGAAATGAGAAGTTGAACTTGACCAAGTAAACACATGAGAGACACACGTGGGAAGTGAAAGTTTCATACAATTTTGTACAATTATAATGTAAGATTATAATTGAATGAGAGGATGGGCATAGGTTTGATGGTCTTTAGGAAATTGCAGTTTGAGCTGTGTAAGCTGCTCAAACTAAGCATGTCCAAAACCAAGCTCTTTATCTTTTCTACCAAACTTAGCCCATTCCCTGATTCACCTGTTTCTGTTGAGGGATTCCTTCACCCTTCTGGCCATCCAACTTCACAATCTTGAAGTCCCATTAGCTCTTCCCTCTCTTTCACCCCTCACATTCAGATTCTAAGGTTTATGGATTATATCCACAATGTATCTTGCTTTCACTGACTTGAATGACCGCCATGCTCTCATCAATCCTGACCTGGATCACTACAATAGTTTTCTAATTGGTCACTTCCTGCAGGAAACCTATCCCACTCCCCTAAGTTGCTAGAGCTTATATGCAAGATGTCTTAATGAAGTTTTAAATTATTAAAGCTTAATTGTACTAAGATTTCTGGGACCCCCTATATTTTATATCTTATTCTCCATAAATGGTATTTCCCAACCAAAAGAATATTAACCTTGTCAAGGGCTGGATCTGTTTGTTTTTTGCCTTTATATCCCCAACCCTTAGCACAGTGCATAGTATATAGTAGGTGCTTAATAAGTGCTTGTTGAACTAAATAGGGTATCTCACCCTATAGGAGAGTAGGGGGAAAGGGATGAGAGGGGGGATGGTGGAGGGGAGGACAGGTTGGGGTGGGGAGGGAAGTTGGAAGCACACACTTGTGAAAAGGGACAGGGTCAAAGCAGAGAATAGAACAAATGTGAGGATGGGATAGGATGGAGGGAAATACAGTCAGTCTTTCACAATATATCCACTATGGAAATGTTTTGCGTAGTTACATGTGTACAACCTATATTGAATTGCCTATCTTCCCAATAAGGGTGGGTAATGAGGGAAGAAGGGAAAGAACCTGAAATTTAAAGTTTTAAAATCAAATATTTAAATACATATTATTTTTTATATGCAACTGGAAAATAAGATATACAGGCACTGGGATATAGAGATCCATCTTGCCCTATTGGAAAGTCGGAGGGGGAATAGGGAAGGATATAGGAGAGAGCAGATTAGGGGAGCAGGGGTATTCAGTAGGCTCACTATTTGGGGGTAGGGGTAGGGGAAAGATGGGGAGAAAATTTGTAACTCAAAATCTTGTGGAAATGAATGATGCAAACTAAAATAAACATAAAATTTAATTTAAAAAAATAAATGCTTGGTGATTTTAATTTAAATATTTTAATAATAACTTTAATAGCCCCAAGCGTCTCTGTAAAAAATTCTCATCCTTTTAATACACTTTTCTCCTCCTGGTGATGTTATCTTACTGTAAGTTATGATATACAACATTCTCAAGAGTATCATTCAGATTACCTAATGCAGAACACTGTGATCATGCCAGCCCCCCTATCTAATGGTGTCTTACTACATTTAGGACCAAATACAAATATCTTTATCTGTCACTGAATATCCTTCACAACCCAGTTCTGACTTATCCTGGTACTGAAAACCCTTCACAATCTGGCTTTGATCTACCCATCCAATCTCATTATACATACTCCTTTCCGCACACTCTGTGGCACAGTCAGCCAGTCCTTCTCGGGGTTCTCGGCATGATGCTCTAGTTTCGGTCTTCATACCTTTGTACTATTCCTCCCACCCCCAGCCCTGCCCAATGCCTAGAATGTCTAACCTCTTCATCTCTACCTCTTAGAATTTCTACTTTCTTTCAAATTTCAGCTCAGTTTCCATCCCCTACATAAGGTCCTTCCTTCTTGCCCCCATCCCTAGTTTCTCAAGCCTCCATCCCTCTACCCCCTTACCACACACACACACACACACACACACACACACACACACACACACACAC
>NW_027185761.1:65639030-65655756 GCF_028583685.1 Petaurus breviceps papuanus | reverse complement strand
CACACACACACACACACACACACACACACACACACACACACACACACAAAACATAACTCGGATTTTGTTTGCACTTTTGAATTTACATGTTGTCTCACCAGATAAAATGTCGATAGTCCATAATAATCAGTAAATATTCATTAAGTATCTACTCTATGCCAGGTTGGGGAAAGGATGAAAGACAGTCCTTGCCCTCAAGGAGCATACAATCTAATGGAGACAGCCAGCACACAAGCCTATATGAAGCTCTACATGGGATAAATAGGAAATCATTAAGAGAGGGAAGGCACCAAGAGGGGGTAGGGCTCCAAAAGTCTTCTTGTAGGACGTGGCTATTTTAGTTGGGACCTAAAGAAAGCCAGAGAGGGCAATGGGCAGAAACTTGCATGGAAAGAACTCTAGACATGGAGCTCCTTCAGGACAGAGATGGCTTCATTTTTGTCTTTCTATAGCCAAAGTCTATCACAGATCCTAACCTACAGAAGGTATTTAAGAAACACTTATTGATGGATTGATGCTACGTGCAAGAAGACTGCAATGCACTAGAAATAAAGAATCCTCTAGGAAAAGTGGTATAAAGGATGCCATCAGAAAAAAATAAGGTCATATAGTGAATTTGAGAGCCCACTGGTAGTTAAAAAATGTCAGATCATCACAAAAATGGTTCATTTTGAGGGGAATTATTCAGGAGGTCATAGCTAGGAGTTGGTCATTATGGGTTAGCATGGGTAGATCTTTCTCTGAATCACCAGAAGATGTATCTATGTCAGTAAAGTCACAGATCCAATGTGTCTTCATTCTGGTGATGGAGATATACTTTTGGAACCATGAAGCCAAAGGTGGCCTGGCCAGTGGAGCCCATTCTCAGGGCATGAGTATAATGGAGTCAATCTACCATTATAAGAATATTGAAATACCTTAAATTATGTAGCTGAGCCTGATACTAGTAGGCAGATTTCCTCTTTTAATAAGCCGGAATTGAATTAATTTGGTGCTAGAGAAACATGACAGGAAGCCCCATAGTCATGGGCCTCCAAATAGTGTTTATGACAAAACCTAAAAAGCTCCTTCACTTCACTAAAATACAGAGTGGGGAGGAGGAAGCTTGAGGTGTCAGGGACTGAATCTGGTCATTACAGTAAGATAATCAAAGGTACTGAAAAAAATAACCCCCAAATTTGACTTCTGTGTTGTGAGGCCTGGGTGTACAGGGCATCTCTATTTTAAATAGAATCTGAAAGGAAATAGAAGATATACCTTCCCTGTCTCCCTTTCCACCTCCCTCTGTTCTACCTCCTCTCTCTCTCTCTCTCTCTGTCTCTCTGTCTCTGTCTCTGTCTCTCTGTCTCTCTGTCTCTGTCTCTCTGTCTCTGTCTCTGTCTGTCTCTCACTCTGTCTCTCTGTCTGTCTCTGTCTCTCTCTCTGTCTCTCTCTCTCTCTCGCTCTCTGTCTCTGTCTCTCTCTCTCACACACACACACACACACACACACACACACATACAACACACATACCCCTCCACCCACAGACTCCTCTAGAGAATCGCTGAGAGATGATGATTATTCCCTCTTCATTTCCTTATTTTCCTCTTCTTCCTCAACTTCAAAGCACTCTGATTTTACCTAGTTTTATTTTTTTCCTTGAATTTCTATGCCCTGTAATTAAGATCATAGGAAGCTCATTCATAGCCTGCTTTATGGTCTTTAAATGTCTAACCAGTGTAATGTCCAAATGAATTAGCCTTTTAGATTTTTTTTAAAGAAACTACCAATAAGAACTGGCTATAAATGTTAGATTCACAACATATAATTGCAAACTTTCATATGACAAGACGGTCCTCAGCCAACCAATGGCATTTACAAATACAGTATTCTGCCTAGTGGAGTTCCAGATCCCCAACGGGGACTCTTTCTTCTTGGTGAAGATCCAATGAGAAGCTGGGCAAGGCAGCGAACAGCATCCACGCCTGACAACTCTTCTCTGCTAGCTGGCCCGTCTAGTTCTTAATGCCTTAGCAACCTCACACATTAAAAACCAGTAGCCGAGCCAGACAAGCCGGGAAGACCAGATCCACGCCTCTCCAAATGGCTGCCTTCAGAGAATCTGGGAGATTGCAGAGAGCGAGCTTTCAGCAGACGGGAGGAGGCTGATGCATTCTTCAATTATCTTGATGAGATGACAGAGTGTAGACCTTTGGGAGTATTGAGGGGTACCTTCTCCTAGAATATGGGAACTCAGGATGATTGATTAACTTACTGAGAGCTACAGGGAACTTAGGGAGATAGACAGACTCTCCTTGGAGTATCTACAGTATATGAAAAAGTTACAGATTTTTCTTGCTCTCTCTCCCTTTTTCCTCCTTCCTCTCTCTCTCTCCTCCTCCCTCCTTCCCTCTTTCTCCTATCCCCCCCTCTCTCTCATCTTTCCTCCCTCTTTCTTTCCCTCCTTCCTCTCCCTCTCTCCCCCCTTTTCCCTTCTTTATTTTGCATTTTTTTTCTGGAATACAGCAAGGTAGAGGAGGAAGGCAGAGCAGGGGTAGTCTGCCTCACACAGAAACACTTCACAATGATTTGAAATATAAGCTTATGGAAGAGGTGGGCACATGCTGGCACTTGGCCTGAAAGGAAATCCAACCCATCTGGAGGTTCTCCCCCTGGGGTAGTGGATGGTAGCTTGCAGGAGAAGCACATAAGGTCAATTTGTCATTGCATTTGGCCTAAGTGGAATGCAGTGCCCAGGAGGATTTCTCGTCCCAGGAATAGGTAATGATGGCTCAAACAAAGCGTATGCTTGCTCAGTTGGCCTTCCTGGGCCTCAGGTTTCTGGGTGCCTGCCCTCCTTCTACAGCCCTTTCTAAGCAGACTTTCCCAAATAAAGAACCGCAAAGGGGCCACTGCAGTCCGAGGCCAGCTGCAAAAGGACCTAGGGAGGCAGGAATGTAGATGGACACTTAGCCTGAAAGGAGCTCCCCGACTTCAGCAGGAGTTACATGGCTAAGTCCCAATGAGTGCTCTGAGTTTGAGAGCATGTGCGTCAGCCCTTCTGGAGGGAAGGGCCTTTCTTGACGGAGGCACCTCCTTGGAACAAAGAAGCAGACTGGCATTTGGAAGCAGTGCCCATGAAATGCTCACATGAGAATTTTGTTGGGAAGAAGAGGAACTGGCTGGCAGCTGTCAATGCTGGGGATTGAACTTCCAGGGAGAGCGTGAACCACAGGATGGTACTAAGCATCATGGGGAGAGCGGGCATGGCCCTGTGTGTGGAGGAACGTGCCAGAACACCAAAGGCTTCTCCCAACGGCAATCACACGCTAAATACTCTAGGGCTGGTTGTAGGATTTCTTGAGTGCTGCAGAAAGATAAGGGGTCCAGTGGATAGTGCACTGGTTTCGAGTTAGGGAGACCTGAGTTCAGATCTGACCTCAGACACATACTAACTAGGTGACTCTGGACAAGCCACTGTTTGCCTCAGTTTCTTCAACTATAAAATGGGGATAAAAATAGCACCTAACTGCTGGGGTTGTTGTGAAGATCAAATGAAATATTTGAACTTAGTACAGAGTCTGGTACGTGCTAGGCAATTGATAAATGCTTGTTATCCTCACCACTCCCATGTGTTTCTGTATCTGTTCGTGAGCTCCCAAGAGATTGGTGCATGTGTGTGTGTGTGTACATTTTAAATTTTCTGCAAAGTGGAACAGAAGGTATCGCACACCCAATAGACATGGGTTACCCATGTTGCACATGTCATACCTCTAGGGCTTACACAGAAACTGAGGGCCCCTTTTGCCCACAGTAAGGGAAATTTAGACACAAACTATACCCTGAATATATTCGAATATTTCCTGGAGCATAAACTAAGGAGGGAGAATGACCCTTGGATGTCACATCTTCAGGACCAGAAGACCTCATCCATACAAGCCAAGGCTTTTTGCAAAACCCTGAGTCATGGGTTAAACTAAGATAAGCCCACACTCCGTCTACTGCCAGCCCCAACACATTTTCACCTCCCCTAAGGATTAGCGGACACTGGGGGACAGGATGATGACATCCTAAGCTAGTCTTGTCTCTGTCCAAAATCTCTGTATGACCTTGTAAAATCCACTTGCCTCTTCTATGCTCTCCCCCTGATGGTGGCATCTGGCTGAGAGTGAATGTCAATATAGTTCATCCAGAACCATTCTATGTAGTAACCCTGGGAAAACAGCAAAGGGAAGGGGAGGGAGGACTAGTCCAAAACTTCTTAAGTCCTGGGTTTGAGGTCCTGCCTCTGACACAAACAAGGTGTGCAGCCTGGGACAAATCAAGTAACCTCCCTAGACATCACAAAACTCTAAAACTCTAAGTTACAGAAAAGCGGCTGATCTGGACAGATGAAGGGATTTTCCACACAGGGAGTCTCCTACACTAATGTGCTCAGAGGTTTGGTCATACATCTTTACCTGCTTGGGGATGCAATTCTACTCTGTACCAGGGGCAAGAGGTAGATAGAAAAGGAAAGAAATAGTAACATATTATGTGCCCCCCTTTATTTTTAAATTGTTCTCTGTTACCTCCTTTACTGTCAGAGGTTACATCTTCCTCTTCTCAGGGAGCCTGGTTATGACAGCCCCTGTCCTCCCTCCAAATTCATTCCTCTGAGGCTGCTCTTGGTTTGGAGATCAGGTACCAAGAGAGTAAATTTAGAGTAAATCAACTCCATCTGAGATCTTTGTTTTACTGAGAGAAGCCTAAGTTGAAGACTCAGCTCCTACCAGTCACTTTCACTTTACCTTTCTACTCTTATTTCACCCTAATTCTATGACCCTGCCATCCTCCCCAGCTCTAGTGCTCACTGTCCTGAGCTGGTGAATTGAATCATTTCACAAGCCCTTACCTCTCCCTTCAAATGCTGGCAGTGCCTTGACCAGGAGCCCTTCACGAGCAAAGAAAATCAGGCACCAGCCATGACTCCCAAGTCAAAGAGCCTGGGAGAGTCTGATGTGTTTCCAAACAACAACACTGTGAAAAATTAAGGAGTGGGGAAGAACAAAGGGAACAAGAGAGAGAAGCAGAGAACCGAGTCCTTCTAATCCTCTTCAAAGTCGGAGGCAATAAGCGATTCCAAAGATTCTGTAGAGCTGGGGAAATGGGGGTGGGCTAGTGGGCAGCTCTCCATCAGGAAAGGTTGGGATGCCAGATGGAGATCCAGAAGGAGCCTCATAGGACAGCTAGCACAACCTTCTCATTTTACAGATGAGGAACCTGAATGCCTTGCCTAAGGTCACCCAGGTAAACATGAGAGGTGGGAAGCTGATCCTGCAATTGCAGCACCAATGTTCTCATGGCATTACACACCTCCCCATCATTCTGGTTTCCCTCTTCTCAACCTTCTCTAGCTTATTAAAGTTATTCCCAAAATGGCATCTAGAATTTAAGACAATACTCCATGTAGTCTGACCAGGGTCAATAGCGCACTCACTACAGGGCTCTCATCTCTTAATCCATCAATGCTAAGTCTCTCAATATAGCTTCAGGTCACATGACATGCCACACCATGATTAATCCCCTATTGACCTAATGATGCCTAGCTTCATCTCTCCTTAATGTCACAAAGAAATGTCACATAGAAAAATGGAGGCATCACTGGTGTGTGTGTGTGTGTGTGTGTGTAGTTTTCCAAGATGAATGAGTCACAATTTGTAAACATGGGTATATGTGTGTGCACTACAGGGTGAAGGTGGGAGTCAATTGCCTTCATCTATCATCTCGCATTTCATGTTAGGAACATGGGATCCTAGATTTAGAGCTAGAAAGGACAAGACCCTTCATTTTTCAGATGCAGAAACTAAGGCACAAAGAAGTTGAATAAGTTTCCCAGGGTCATGTAGCTAGTAAGTATCTGAGATGGAATTGGGATGTTGCTGTTTGAGATTCCAAGGGCAATAGTCTATCTCTGAAACACACTGGCTTTCTGCAAAAAATAAAATAAAACTGCTTTAAAGATGTTAAAGGTGTGACTGACACATTCTACAATTCACTCTATGGCCCAAAGACATTCTGCTTAGCAAGCTTGAGGTCAAGAAAAGTGAGTTACCAAACAGGAAAGATTTAAAGGCCAATCCTGATTGGCCATGACCTGGATCCAGGTTTAAGAAATCACAATGGGGAACATGGAAATGACCACTGGATGGAAGCCCACCACAGGTTACCAAAAGGGCAAGTTTCACATTATTATGTTATTTGTATCCTGTTCCCGTTGTTCTGGCTACAATAATATATTTTATATATATTTATATACATATATACACACATACATACACATATATTATATACATAAAAATATGTGTACATTTGTGACCACATTCTTGGCTGGCTACCTTCTATTCTGTAGTATTTCACCCGACATGGCATTTTTAAACAGTTATGTGAAATTTAGTAACTATTTATACCACATTACATACTCTGTAAATTATTTCAGCAGAGAGTTACTGCCCACTGTTTGGGTTTGCACTTTGTTATTCTTACAAATTTATACTATTGATAATATGGTCTGCACGTAATTAAATATTTCCCAAATTATGTGTACGGTTGACCCTGGTTAATATATTTTTAATTGAATTATTGGATACAATGTCATTCTTGAGTATCTGATGATCAATTTGTATTACATAATTGGGCATGATATTAATCCCTGCTAAGATACAATGGCCTCCCACAGTTGAGAATGCCAAGACACAGTGCAAGCTTATCATTTATTGACCCTTAGGATTTCCAGAGAGTATCACTAATTCACATGATGTCCCAGGGTGCCAGCAATTTCCATTCTGATTGCTGACTCAACTGAAAACTTAGATTTAAAAACTAGGATAGCAAAAGCCACTGGCTACAAACTGGAGGGAGCCCAAGGGTATCATTTAATTCTGTTGGGTCTGGAATAGATTACTCTCAGCACATTGGCTCCCGATATGCCTGTTTCAGATAATAGACTTGAGAACAGTTAAGCATGGTGAAACCACTCCCTACCCACTATGAGCGTGAGATCCAACACAAGCCATACCTCCATTCAGATCCCAATTTTTCATGGACTTGAGGACAGAGTTTACTAACATTTGGCGGTCTGATTTCACCCCACTCTCCAAGGAACAGAATCTTTCACATATCTCTTCCTTCCTATAGTCTTTCAGATTCTCATCATCCCATAGGAAAAAAAAAATGCTATAGGCAAGGCCTCCTCCACCGTGATCCCCATCTCATCCCCGGAGCTACAGAGGAGCAGAAATTCTGACAGATGCCTTATCTGTTCATGAGAATCAAGCTTTCATTTTGACTGACATGACAGATATGGCACTGGATTTGGAATCAGGAAGGACACAGGTTCCAGTCTCAGCTCAGGCATTTACTTACAGTGGGACCACCATGAGCAAGTTCCTTAGCCTCGATATGCCTCACATTCCTTTATGTATAAAATGATGATGTTGGATCCTCTGATAAAACCAGGTGCACAGAGTGAGCCTGAACATTCTGTGAATTATTGGACACTAGCGAGCACTTAGCGCCAACCCCTCACGAAAGAGACGAGACACCAAGACATGGAGGTCCAGTGATTTGCCTCAGGTCCCACAGCTGCTCATGGAAGGGCCGAGGTTAAAACTAGGTCTGGTTCCAAATCAATGTCTCTCCTGAATTACACACAATTTCCATTACACACATATGTTTGGACTCATGGAAAACAATATCTTCTATCTGTGTGTGTGTGTGTGAGCATCTATCTCGGGATGCCTTTTGTGTTCTTCTCGGGTTCTCCCAGATCATTTTTTAAAAAATGTCTTTCCTCTATGATGTACTTACTTAGCCATGAGAAAATTATAGAAAGCAATGGGCTTGACCACAAATAATGACTAAAACTAAAACTGACTAAATCTCAACAGAGAGGAAATGATTTGGGGACACGGCTCAAACAATGTTCCGGATGTGGTCAGACCAACCAGTTAAAGCCAAGGCCAAAAATCACCAAAATAGAGAGAGGATAAAAAAATATTCTATGGAACTAAAGAAGAGACCAATCAACTGATTAAAAATTAGAAAATGAATGAAAATGAAGAAATTATCAGATTACTGACCACAATTTCTTAAGGAAATATAATTTAAGAAAAAAATGGTTACCGCAATAAGAAGGTCTTAGAAACACAGGGAGTGCCTCATCCCACAAATACTCATCCCCTTTGCTTAGTACAGAACCATGGCAGGTGAGAACAGCAGTGACTTCAAGTACAAGTTCAATTGTAAAATAATACAATAAAGACTGGCTATGAACAGGAACATCTCATGAACCAGTGAAATAATTGGGAAAATCAGGCCTACACAAAGCTTAGGAGATACAACTTCTTAACATTTAGAATAAATAGCACTGGAGTTCTAGATAAATTATATTTTTGTATGTGGGAAGATACCAACTAGCTGTGAAATGGAACAGACCTGCCAGCATTTCTATATAGCTGCCTAGTCTTCTCACTGATGACAATCTACCACCACAGAAGAGCTGCAGCATCTCTGTATCAGGGAGGGAAACAAGGCAGAAAGCCCACATAGTACCCTGGCATCCACAGAATACTCAAAGAGCTAGAAAAATGCATCTATTATGTTGGGGAAGATTATGAATTCATAGAAACAGACAGAGAGGAATCATACAGAATGAGAGGCATGAGCAGCTTGTGATCTGCACTGGTGAACAGAATACCCAAACTGATGAAATTATCAATCTCAACTACATCATAAAGTGGATAGAGTGCTGGGCCTGGAGTTTAAATCTGACCTTAGACACTGTGGGCAAGTCACTTAACCCTATTTGCCTCAGTTTTCTTATCTATAAAATGATCTGGTAAAGGAAAAGGCAAACCACTCCACTGTCTTTGCCAAGAAACTCCAAATGGGGTCACAGAGAATTGAGCATGACTGAAATGACTGAACAATAACTGAAAAGTATGAAAGCAAATGCAATATGCTTCCGTGCCCATTATTTCATTTTATTCTATCAGTAAACTTGTTGGGCAGTTGTCAAGGTCCTCCTGTAGATCCTATAGATGAAGAAATGGAGACACTGAAAAGTTCTGTGACTTACTTATTTAAAAACAAGTGGTACAGTGGATTTGGAGTCAGGTGGACCTGAGCTCAAATCCAGCTTGAGCCACTTACTAATTGTGTGACCCTGGACAAATCACTTAACTTTTCTCCCTTTCCTCCTCTGTAAAATGGGGATGATGATATCATTTACATCATAGCATTGTTGTAAGAAGCATAGATATAAAATACATTGCAAACCTTAAAACACTATGTAAACTCTGACTATTATTTTCATGACTCAAAGTTCTGTAGCTCATGATGGCAGTGCTCAGATGACAGTCTAAGCATCATTTCAGTCCTGCCCCCAACCCCTTGACCACAAAGCTTCCCCAGAATACCTAGATGTGCTCTCTAATTAGTATTTGTAAGGCAACTATCTAAATTGGGAGTTTTGGCTCAGAACCTGTCATGGGATTCAACCAACAGCCGAGAAAGTTGGCCCAAAGGTACACCATGTTGAATATTTTATGAAAAATAACTTTCTTAATGTTATAAAATCACACAAACTGCCAAGTCCAGCCGCACCTGCAACACCATTATATAGAACAAAATACAAAATAATCTCCTGACAATAAAACATTCCATGCTTATGTGGGTATTTATGCAATTAAGAAAAATAAAGCCTCCTGAACTACATATCAGAGATGGAGAGTTTTCAGAAAACCGACCAAGATAAAATGTTGTCTCCAAGGCTCAGACTGAACCCCGCTTATTCCCGAGCTCCAAAAAATGAATGTCTGGCTGGTTTGTTTGTGTGTATCCCCATGATCCTGAAGACAGCGGTTTTCTTTTGGACCTGAAGCACTGATAGTTAAGAACCAGGGAAAATGTCTATTCTCATATTTGCTCTGGCTCCAAAAAAAGACAGAATTGGTGGGAATCTGATGAAAAAGCTAACTTGTGCCAAATAATCAGCTTGGGTTGCTTTTGCACTTAGACCCAAACTGTTCCCATAGCTTTTAGACGAGGATTCAAACTTCAGAGATGTTCACAGGCTATAGCAACCTCCCCAAGAGGCTTTATCCTCGTCATTAACTTAACCTTTCTCATTTATAGTTTTAATTTGAAAGTTTTGGGGGAAAGCATTTAAATAGCCCAGCACATCAGTAACAGATGTGCTTCCTACCTCATGGACTCCACAGCATCCCCTGAGAATACGAGTTGGAAGGGACCTCAGAGGCCATCTTGTTCAACTCAAAGGTGATAGAGATGTTGGAAGGAAAATCATTTGTAAATCTTACAGCAGACTAGAAATTCAAGTTACCACCATTGTTGCTACTGTTATTAAAATATATACCAAAGAGTTGCTATGAAATTAAATTAAAAGGTAGACAGGAAACATGGTGGGAGAGGACTCTGTTAGGCATCTTCAATGAACCACTGGCTTCCATGGAACACCAAGAAGTCTTAACGAAGGCCAATGACTGGTGGGATGGGTGAAGTGAAGACATTCAGGGAGTCAGGAAGAAGAGTCACACAGAATGAGCAAGTGTAGACAGGTCAAGATCTACATTGTCAAGTCCAATCAACAAGCAGCTATTAAGTATCTACTCCATGCCAGGCACTGTGCTATGTGCAAGAGATATAAAGGAAGGCAAAAACAGTCTCTGCCCTCAGTGAGTTCACGGTCTTTATCCAAAGAAACCTACACATCTGGTGAAGAATGGAAATGGCCCATCAACTGGGGAATGTCTGAACAAGTAGTAGTATATGAATGTAATGGAATACTACTGTTCTACAAGAAATGATGAGCAGGCAGACTTCAGAAAAACCTGGGAAGAATTACATGAACTGATGCAAAGTGAAGTGAGGAGAACCAAGAGAGCACTATAAGGGGCAGCCAGGTGGCATAGTGAGTAAGAGCACCGGCCCCAGAGTCAGGATGACCTGGGATCGAATCCCAGACTCAGATACTTAGCACCACACCCAGAAATAACTGGCCGTGTAACCTTGAGCAAGTTACTTAACCCCAATTGCTTTTTTTAAAAAAAAAAAAAAGGGAGAACACTATAAACAGTAACAGCAACACTGTAAGATGACCAGCTTTGATAGACTTCACTCTTCTCAGCAAGGCAATCATCTAAGGCAATTTCAAAAGACTCATGATGGAAAATGCTATCCACATCCAGAAAAAGAATTGTGATTTCTGAATGAAGATCACAGCATGCTATTTTTCCTTTTCTTTGTTTTTTGTTTTTGGTTTTTCATGGTTTTTCCCTTTTGTTCCAATTCTTCTTTCACAACACGACTAAATGGGGAAATGTTTAACATGATTGTGCACATATAACCCGAATCAGATTGCTTGCTGTTCCGGGGAGGGGAGAGGGAAGGTAGGGAGAGAGAAAAAATTGGAATTCAAAATCTCACAAAAATGAATGTCAAAAACAATGTTTACATGTGAGTGG
The DNA here is from genome assembly GCF_028583685.1 of Petaurus breviceps papuanus. NCBI lineage: Eukaryota > Metazoa > Chordata > Mammalia > Diprotodontia > Petauridae > Petaurus > Petaurus breviceps. The sequence goes on along the minus strand of NW_027185761.1, from coordinate 65,644,252 downwards.
AAAAAAATAAAATACTATTAAGTACAGAAAAAAAGAAAAATAAATCTGCAGATCAAAGAGGCCAAAAAGCTGCCCAAGTGCCATCTTGTGCTAAACTTCCAATACACATTCATAATGACTTAGCTGATCTTATTTGAGGACTAAACCTCTTTCTCTCTCCCACCATCAGGGACAAATATGAAATAATATGTTTCTAGGACATAAACTGATAGACAACTTTTTGAGTGTCATCATAATCTACAAAAGAGTTAAAAAAGGTGGGTAGCTAGTGACTGAGTAGGTAGAGAACCACGTCTGAAGACAGGAAGACCTGAATTCAAATCTGGCCTCAGACACTTGCTAACTATGAGACCCTGGGCAATTCACTTAACCTTTTTTTTAATTCAGTTTCCTCATATGTAAAATGATGATGATAATAGCTCCTCCCCCCCTCTGTGTGGTTCAAACAGCATAGAAATATTAGCTACTATTATTATCATTACCATTATGGTTAGTCTAAATCCCAGAAAGCAGTCTCAGCAGTTTCATGCTTGGTAAGGCAGAAGAGACATTCTGGTGTGCCATCACACACAGTAAAGATTACCTTTCTAGGTTCCCAGTGCTTTATGTTCAAGAAAATGGTCTGGTCTGGCAGAATCGATTAAAAAGAATGCTAACTAGCCTAGAGACCTTTCTCCAGCCTTTCATCCTTCTCCTCCATTGTAAGTCACAGTATTTTATAATCATAATTAATCATAATAACTAGCACCTAGGTGGCCACTGTACAATTTGTGACGAGTTGTGCATTTGCCATTTGAACCACACAATGCCCCATGAGGCAGGGGACATCATTGTTTCTGCTTTACAAACAGAAAAACGGAGGCACTTACAGGCTCCATGACCTGCTCAGGGACAGAAGGCCAAGAAGCACCTGAGCCAAGATTCAAATTCGGGTCTTCCTGACTTCCATCAGCTGCCTTAGGGTGGTGAGAGCGTGCATGTACATGGTGCTTTAGGGTCTGCAATGCTCTTACATATATTAGATAACAATCTGATAAGGTAGGTGGCATTATTATCCCCATTTTACAGAAGAGAAAATGAAGGCTGAGAAAGATTATTAATCAGCCCAGAGTCTAACAGCCAATCTAGGGTAGGACTTGAACTCAGATTTTCCTGCTCCAGGCCCAGCACTTTATCCAATACACCACTGAGCTGCGTGCATGGTGGAAGAGAAAGAGCAGTGGGTCTGGAGTCAGGACCTGGGCTCTGAATCTCCCCTTCCTTCCAAACACTACCTGCATGAGAAGTCATTTCTCTCAGAGTATCAGTTTCCTTCTCTTCAAAATGGGGGTGCAGGACTAGGTGACCCCTGCAAGGCCCCTTCTGGCTCTAAATTTATGATATGTTCGCGGCAGAAGAAAATCAGAAAACCTGGCTTCTTCTTCACCCTTTGTGAAGCAATTAGTTTTTCAACTTTGGACAAGCCCCTTCTGGCCCTCAACTTTTCTATTTCATTTGAGCTCTAGGCATCTGGGGGTGGGGGGGGGTTGGGGGGGTGGCAGAGAGAACACAACACTTGAATGAGGAAGACCTGAGCTGCCATTCTGCCTCAGACATCTTGCAGCAGTATAAATGACTTTTTCTTTCTCAGCCTCAGTTTCCTTCTCTGTAAAATGGTGATAAAAGGACATCTATCTCACTGGCTGTTGTGAGGGTCAAGTAAGAGATAACAGATGTCAAGTGCTTTCAAGTGATATAGAAATGTTGGTTACAATTCTCTAGGGTCCATCCAACACAGTGATTCTCTACTCATGGGAAACACACAGATACTGAGTGGTTGATAACCTCCTCGGTGACCCAGGATCAGTGTGCTCCCCAGGAAAAGCAACCCCAGACATATCAGTGCTATTCTAAGACTCCTCATTTCATGAATTTCCATCTTCCTCCTCCTGGTACCAATTCAAAAAATATTATTCCTCAGGAAATCACTGAACTGACAATGATTCCTTATTTCCTCCTAACAACAGTAGTAAAAAAAAAAATATCCTATGAGCAACAGATGATCGAAATGACATACTCTTCCTGGAATTCTGTTCAATAAATACATGGCTGCAGCAGGGCCATCTATCTTGCAATATGCATACCTTTTGTCAAGGATCCATGAAAAAGCGAGCAATTAATACACGGGCCTGGCCAGGAGGAATGTGCTGGTTCCTACTACGAGGAAGAAAAAAAAATACCACAATTCTAACCCAGAAAAAGCCAGACCATGGGATCAAATCTTTCATGGTAGGGAGAAAAGCTGGAAAGCAAGAAAGTATATTCTTCACAAGGAGGAGAAAGGAAGAAATTGGAGACAAAAATCCATTTCTTTTCTTTTTTTTTTTTTAACTTCTCTCTCCATCCTTTTTTTGTTCTCTGTCTCTCTCTGTCTCTGTCTCTCTGTCTCTGTCTCTGTCTCTCTCTCTGTCTCTCTGTCTCTGTCTGTCTGTCTGTCTCTCTCTCTCTCTGTCCGTCTGTCTCTCTCTCTGTCTCTCTCCCCCTCTCTGTCTCTCTCCTCACCCTTTTCCTCCCTGTTTATCTGCTCCCTTCCTATCCCTCACTTTCTCTCTCTCCCTTTCTCCTTCCCTTTTTCTTCCTATCCCTGTCTTTCCTTCTTCCTCTTCCATTCTCTATTTTTCTCACTTTGTTTTTTCACCTAATTTCTTTCCTTCTCTCCCTTTTTTTTTGTTTCTTTCTTGATGAATTGCTGCTACATCAGAAAGCCAAATGCACAAAGCAAAAATCTTCAGTTATGGCTAGTAAGGACCAGAGGCTGCAAAAGTTCAGGGTCACCTCTGGGTCCGAATGAACCTTTACAGTCTCAGTTTAGCCTACAGCATTCACATACAGACATGATGGATAAATGCTTTTAGGGGAATCGAGTTTGAGGCAAGGCCAGTGGAGGAGGGGACAAGCCAGATCCCCCTCCTAGATCAATTCCATTCAGAGAGCGGCTGTCAAAGCTCCTTTTGAGGAAGACACGCAAGCCAAACAGACTGTGGGCAAACTCATCAGCCACAGGAGCCAGCCCACTTCCTTGGCAGCCTCCTAGGCCCTGAAATAATCTGTACTACTGTCAGGCCCCCCCAAAGAACTTGCCACCCTGGATACTGCCAGGAATTGCCTGCCCACCTCCAGACCATGGGCCTGGGAGACCACATTAAGGCCCAGTCCACCCAATCCCCTCAACCAGGTGAAGCCCCAGACCAACAAAGCTCTCCAAAAGAAAGGTGCTCCTGTCTCAAGGATCCATCTAGGGAAAGTCAGAGGCTTTTCTGAGGCTACCACTTTGGCGGTGAGCATCAGATTCCATAGGTGTTTAATTTAGGGGTGGCAAACCATCTAGAGTCAACAAAACTAAAAGAAACTTCTAGGAAAGAAAAGAAATGCAGGAGGATTTTAAAAAAGAGAGCGACACAAACAATGAGGTTATGGCTTTTTGCCAAACACGAAGAAAAGCTTTAAAAATTTATGATGTTGGGAAAGGGGAGGTGAATGCATAACCTAAGCTCCCCAGCCCCCAACTCTCAATCAATGCTAACAGCACGCATGTGATGAATGCAAGATACAAGTCACGTTTGCTGAAACACACCCCCCTCCACCCAAAAAAATGTCCTGGCCACCAAAGTTCCTGGTGCTGTCAAATGGCACTGTCAGTCCCAGAAATTAATAGGGTTTCATTTCCAGAAATGACCTTAAAAAAGAGTCATGTCCATTGTAGCCTAAGGACCATGGGACCTCTATCTCACTGACAGCTGAAATTTCCTCTAGGTGTTGTCCTCTCCCCCAACCCCGTTGGTGTGAGCTTGCTAGGGACAGGGGCTGGTTTGCTTTTATATTTGTATCTTCAGAATTTAACACAGGGCTTTGCTTGTAGGAAGCACTCGATCGAGGTTTTACTGATGTGAGAAAAGAGGGACCCAGGCATTTAAAAGCAAGTATAAAAGGGATGGAATGAGAATCTGAAAGAGACAATGAGGAGCTAAGGACTCTGTTGAATGCAATTTGAAGGTGAAAGGCGTCTCTGTGACATAAGCCTTGGTGGAAAGGGATTGCCACATTTGAGTGAGCTCCCCTGCACGATGCTCACCGATGAGAGCATTGGGTCTCCTGAAGGACGAGAGAGTGGAAAGATACAATTGGCCCCATCAGACTGAAGACACCCTGATTACCCCCAACGCCAAAAGAACAGAGTCAGAAGTGGTGCTTTTGTAAGCCCAATTAAGCATCTATCTCATCATTACCATGATAAGAATACTGGTTAGCACCAGGAGGAAAATCAAGCTCTTCCTTTCAATATCAAATAAACCAAAACTAGCTAGCCAGCAACCGGAGCTAGCCAATGGAGGTGGCTCTGGATGCAGCAGGCTCCCCTCATTAGATGATCCCTTCTCCAGTGGTTGTAAAAATGGTTCAATGGCAGGAATGAGTAGGAGTCCATAGCCACTGCGACTCTATCCAGTCCTCAGATTCTGAGGTGACGTCATTCAGCAACTCAATCTGAATGTCAATCACAAATAAGAAATACAATATACACACACCCACATAAAGTGTCCATGCACATACACACACACACAATCCCAATGGTCCCCAGAGTGGAAACCATCGCACCAGATTATCTGGCAGCTAGGTGGCTCAATGCATGGAGCATTGGGCCTTGAACCAAGAAGAATTGAGTTCAAATCCAGTCTCAGACACTTATTAGCTGTGTGACCCTGGGCAAGTCACTTAACCCTACAGATGAGAAAGGGTTAACCTTACCTCCAAAGGCTGTTGTGAGGATCAAAGGAGCTAGTATTTGGGAAAGGCTCAGTATGTAGCCTGGCACATAGGAGGCACTTTACAAGTGTTAGGTCCAATGATGATGATGATGACAATGATGATGACGATATGACGATGATGATGAAGACGACGATGATGATGATGATAACGATGAAGATGATGACGATGATGACGATATGACGATGATGAAGACGACAAAGACACTGACAATGATGATGGTGAAGATGACGGTGATGATGATATGACGATGACAATGATGAAGATGATGATGACGATGATGATGAAGACGACAATGACGACAATGATGATGATGAAGACGAAGATGATGATGATGACGACAATAATGACAATGATGACGACGACGATGGTGACGATGATGATGATGATGATGATGATCATGACGATATGACGATGACGAA
>NW_027185761.1:65602800-65639020 GCF_028583685.1 Petaurus breviceps papuanus | reverse complement strand
TGGTGGTGATGGTGATGGTGATAAAGCACAATTTTGTAGTGTTTCTTCCAGGTCTAAAATTCTACAATTCTACTATCTGCAGGGTACTTGAAGGCAGAAAGCCTGTCTTGGTTATCTCTCCCCCGCTCCCTATGCTGGCATTGTTGTGCAGAGAACAGCAGTGAATTTGAAAACGTGCCACCTTTACCATCTGTGAAACCTTGGGCAAGTGACTTAACACTCCTGGGCCTCAGTTTCTTCATCTGTAAATTGTCAAAATTAAACTATATAAAATGCTCCACTTTGAACTGAAACGCCTTCATAGGCTGGGCCTTTCCTACCTTTCCTGTCTTCTTACATCTCCTGTTCCAAGCCCATGACACTCCTCCTAAGTATGTGCCTTGTCACCTCCTGCACCTCCTGCCTGGAATGTTCTCCTCCTTGAGAAATCAACAAACACTATAAAATTGGGGTTTTATTTATATGTTTAAAGTGATGGAGAAAACGTTTATAATCGGAATTAAACTGGAAAGTGTCTTGTGTAAGCCATTCTCCAGATTGATAAATAGTCAAAGTATATGAACAGGCAGTTTTCAGATGAAGAAATCAAAGCTGTCTCTGGGCATATGAAGATGTGCTCCGACTCACTTTTGATCAGAGAAATGCAAATTAAAACAACTCTGAGGTACCACTTCACACCAATCAGATCAACTAATAAGACAGAAAAGGAAAATGATAAATGTTGGAGAAGACTGGGAGAATTGGGATGCTAATACATTGTTAGTGGAGTTGTGAACTGATCCAACCATTCTGGAGAGGATTTGGGAACTATGCATACCCTTTGATCCAGCAATACCACTAGTAGGCCCGTGTCCCAAAGAGAGCATAAAAAAGGGAAAAGGACTCACGTGGCAAAAAATATTTGTAACAACTCTTTTTATGGTGGCAAGACAATGGAAATTGAGGGGATGTCCATCATTGGGAATGGATGAATAAACTGTGGTATATGAGTGTAAGGTAATGGATATAATGGCATCCTATTGTACAATAAGAAATGATGAGCTGGCAGATTTCAGAAAAAACCTGGAAGCAGTTACATGAGCTGATGCTGAACGAAGTGAGAAGAACCAAGAAAACGCTGTACACAGTAACCACAACACAGTGCGAGGACCAGCTTTGACAGACTCAGCTCTGCTCAGCAATGCAATGGTCTAAGGCAATTCCAAAAGGCTTATGATGGAAAATTCTACCCATATCCAGAGAAAGAACTATGGGGTTTGAATGCAGATTGAAGCATACTATTTTCTCTTTTTTTTCTTTCTCATGGTTTTTTTTTACCCTTTTGTTCTGATTCTTCCTTCACAACATGACTAAAGTGGCAATATGTCTAATAGGATTGTACATGGATAGACTATAACAGATTATATACCATCTTGGAGAAGGGGGAGGTGAGGGAGGGGGAAAAATTTGGAACTCAAAATCTTATAAAATTGAATGCTGAAAACTATCTTTACATGTAATTCGAAAAAAATCAAGTACATTAAGTGAGGAAAAATTAAAAAATAATAAAAAGAAAAAATGTAAAAAAGGAAGAAATGATGAACAGGCAGATTTCAGGAAAAAAAAAACCTGGAAAGATTTGTATGAACTGATGCAAAGTTAAATGAGTAGAACCATGGAAACATTGTACCCAGTGTGAGCAACACTGTGTGATGATCAACTATGAATGAGTCAGCTCTTCTTAGTGACACAATGATCCAAGATAAATACGAAGGACTAATGAAGGAAAATGCCATCCACATCCAGATAAAGAACGGATGCACTCTGAATGCAGATCGAAGCATATTTTTTCACTTACTTTATTCTTTTTTTGTGGCTTTTTTTTCCTTTTGATCTGTTTCTTCTTTCACAACTGTGACTAATATGGAAATATGTTTTACATGATAGCACATGTATAAACTATATCAAATTGCCTAGCATTTTCAGAAGAGGGGAGGGGAGAGAGGGAGAAAAATTTGGAGCTTAAAATCTTGTAAAAATGAGTGCTAAAATTGTCTTGACCTGTAACTGGGGAGGGGAAATAAAATATTATTTAAAAAGGTGTTGTGAATATTTTTTTTTCAGAAAAGAGAAGAGAATGTAAGCTTCTTGAGAGTAAGGACTATCTTGTTTAAATCTTTCTACCCCTCAGGGGTTCCTCACAGGACACCTGGAACATAGCAAGGAATCAGTAAAGTCTCAGCTTACTCATCTATAAAATGTGAATGGGCTTAACTACTCTGTTCGTCCTGGTAAGTTGTTATGAGGAGAGCATTTTGTAAACCATACAGCCCTCCTTAGACATGTACTATTATTATTATTATTATTAATGAAACCATGCAATTCACTGACAAAACCTCTATTGAGATACAGCCATGTTTCCATCACTTCATCATTTCACAGGGAAAGATGCAGCCCTAATTCATGTGTTGGGAGTAGGTGGAAACCACAATAGAAGCCTTTTACTGTATAGATGATGGAGAGGAACATCCCAAAGCATTCCTTAGCAGTAAAGATGAGCTGATGGATCCTGACCGCCATCCTGGTCTCACAGGACAGATGTATGGGATCCACCAGTGGGATTAACCTGTAAAAGAAAGTATTATATACAACCACTTGGCCACAGTGCAGGGACGCCACAAGCCTGGACTTGGAGTAAGAAGAAAAAAATAACCTTGGTAGATGAGTAAAAGGGTAGACTCATCATTAAAATAAGTCAAGAGCGGCACTTCATTGAGAATTTACAGGTACATTTCTGATTAGGGTAAGGCTTAGAGGAGGCCCACATTCAAGGATATTGTTTGCCAGCTCACATGGTCAAATTCGTGGTTTTCTAATTTTTATAAGGGTCCTTTCAGAGCCCAAAACCTGCAGCCCAACAAAAAGCAATCTGTATGTAATGACACAGGAAAGCTGTGTGCTTCATTTTCCATGTGCCTAAGTGGGTCTGACAGCTCACTAGTAACTTAATGCATCAACATCAACAGCCAGCGTGGACTGCAACAGCCAAGAAAGAGAGAGACAAATGGACACCAAATGGAGCCGTGGATGAGGAGGGCTTTTTAAGAAATTGGATTCATGTTGCTCCGGAAGTATGGAGTCATTTCTGGATCTGGATCATTGCACACACACACACACACACACACACACACACACACACACACACACACACACACACACACCCAATGTCTTATCACTGGTGTTTAGAAAGACAGTAATCCTGCTTATTATGAGACTCAAGTGAAATTCTGGATTAATTTGCCAATGGCATAGTAAAAGGAGGGCTGATAATGGATTCCAGAAAATCTGCATTCAAGCCTGACCTCTGACCCAGAGGCTCTGTGACCCTGGGAAAGTCCCTTAACTCCTCAGTGTCCAGGCAATTCACTAAGACTACAAGTTATAGAGCAGGATCCTCCCAAGCTATCCTGGTGAGGGATTTCCTCACTGGGAACTCTAACCCTGCAACCCCAACGGGACCATCTGCTGCCTTTGAAGCATCCTACCATTGCTGGCTAGCAAATGCTATGGAAATAGAAACTGAGATTGAATGTCATTCTCTATGTGTCCCAGTAATCCAGAATCTCAGAAACTCAGAGAAAGACCATCATGGTTCATCCTAATAACAATAGCTGGCATTTATAGAATGCTTGAAAGTTTGCAAAGTTCTTTGCATACGTGATTGCATTAGTTCCTCCTAAAAACCCCAAGAGGCAGGGACTGTAGATGCTATTATCTCCATTATACTGATGAGGAACTGAGGCTCAGACAGGTTATGTGACTTACAAATACAAAGCTAGGAAATCTCAGGGGTGGGACTTTAGCCCAGTTCTCCCTGAATCCATTATCCAGCACTTTATCTTCAAGGCCAGGTCCTTCACCTCTGTTTCCAGAGATGAGTAGTATATTTCATTATTAGTTCTCCAGAATCATGGTTGGTCATTACGCTAATTAGAGTTTCTAAATTCTTCACAGTTATTTATCTTTAAATTGTTCTCCTGGTTCTGCCCGCTTCTCTGAATCAGTTTATACATGTCCTCCCAAGCTTTTTCTGAAACCATTTCCTTCTTCATTTCTTACAGAATAATAGTATTCCATCACATTTTTACACCACAAATGTTCAGCCATGCTCCAATTAATGGGCACCCTGTCAGTTTCCAATTCTTCGCCATCATACAAAAAACTTTGCCTGTGTGTGTGTATGTGGGTGTGTGTGTATAATAAGTTAGGATAGGATAGTTTATGATACAATATAAAATAATATAATGTAATATAAGATGCAATATAACATAACAATGTAACATAATATAACATTAATATTATATCATATCATATATATACCCTCCTAGTCGCCATTGAGTTCTAATTCCTTCTTATTTCCCTACTGAGTGAAATGTATTTCTGAAGCCAACTGTGTGTGTATTCTTTCCTCCTTTGATCAATTAAGATACAATTGAGGTTGAAATGCCAGCCACTCACCCTACCCCTTCCTTCTTGTTTGTATAGGCTTCTATTCACAAATACTAATTATGTGAGATATGTTTCCCTAACCTTCCTCTTCCTCTTTCACTCCCTTCCTATTCTTTGTTTTAAGATCAAGACATAATAGAACAACCCATAGGTCCTCTGTCTTAACTGGAATCCCATGAGACTAATGATGACAGGATTCAGAGGGAGTACATATATCATCTCCTCCAATTATTGGGCTGCTATGGGCTGCAGTGGATAGAGTGCCAGACCTGGAGTCAGGAAGACTCATCTTCCCTAAATTCAAATCTGGCCTCAGGCACTTACAAGCTGTGTGACCCTGGGCAAGTCACTTCACCCTGTTGGCCTCAGCTTTCTCATCTGCAAAATGAACTGGAAAAGGAAATGGTAAATCGCTCTAGGATCTCTGCCAAGAAAACACCAAAGGGGTCACAGAGTTGGATATGACTGGAAAATGACTGAACTGCCCCATATTGAAATATAAGCAGTTTTAGGAGGTGATTGGTGCCATCTTTCTATTTCCACTTTGCTCTCTGCTTCTAAGAGATCTGGGCAGCTTTCTTTTAAGATTCCTTAAAAATATGTCTAGACTTTTTTTTTTATAGATTCATGACTTCCAGATAGTCCAGTAATTCTTAGATTATCTCTAAATATTTTTCCAGGTCATTATCTTTGCTACAAGGTAACATTTTCTTCTTTTATTTTCAGTCCTTTGAGTTTGTTTTTTTTTTAATATTCCTTGTAGTCTTATGGAAGCTTTTATTTGGTCCATTAGGATTTTCAGATTCTGTAGCTTTAGCAAGATTATGTATTCCTTTTGCCAAGCTGTTAATTCCTTTTCCAATTCTTTCTTCTACAGATCTCATTTCTTTTCCATTTTTCTTGTATTCTCATTTCCTTTATAAAAATATTTCTAAACTTTATTTTTTTAAATTCTTGCTTCATTGCCTTGAAGAATTCTAGCTGAATTTGGGCCCAACCTGTGTTTTTCTTTGAGGCTTTTCTTCTAGGTATTTTTAGAGTCATTCTTTTCTTCTGGGTTAATATCTTGAGTGTCCCTGTCATCATAATAGCTTTTCATGGTGGGATTTTATCTGTCTGCTTGTTTATTCTTCTAGCCTACTTTCCAATTTGGAACTTAATATTTGGGCTGGAAGTCTGGGATGGTCTTGCTTATGATTTCTTGGGGTTTTAGAGTATGGTCTTATTCCAAGATCTCAAAGATACCTCAGAGGAGAGACCTAAGCTTTCAATTCTCCCAATGTGGTCCAATCCACAGCAAAGCCTGTTCTCTATCCCCCTCGGTTATATGTTCCTGACCTGGATTTGGGGCTGAGGAAGAGGCCTGAGAGTTTGCTCAAGTTGGAATTTTAGTAGGAACTATCAGCCAACTGGAAAGTTCTATAGGTTCAGAGTAACGGAACTATAACATTTCTTTTGGTCTGCACCTCTCATCCAGATTTCAGCCTGGACTAGAACCTGGAACTGGGACCCTCTTGTGCTCTTGTGGTCCAAGCCACACAGCTGCTACCAGCTTCTGAAAATGTTCCTTGCTCGACAGAAAGCCCAAGGTGCATTATCGCTCCTCACCCTAGAATGCCATTCCTAGGTACAGATCCCACCTAAAGTCTGCCCTGAATCTGGGATCTGAACTGGGTAGTGAACAACTGACCAGCCAGCTGGCCTCTAGCCCCACACCCTATCTAAGGTTATGCTCTTCTCTGTTGGATTTGGGATCACTTCTTCTCACACCCACCTCCCCATCCCCCTGGCTTAAGAATATTCAATGACTCTTGATTACCTCAGTGACAAAATGCACATTCCTCCCTTGATGTTTATGGGTCTTCACTGGGGCCAATCTGGACCCAGTCTACCTCATTAAACCCATTCCACATTACTCATCTTCACGTTCTCTACACCCCAGCCAAAACTGAACACCAAGCTTTCCTCTAAACCCAACATTCTAGGGCTTGCCTCTGTTTACCCACATAACTCAAGTGCCCTCCTCCTTCAACTCCATCTCTCAGAATCCTTCTCTTCCTTCAAGGCTATGCTGAGTTTCTACCTCCTCCATGAAGCCTTCCCAGTCATCAAGACATTCTCTTCTTCAAATTACCTTTTATTTGCAATTACTAAAACCCTGACTAGCACCACTAAGAATTGATGTTGTTTGGCATTTATATAACACCTCGTGGTTTACCAAACCCCCTATAGACATTATCTCATTTGAGACTCACAGGAATACAGTGTTGGGTTGAATACTACAAGTGGGATAATTTTCCTTTTACAGAGTTAAAAACTAGGGCTTAGGGAGGTCAGCTGGATTGCCCATAGTCACAGAGTCACTGTCAGAGGCGTCGTTTGAATCAGGCAGCGTGCATTTATTAAACACTTATTATTTGCCAGTTAATGTGCTAAATGCTGGGGAGACAAAGACAAAAAAACAGTTCCCTGTCCTCCAGGAGCTCACATTCTAACGGGGTGGGGGGGAGGGGGGAGCGATAATTCACTATTCATTTCTTAGATCCAGCTAGAAGAAGGGAAAATCACAACAACTTCATTTCCACAACAGATACTGCCAGGTAATGAGGGTTGGGCTAAAAGTAAGAATCCCTCTGCAGGGATTGGCCATTTCACAAATAATAAAATGAGGCAATGGTAAAGCAACCAGGACCCAAGCACTGGGGAGTCTGGGATCTGTTCAGCCAGAACCAGTCTGACTCTGACCCATCCACTGAGTTACTGAAATCTTCTTTTTCTACTTTGTAGTCACAGAGTATTCTAGACATGTGTATGTACGTGTGTGTGTGTGCGTGTGTGTGAGATGAAGGTAAAAAATAGTTTCTTTACATCTACCACATTTCATTAATTCTATCTAAAGTTCTCTACTGTTCTGCTATGCTCTGTCCTGTCTGATCTTACTAAAAAAGGCTTTTATTAAGCATCTTGGGGGGTGGAGGGGATGCCATGCCCTAAGCTACAAGATGGGGCTAAAAGACAAAAACCCACAATTTTCAAGCTTACATGGGATGGGGATGAGAGGGGATTTGGAGAGAGACATTAAATTGTGCACAAATTACCTAATAGTTATTTAAATGGGTACTGCAAGGGTCTGACATCTAAAATATATGGGCAACGAAGAGAAATATATACACCTAAAAGCCATTCCCCAACGGATAAATAGTCAAGAGAGAGAACAAACAGCTGTGAACTTATGAACAACCAGATGAAAGAATGATCCAAAAAAATAATCACTAATAAATGGGAACATACATCAAAACAGCCTCCACTCAACAACCTGGCAATAATGCCCAAAGCCGGGAATAGTCAGCCTTGGAAGCACACACGCTCACTGTCGGCAGAGCTAGGAACTGGTCCAGTCACTCTGGAGAGTAATTAGGAATTGAGATCCCCTACACACACCTTAAATACATACATTAAATGATCCCAAGATTCCCCTGCTAGGCATATTCTCTAAGAATGTCAATGGTCAAAAGGATCCTATCTATGTCAAAATATTAATAACAGCACTTTTGTAGGATCCAAGAACTAGACATTTAAAAGTGGATGTTCATCTATAGATGAATAACTAAATAGCTACTGTACATAGATATAATAATAATACTAGCTAACATTTATATAGTGCTTACTATGTGCCAGACACTGGGCTAAATGCATTATGACTATGGCAGATCATGGATATAGACACCAACATACAATTGAGAGAGGTATGAGAGGTGTCTCAGAAATCATTTAGTTCAATAATCTTATTTTACAAATGAGAACTGAGGCCCAGAATGAGGAAAGCACTTGTCCAAGATCACTGCAAAGACAGCAAGAAGGAAAGGCTAACAATGGACCCAAGTCTTGTGCACCAAACTGTTTGACTTCTCATCTAACCCCTCCCCGTATATTCCAGATAAGGAATCCAAGGCCCAGAGAGGCAAAGGGGCTTTTCCCGGGGTCCCCTCTCTAGTGTGTGGCAGGCACAGCTGGGATTGGAAGACAGCTCTTGCTCCCTGCCAGCCCGGCACTCGACACACAGCCCTGCCATACCTACTTCATATATTTTGGGAACAGCATGATATTCATGGGGAAGGTAATGGCAACAAAAAGCATTTAAAGTGTCATAAATTTCCCCAGCCAGCTCCCCCCATGCTGTAAATCGGAACAGCTTTGGGGATGGAGAGCTCATTTAGCAGAATTTCCATCTAAATCACTGACGGTGGCATTGATCGCCACTTACTTAATCTGGAGTGTTTGAATACACAATTTAGCAAATCTGAGGCAAGCCATAAGTCAAAGTGGACATTTGAAAAAAAAAAGTCCCTTGGCCCCAGTTGGCTCCTAGGCACCGTGATGTGCTGAAACCCTAACATCTATTAGAAAGAGGTTATTGATGTCAAGCTGCCACGGGCCTTGATTTGCAGACGCCCTCCAAACTAACGTCTGCAAGTGTATCTCGGAGTAAACTTGCAGTAATTATTCTGGATGAAGAGAGCTGGTTAGCTGAACTATTTCTTTTGATGCATGCTGAACGTGATTGCCCCCTAAGGATTCCCCAAGTCCCACATGTGCGAGTTATTACGTAAAAATTACCTTTGGGTGGAAAAAAAAAAAACAGCAATGGGTAGGCTGAGATGTGTGTTCTCTTCCAGGCTACCCCCTTCCAAAGTCTTTGTTCACACAGGATGCGGTCATCAAACCAAGTTACAAAGAACCAAGGCACACTAGGCAAACGTCACTACTTATTCCTAGAGAATTTATTTTTCTGTTCAAATTTGCTTTTTTTCTTCTTTAAAAATCTTGTATGCAATCTTTCATTTTCATGTCAACTTCATTTCTAAATATGTCCCCACTCTTTGGCTAAATCATAAGCCATCTCCTTAAGAAAGGAGAATAAAAGGGTTTAGGAGAGGCAGATCAGTGAAAGTGATAGTATATGCAGTTTTCCACACCCATAGCCCCTCACCTCTCTGCAAAAAGAGGAGCTGCCTGTGCACTAATCTAATCATCATTCTCTCTCTGAGCTCCCCCTGGTTTGCCTTAATGGTTTAAACATTTATTAACATTACTACTGAGGAGAGAAATACAATATGGACACAGCCCCTGCCAAACATTCTAAGGGGGTAGAAACAACTCAAAGATAAATATATATATATGTATGTATGCATTTATACATATTATGTATATGTGTATATAGATATAATGTGTATATATAATATAAATGTGTATTGTGTACCTATATGTGCATATACACATATAATGTATATGTGTACATATATGTGTTAGTATATAACATACATGTGTATACACTGCAAACATGTAATATAAATATGCATTGTGTATATATGCATTGTGCATACACACACATATATATTCCAAGTAATCTTAGGGAGTGGGAGTCTTAACAATGAGAATATACAGGGAAAGCCTCTTGGAGAAGAGGCCATGAGCTGACCCTCGAAGGTGGGGGGAGGTTATAACAAGCAGAAACTTGAAAGGAGAACACTTAGAGGCAGCACATTGGAAAGAGGTCTGGACTTGGAGTCAGAGAATCTGGGTTTGAATCCTGTTCCTTTTACCACCTGTCTGACCTTGGAGAGGTTATTTAACCTCTGTTTCCTCATTTGTAGAATGGTAAGTTTAACAAGGACCCTTCCAGTTTTAAATCCATGATGCAGGTGTGGAGGGACACAGTCGGTGCAAAGGTATGGAGGTGGGAGTGAGGATAGCACAGAAAGAGAGTATCAAGTCAGGAGGAATGCAGGGTATACGAGAGAGGCTAGAGATCAGCCAGGAAAAAGCACCAGCCAGAGCCAGTCTGGGAAGAGCTGAGATAGCTCCAAGCAAAGGTTCCTTCCTTTACCAGGTCATGTGATGTAATGGAACACGCCCAAGAACAAGGAATGGGACACTAGGGTTAATCAATCAACCAAAAAGCATTTATTAAGCACCTACTGAGTTCCGGGTACCATGCTAAGCACTTTACAAACATTTCCTCATTTGATTCGCACAACAACCCTGAGAGATGGATGGTGTTATTCTCATTTCACAATTAAGGAAATGGAGGCAGACAGAGGTGCAGTGATTTGCCCAGAGTCATAGAGCTAAAGAGGGTCTGAGGTCATATACGAACTCAGGTCTTCCTGACTCCAGGCCTCCTAGATAATCTAGTGCATCATCTCACTTCAACTAACAGCAACTGGGAGCCAGTAATGAGCATAAAAATACCAGCGTAGGGGCGGCTAGGTGGCGCAGTAAGCAAAGCACCGGTGCCGGAATCAGGACCCGAGTTCGGTTCCGGCCTCAGACATAACACCCACACAAAAAAATTAGCCATGTGACCTTGGGCAAGTTACTTAACCCCAATTGCCCTCCAAAAGAAAAAAAAATACCAGTGTCCATTGTAACTTTGGCCTCACTTTGAGGGTCTGAAAGGAATTAGTGAAACTGGACCTCTGATTTCATCAGTACAGGAAACTTCCAGTATTGAAGCCCCTTTCACCTACACAAACTGGTAACTTTTCTGTGGCTCATAGTCTTTGGGAGTTGCCCAAGGTACCTAAAGGTTAAGTAGCTCCTCCAGAGGCACACAGTACTTGAGCCCAGATCTTTCAGATTTCAAAGCTGTACATGACAATTGTCTCTCTTTTGGGTGCCCATGATGTGACCTGTCTACCCAGGCAGTGGCTTTGTGTTTGGCACTTCTCAATGAAGCCATGAGGCCCGCAGAGTGGTCAGTCAAGGGTAAGTACTGACCCATGTGCATTCATGCCAGGAACTGATTCAAAGCCTTTTTTCCCCCATTTCTATGTTTAGGTACATAATTGTCCCTTTCTATAGCCACCCCCCCAATAATCTCCCTGTCCACTGCCTCCATCACAGACCAGACATGAAGATGGACAGCTGACTGACTGAAGCATAAGCAGAGAAAAATGTTCAGCATATGAGGTCCTTCCTTGGGGGAAAGAGGAATGAAGGTGAGATGTGATCACATGAGCCTATGCACAGGACAGGGCATTAATCCCTTTATCCTTTGGCAAAAGGCCATCGCCTCTCATTGGGCCGCAAGCTCTCTGAGGGCAGGGACTATCTACTTTGTGCCTTTGTATCCTCAGTGCCTGCCACCATGTTAGTTCATTTGAATTGAGAATATGTGTTTCGTTCCATTGGGTGACAAACTGAACAAAGAGAAAGGAATATAAAGGAATGCCAAGAAGGAGAGCTCACCGTCGAGGACACCAATAACCAAGGTGGCCCCTGAGCTGTGACTGGAAAGGAGGGGCTTCTCGAAGGTAAGAACAAGAAAAGAGTATGTCCTGGATAAAGTGGGAGATGGGGGGGGGGACATGCACCCAGAACCACTAACAGGCCACTCTGGCTGAAGTAGGGAGCCAAGTCTATCCAACTGAGCAAGGCTTTTGAGCCTGCATGTGGTCTGGAGGGGTGGACAGCCGTATTTTATCCTGGGGCAGTAGGAAGGCACTGAAGACTTGTCATAGGAGACTGACATAAGAAGAAGAAGAGCAATAATCATCCAAGCTGGTGTTGTTTTCACAATAATGAGAACAAGAACTAAACATTTAGATCGTGTCTAAAGTTTGCAAAACACTGTCCATGTTAAGTCATTGAAAAGACCGCTGCTTAACTGGGTCTGTACCCCAAGGTGACCAAGGGAAACAGAAAAGGACCTCTTTTTACCAAAATATTTATAGCAGCTTTCTTCGTGGTGGCAAAGAATTGGACACTGGGGGATGCCCATCAGCAAACGAATGGTTGAACAAGTTGTGGTATAAGATTGTAATGGAATATCATTGTGCCACAAGAAATGATGAGCAGGTGGATTTCAGAAAAACCTGGAGAGACTTACATGAACTGATGCTGCGTGAAGTGAGCAGAAGCAGGAGAACACTGTACACAGTAACAGCAACCTTGTGCGATGATCAATTGTGAATGGTTTTGCTATTCTCATCAGTATAATGATCCTAGACAATCCCAAAGGATTCACATGATGAATTCACATCCACAGAAAGAACTGATGAACTCTGAGGGCAAAGTGAAGTATAATTTTCTCACTTTGTTTTTCTTGCTTTTTCTTTTTTATAATAGGGCTAATATGGAAACCTGTTTTGCACAATTTCACATGCATAATTGAAAATGATATCAATTGCTTGCCTTCTCACTGGGTGGGGAAGGGGCTAGAGGAAGGGAGAGAATTTAGAACTCAACATTCTAAAAAATGAATGTTAAGACTAATGTGTAAATATGTTTAATATATAGACATACATGATTATATATATATAATATCATTGCATATGTATAACCTATATCAGATTGTTTGCTGTCTTGGTGAGGAGGTAGGGGAAGGAGGGAGGAAGAAAAAATCGGAACTCAAAATCTTATAAAAATGAATACTGAAAACTACCTTGACATGTAATTAGAAAAAATAAAGTATTATTTAATTTTTAATGTTAAAAATAAGTAAATATAAGTTTACAAAAGGTGGGGTAAAAGACCTGTGGTTTAGGAATGCCCTCTCAATAGCTGTGTAGAGGATAGATTGAAAAGTGAATTAAAATAGGAAAGGTTCAGTGCTTTTTTTTTTACAAAGGAATAGGTACTGGAACTATGATTTCCTTGGTATGGGCACTCTTGGATGAAGGGCTTCCCTCTTCCAATGAAAATCAGTACCTTCTTTACTCTGTTTAGTTGCCCAGAACATAGAGATTTGCTCAGGAATACGCAACCAGCACATGTCATAAGGACTGGAAACCAGGTTTTCTTAGCTGCAAGGCCAGGTAGATTCTATCCACTGTACCACACTGTCTCTCAGATTATTTTTTAATAAACGGATAAAGTATATTGAGAACCTTGAGATTCTCATTGAGCCAAATGAGGAAGGTATAGAGACTGTTTTCACAGAAGTCCCTCTCACAGCCCCCGTTTGTCACAGAGAACTATCACTCCTTTGCCCTGTAGCAATGATGATTTCATTTTACAAATATGTGGCTTTTTCCAACTTAAACATTTACTTCTACTGTGGAAGTAGAAGGCTCACTGATGGGGTGCAACCTGAAAGCCATGCAGAAAGAATCCTGAGCCCGGTTCTCCCTCTGGGAGGGGGAGTTCAGAGCAGATTATCCAGCGCCTGATCAAGGGGGAGACCTTTGATTTCCACAGAAATAGGCAGTGTTTGCATGGAGGGGTCTACACCCATGGGGGCCCAGCCTGGGATTAAGTCACAAATCCTCAGGAAAAGCAGAGGCCGCTTCTCAGAAGAAATATGTAGGGCTGTGCACATTTGGAAAAACAAGTCATACTTTCAGAGGAGGAGAGAAAGGGGAATGTCACACATAACCATGTTATTTACAACAACATGGATTTTGCTTTTAATCATCAGTCAGCAAATCCATGACCAAGCATGCTTTGAAACACTTGTCAGATTATGAATTACAAAAAATGTAAACTGTCTTCCAAGTGCAGTAGAAAATTATTTTAAATTAAGATTTCCTTGGATTGTCTATATGAAGCCCTTTATAAGAATTGAGAACAAAAACAAAGTTGGTCTCCTGGATCTTAAACTATACAATGAAAACAAGGGATAAAATAAATCTCTAAAGAAGAGGGTTGCTGGCTTTACCCATCGATGTATATATTTGGGAGATGGAGGATCATATACACGTGGCAGTCAGAAGGTCAATCGAGTAGACTATAACCCACGGGGAAAAAGGCTAGTATAGGGAGACCAGAAAAGGAGACAGGGTCAGCTATGAAGAACATTAAATGTTAAACAAAGAATTCCATACTATATCCTAGAGATGATAAGGGGTCATGGCATTTCCTGATTAGGAGGTGATGTGGACAGACTTGTACTTTAGCAAAAGCACTTTGGCAGCTGAGTGGAGGAGGAATTAGGGTAGGGAGAGATGTAAGTCAGGCAGAGCAGTCTGAAAGCTACTGCAGTAGCCAGGGCAAGGCAGTGAGAGGTGAGGAAGGCTTCAGCAAGAGTCATTCATTCCTGGACAAGTGGAGAAGAGAGAGTTTACACAAAAGATGTGAAGGTAGAAACAAGTTGAGGTTGGGTTGTTAATGGATTGCATGTCTGGGGGCAAGTGAGTCTGGAGAGGTGAGGATGACCCCAGAGGTCATAAGCCTGGGAGACTCAGGGGTTGACATGGACCTGGAAGCTTAAACATGGCGGCAGCGGCTATAGAGAATCTTGCTTCCTTTACAAAGCATGGACTTTGTGAACCTTGTGAAATCCATAATGAAGTACATATTTTGCTGAAAGCTATGCATTCTTGTGGCTGATATCATTAGTTACAGCTCTTTGTCTATTCCATTCACCCTCTAAGGAGGGTGGCAGAGAAACAGACTATCTAGATGGCATAATGCTGGGCCTAGGGTTGGACAGATGGCAATTGGGAAAACCCAGGTTTTCTTTCTGGCAGGCCTCATCCTTCTATGGAAATGCTAGGCCTGTGTGTGCATTCTTGCTTGTTTTCTAACCAATCACACTCCAGTTTAACTGCTCACAGAGAAGAAACTTTACAGCCCCCCAGGACCCGATCATCGGGAAACGGAAGCATGCGAGAGCCCACTTTTGTTTTCAGGCAATAAATTCAATAGAACTCTGCAGACACCAAACAAAAAACTGGCCTGGAATATTGGCTTTTACATCTCTTCAGATGTTAGTTCATTAACTCAATGGACTGCCCAGGGAAAACTTTTGCCAAAAACTACAAAGTTTCCCATGTGGTCTTCGAAAGGCCTTGTTTATTCAGAGAGCCATTTCTAAAGCAGAGGGAAAAATGCATCCAATTTCAGTAATGAAAATTCAGTTTGAAGAGTACTTTGTAAATCAGAAAGTGCTATAATGGCCTGTATTATTATTAAGAAAGGAAGAGCTGCAGCCAACAGCTCTGGGTTCAAATTCTAGCTCCTGAACCTACTATGAAGCCTCGGACAAGTCCCTTAACTCCCCTAAGCTTCCATTACTCCATTTGTGTGTAATGTGGGGGCTGATGCCTCCCCTAAATGGAAGAGACTGGGGAGCTGGCTTCCGCCTTGATTCCCGAGTGGGACCATGCACAGACAGACTGCAACTGGTTCTGGTCTGCTAAAAACATGATGGATGGGGGGATTTGTGAGTGGGCAAGTCTCCAGAACTGGGGTACATTCAAGAGGCATGAGGGAGTAAGGGCCAATCCTTTGGTCAGTCTTTTTTTCCTTCCAGGCTGAGTTCTAACAAGACAGTGTTATAAAGGGAGTGGTCTTGAACAATCCCAATATAAGGCCAACACGGGAAAGGCCTCAGTTCTGCACCTTTTTGCATTTATTTCCTCTTATCTTAGGTGAAGGAGATTTGAGATGGTCATGACCTTGTAAGCCATGAAAAGTCAGAAAGTGAGCTATCAGGAGGTCCAGGAGCAGAATTCATGCCCAGGGTCTGTGGCCATCATGTCAAGTACCGAAGCCCCAACGAATGACCTTCTAGCGCCAGACCACTAAGTGGCTGAGAGGCAGAATCATCCCAGGGCTACACAGTATGTGGAAGCAAACTTAGCAAGGCCAATGCAGAAAGTTCATTAAGTGGAGGTATACTCCCTCAGAGATTGAGGTGGTGAAGGGGAGAGGCATGCTTCCAGGTGCCAGGGGAAAATGTTTGCAGTTTCTGCTTTTGCTGTCCTTTAGTAGTTAATGTCCCTTTGCACAATTTAATTGATGTTAACTGATTAAATGGACCTCGGGTGGTAAGTCCTGGGGGTTACTAATAAAGAGGACCACCAGAATGGAGGCCTGAGACAACGCTGTTAGACAAGAGATACCCCTAACAACTCAAGACCACCCCTAGAAAGCTGTGGGGGTGACATAGCCAGCTGTGCTCTTGGAGAGCGAGTCAGAGCATAACATGGAGGTGACTGATATTTGCCTGCCTACCTCGGAGAATAATTCTGGGGGAGAACTATATTGCAAACCCAAAAGTGCTATCAAAATGAGGCCTATTGATATCTTGTGATATCAAAGAGAAAAATCTCTTCCTGGGTCAAGAAACCGAATCAAGAAATGGAAAGTGCCGAGTCCAGCTACTGAGCCGTGTTCCGTCTTCCAAGTGACTGAGAAGGAAGCTAATAGAACTGGACCGAAATCCTCACCTCGGGACTTGAGTTCACGTTGATGAGCTCCTGAAAGAATCAAGGCATTTCTGCAGAGAAAGAGGAATGAATGATAGCTGTCACCAAGCGTTGGGAGGCCTGGCATGTGGAAGAAAGATTATTAGCTTATTAGCTTTGCTCAGCTTGGTCCCTAAGGTTGGAGCTAGGAGCAAATGGGAACCTGCAGAGAGATTAACACAGGGTTGATGTTAGGGAGGAATACAATTCTTATTCCTCACAGTCCCCCCAAGTGAATTGGGCTCCCCAGAGGCAGCTCACTGGACCAAGTTCTTCACATGAAGGCTGGCCGAATTCTCATTTATCACGTACAAGGCCCCTAGGAACCATCCCAACACTGAAACTCTGTGATAATCTCAGATGTGTAAATAACATTATTTATATGCATAATGATGACATTTAGGTGAAATATAGTTTACTTCATTTGTCCCTTGCAGCAACTAAGAAGAAGAGGACATGACCATAACCATTCATAGATGAGGGAAACTGAGACTGTGAGTCATAAAATGACTTACCTAATAGCATCTAACAAGCTTTAGAGGCAGGATTCAAACTCAGGTCTTCCTGAATAATTTGGGCACACTAACCATTTATATCACACTGTCTCTCTTAATAAAACTTACAAAAGCATCCATTTCTTTTTTTTTTAATTCTCGCTACCTAATGTAGATTTGAGAATTATTCATGTAAAATCCACATTGTGCCCTTAGGCATATTCTGCAAACTTACACCCGTGTCTCTGATGGCTCAGGAAAGGTAAGCATGACTGCCTTGGCTATTAGCCAGGTCTCTAAAGCAGCCCACTCTTTTTTTCTTTATGATTTAGAGGCATCTCTAGTAGCTGAGGAAAACTCGGGGTTCTCTCTCACCACTGGCTGAAGCATAGAGGTACATGAACCCCCAATGGTGCCCAATACACTTTCAGAGGCCCCAGCCACTCTATCTCTATGGAAAGCCTAGTTGGGCTTTTTTTGCTAACATCCAACCATGGATCCTCATGCTGGTGGTTGGGGCCAAATGGAATATAATCGTTCTTTACATACTTGAACTTGGCTATCATGTCTTTGCTTCTCCAGACTAAATACACCCAGTCAGTCCTTAAATAGACCCTTATATGGCTTGATGTGAAGGCTCTCCACATACTGGTTGCTTTCCCCTGGCTGCCCTGCAGTTTATCAATGTCCTTCCTAAAATATGGTGCCCCCAAACTGAACACAACATTCTAGATACAGCCTGACCAGGGCAGTGGCATTACCACCCGCTCATTTGGGCAAGTTCTGCCCCTTTGTACAAGGCAGCATGAGCTTATTGGCTCCCTTATCATACAGCTGATTCATGCTGAGCTGAGAGAGGCATCTAAAACCCCAGATCTATTTTCAGACAAAGTGCTAATGAATCTTATTCCATCTTCTACTTGTGAAATCTATGTTTGGAACTCAAGTGAGAGACATTTATCCTTATTAAATTCTATCTTATGGGAACCAGCCCAATTGTTCTAAGAGCCTGCTGAGATCATTTTGGATCCTGACTACATCCTACAGTAGCATCATGCAGCCCTTCCAACTCTGTCAGCCCCCATTTTGATAAGCATGTCCTTGAGGCCTTTATCTAATAAAATGCTAAACAGTCCATACTGATGCTGCCTAAGATGCCTGATTTCATCTCTGTAGGTTCGCTTGCCATCCTTAGAGACAACAGCCGCCCCACATTCCATATGTTGCTATAGCCTAAAATCTCATCAGCTGGGGGTCAAACGTCAAGAAATGCATTTTTGCACAGCCTTGTCCTCGGATGGCGGGTGTGCAGTATATGGACGCCCTAGTGCTTGATGTCTTCTCAACTGGTAAGATGTTAGAAAACCTGTCATCTCCTTACATAGGCTTAGAGAATACAAGGTCATTTCCACACCATAATGAAGTATCAGAATAGGAAAACACTGACACAGGCATAGACATAGAAACAGACATGTACACAAAGACACAGACATGAATACAGACACAGGCATGGACACAGACACAAGGACAGACACATATAGATATAGACACAGACACAAGTGATGTAGACATGGGCAGAATATCCAAATCTGAATCTGAGGGCTGGAATTTGAACCCCAGCAATCCCGTCTCTGCTGTGAGCTGAGGCACTCGGTCCACGTCTCAGTAAAGTGAGGGGGTCAGCACAGACCCACACCTCTAGCTCTGCAAGTCTATAATGCTATGACTTAGATTCATGTTGGAGAGGCCAGATGACAAGTTGGATAATAAAACTAAATTTCAAATAATAACTGAAAAAGTAATTGTGATCTCTGAGGCCAGTCATCCATTTTACAGATGAGAAAGGGGAATGACCATTCCAAAGTTATACAGGCAGTGAGAGCGTATGTGGAATCTGAAGCCAGGGCCCAAAAGTCCAAACCCTAGTTCCTTCACCTCTGACCCTGATGACCTGTGTGACCGAGGACACGTCACTCAGTGTCTCAGAGTCTCTGTTAATGTCAGGGTCAAATCTCTGCAAATGTTAAAATGATAGAAATGGAAGCCTGGTAGGAGGCGGGCAGGGGATCAGAGAGAGCACCACACTCCTCCCCACCACCGAGAGCCACATGGAGGGACAGAGGTGCACCCCAGAGACAAACCTGGCATGGACAGGTGAGAAAGGAACTCCACAAGCCTGCCCAGGGCCTGCTCTGTGCAGGTCTCATACTTGTTGGCATCCCATTAGGGGAGGGTTGTACTCTTCAAATATATAAATACTCTTGCCCTGTACACACACACACACACACACACACACTTATATATTCACACCTACACTTACACTCACACCGACGTTATCAAACACTCTTTCTCTCACACACTCACACACTCCCTCTTCCTCCCTCTCACACACACACTCACACTCACACACTCCCTCTCTCACACATACACATTCACACACTCTCATACACATACTCACCTACACACTTATATACTCACACCTACACTTACACACACTCACACCTACTTTCTCAAACACTCTCTCTCACACATACACACACACTCACACACTCCCTCTCTCACCCATACACACTCACACACACACACAAGCACACACACCTCAGAAGGAGGCAGTCTCATGTAATGAATCCTGAGCTGACCTCAGAGACCGGCTAACTTGGGTCCAAGGCTCACCTCTGGTCTTCACTAGCAGTGGCATCTTTGGCAAGTTAACCTCCCTCTCTTCTAGGAAACTCTTAAAGACTGGAAGTTACAGAAAAGGGAGGGCAAGCACCTTGTGGAGAGCTCCCAACGCTGATGAAATCACAAGTTTGATAGTTTTGAAAAACACAGATTTGTATGTGAGTGAGGCCTTAGGGATGCAAAGAACCTTGAAGGAAACCCAGCCCATCCTTCTCATTTTACAAAATGGGGAAATTGAGGCTCAGAAAGGTTCAATGACTAGGCCAAAGTCAAAAAGAAAACAAATATAAGCCCTTTGTATTCCTACTCAGAACTCTTCACAATATTCCAAACTGTCTGCACATTAAAAAGTAATTCTGACTCTTTCTTCTCAACATAAAGCAACCACCACAGACCTCATATTTGAACAAACAAATCCTATAACGGCAGATTTATGTGCGGCCAATGGCTACTGAGACAGCAGGTGGGTTGAATGATTCCACTTGTGTGTAAAGCATCATGGAACATCTCTGCCACGGGGGGCCCTTCCACCAACACTCCCATGCACTGGAGGAAGTACAAGAATTACCCTGCCCGTTTGGCAGATGAGGAGCTTGAGACTCAGAGAGGTTAGGCGGCCTCCCCAGTGTCACACAGCCACAGGCACACTGCAGCTCTGCAGGTTTTTGTCACGTTTCTTCCTTTAGAACAGACTTCTTCTTATATGGAATGCTTTTTTTTAAAACAATATGTAAGCAACAGATAACAATTTAGGTTGTCCAATAGTTTTCTAATCAGTTCAGTCTTTATTATCTAAAATGGAAGCCATTCAACAAAGCAAAGAACTAAATGTTGTAAGGGAAAGACCGATGGACTTGGGATCAGGAAATCCTGGGTTCAAAGTCTGTCTCTGACATGGATCAGCTGGGTCACTCAAAGTGAGTCACTGCCCTTTCAGTGATAGTATCCACATTTGTAACAGGGACAAGGACTACACTTGTGAAGTCACTGGTACAGGGAACTCCCAAGTGGCAGAGTCCTTCTCCCACTTCAGATTGCAGCTGATAGTCTTGGAGAGTTGTCTGGCCACTCTGGAAGAGCCGGCTTGGATCACACAGCCAGCATATGCTAGGAAAGGGACTGGAATCGAGTCTTTCTGACTCCAAGGCCAGTTCTCTGTCTGCCAAGCCATGGCTCGTCTCCAATGTCAGTCCATTCGTCAAAAGCATTTAACTCTAGTGATTGTCTCTAGTTTTCTTCTCTGAATCTTTATGGGTTGTCTCCCCCATTAGACTGTGAGCTCCTTGAAGGCAGCAGCTACTTCTTGTATTCCTAGTGAACCTGGCACACCGTAAGTGCTTCATAAATGTTTATTAATGCCTGCCTATTAAACCCTGCTAGTCAGGCACTGGGCTAAGTACTAGGGATGCAAAGAGGGAGATTTGTGGTCCCCACCATGAAAGAGCTCACAGGCTCATGGGGAAGGCAACGGGCAAACCCCAACAGTACGACCATGAAGAGCAAATGACGAAATTATGGAAATTCCTCTCTGAACATTGAAATGCTGTTTAAAGGGAGCAATTTTTCGTGCAGAATTTAAGATGAATGGGAACCAAAATCAAGCAGAGCCATGTCTACTCAAGCATACACTGGGGCAAGTCCTTATGTGGAATATGCTCTCTCCTAGCACAATGCCTGGTACACAGAAAGCGCATAATGAATGCTTGTTCCATTGAGCTGAGCTGGCTCTTCTAACTATATCATTTTATTGGGCACAGGGTCATAGGGGCTTTATTGTTCCCAAATGTGCTAAAACTGACATTCTATGCAGCTGAGGGCTCTGATTTACAGGGAGACATGCTTCTCCCTAAGAGGGGTTTCTATTACCCAGAAATAAAACATAATTCACATCAATCCCAACATTAAAAAAACCTTTAAAATGGGATTTTTTTTTAGCAGTTTCATCAACCTTTGTTGAGATCCCTACTGAGTAAAGCTGCTTAACAGAACCAAACTGGTGAGACATGTTTGAAAATGAAGGTCTTTAGGGAAATTAAAAACCCACATTTCCATTTTCCATGACATCTGATTAAGGTGGATGGGACACTGAATTTGCAAGCAAAGGTAATAGTACTCACCTTCTTCTACCTCGAGAAGACAAAAGGAACCCCGATGATGGGCTCATCGAGAGGGTTGGGTTTTCGTGGTTTTGTTTTCATTTTTCTCAGCCCCATTTTGAAAATTACCCTTAATGGTGTCACATTTTACACATGCTGCTTTCAAGAGAACGAGATTCCCTGACACATGGTTTCTGGCATCTCTGACGCAGTAAGGGTGATGTCCGAAGGAAAAAGATCCTCTGGGGAATTCTGAGAATCAATAAGCAAACTTACCTGTAAGTGCTGGGAGTTGTCGGTCATGTTGTCTTCCCTCCGGCGAACTTCTTCCAATAACTGGGCATTCTTCTTCTTCTCCAGCTGTTGGTTGTGCTTAAGGTTGGCCACTTTCTTGTTTTGGTCCTTCATGTGTCTAAGAAAAGCAGACAGGAGCCCTTGTGAATGCCAGGTGCAGTAATGTGAAAATTCAGGTCACGAGGTTTATGCAGAATGGGGCACCAGTGCCTCCATGGATAATATGAGATATTTTTATCCCTGTAATGGCAGCAACTGTTTAAACAACATCGTTGTTTAAAGACAACAATGTTTTCAAAAGAGATCAAATGAGCAAATTTAATGAAAAAAATTGCAGGTGTGAAGGGAGGAGGTTCTAAAGGAAATCATGTTCAAAAATCCAGATTTTCCTGGAATTTAGGTCAGTGCTCTACCTAGTACACTACGCTACTTCTCAACATATCTAGATTTAATCCATCAAAGGATCACAGATCTGAAGCTGGAAGGCGCTGGAGAAGCCATAGAAGCCAACCTCCTCATTTCATAGATAGGAGACTGAGACTTAGAGTCACAGAGATAGCAACAGTGTGACTGAAAAAAAAAACAAAAATAAAACCAAAAAATCTGTGATTGGAGGAAAATGGTGGGACTTGAACCTAGGTCTTGTGACTCCAAAATTCAGTTTCCTTTCTTCTCTACCACACAACCTAATTAGAGAAGGCAGGGAAAGGTTTGTTTTTTGCTTACTTGATTTTGTCAAGCTTTCTCATTCTTTGTAAGATTAGTACTTATCACAGAGTCTGGCACACAGGAAGTGTTTAATAAATGCTTATTGGGAAGGCCTCTAGCATGCTGAGAGCATTTTCTATTAGGGAGATAAAGAAGGAGAGGGACAAAATTGCACAGGATTAAGGGCATGAACCATAGGCAGTAACAGACAACCAATGACTGGAGAGAATCAATAACTTTGCCAAAGGAATTAAGATAATCATTTTCCTTCTAAGAACTCAAAGATCTTCAAAAATAAAAAAAATAAACCAACTGTGCAACAACGTCATCGGCCCCTGCATCTGACCACAACTGCTCAAAGAAACCCAGAGCTCATAAATCAATCTGTTGGACCCATGGCTCCTCTTAATTATGACTCTATAAATGTACAAGGTATGGTATGTAGGGTCAACCAGACATTCTTTTAGGATGATGTCTCCAAAGGAAAAGAAGCACTGAGGCCCTCTTCCTAAATTCCTAATTCTCCTATCTCAGCTACCAGAGACAATAACTGGCGTATGTCAAGGCTGAGCTCCTTCCCAGGAGGTAAGTACATCTTTCCTTAAGGTAGACTTTCTTTTCAGAGACATGCCATAATAAAAACCAAAGTCAAAAGATACTAGGCATCATTATTGAGCCCATGGGGTAGAAGAACCCAGGGGAGCACGAGGGTCTCACGTTAACACAGCCCTCTGTCTCCAAAAGGCAGCCCTCACAAACCAAGGCCGTATCAACTTCCAAAATTCAGTAACCAAGAAGGAATTAACCTTCAATTAGTGAGCTTTATTACTGACCAGTGAAAACAGTCTATAGCTACAGTCCTTAGGCAGGCAGAGTGATTATTTTCTCTAGTAAATGCTGCCAATTCAACTTGAAAATTGGGAAAGATTCCCATAATTCTTAATGTGTTTATTGGCATTGAAAGGTAACTTGCTAAAATGCCCTTAGGCCCAATGTCAAAAGGCCTAGGGATAGGGCCAAGATGTTTCTGCCACTTCCAAAACCCTGCTGTGCAGTGGCTCACTAACCCATTAATGTCCATCCTTCTTTCTGTCCCACCTTCCCTCATCATTCCATGACCTGCTCGCTCACTCCCTCCCCCTCTCTCTTTTTTTCCTTCCTTCCCTCCCTCCCTCACCCTCCCCCCCCCCTTCTCGATTCCCTGCAATTCAGCAAACACTTATCAAATATCTACTACAAGCAAGATACCATGTTGGGTCCTAGGGATACAAAAATAAAACGCAGGCCCTACCCCCAGAGAGCTTACATTCTACCAAAAAATGCATTCCATTTGTTAAGGAAATTTGGTGGCAGCTCTTCCCGAGGCTTGAGAAAAATGCTACCCTACGTTCCAGGTATGTTGTGGGTCAGAATCGTCTCCAAACCGCAGTTCACATGTGTTTACTTTTACTAGTCAACCAGAGATTATCGCGAGTTCCCAGAAAAGGCATTGAAACGGTAAAGCAATAAAAGTAACAACAGAACATTCTGCCCCATAAACACTGAGCTGATTTTTCAAGAAATAAACATGCCCTCAGTGGGAAGAGTGGACTTAAAGGAATCACATGTGGGTGTGCACACAGCCAGGCCATCTGCATAGAGGAGAGCGCACACGAGGAATGCCCATATGGGGGCAGTGCTTCTAGATGGAGGTGTAACTCACACCTGTGACACAGTAGACTAGCACGCCTCTTCTCATAACATCACTGCCCTGCCTTCTTCTAAGCCCTTACCCTGATGGACATCAAATCTTGGCTGTTTCCCACCAGAAATCAAGCCTCTAATCCATCAGTTCTCCAATTATACAGCTGCACTCAAGGTCAACAAAAATGCAGCCTGCCAATACTGTTAGTCATCTATTAGGGACACTGTGGTTGGAAAGCTTGCAATGGAAGATTACAGTTCTTTCATCTCCCAGTGGGACTAACCTACAGGTTTTATCTATGGTGCTACCTTATCCATGCTACCTGTTTCTTTATCCATCATTGACTGGGGGTGCTGTGGTTGGTAAGCCTGTCCCTATAGGTGAAGACTACAGAGCTCCTTAGATATCTCTGTCACCTTGTGACTCTGAAGCTCTTTCTTCAGGCAGGTTGAGAATAAAAGTTAGCAGTGTCGCTGGCTAAGATAATATCTGAATAATTGAGTGGATCAGGATAGGGTAAGAAATCAGGAGTAAAGATGAGGAAAGTCATACCTAGTCTTAGTTTCTGAATGTTACCAGAGAATCATGGAACGGTATTGATGGGATCCCTATAACCACTTCCTAGCCCAACTAGTTCATGGCTGCCCCTTTTCTCTTCTTTTGTTGAATCACTAACATGCTTCCACCATGACTTTTCTAACTCTTCTTCTCGAGACCCCAACTCCATCCCTTCTCCCCTCGCTGTCAGGAGATAGTCTTGCCTACTGCTTTGTTGAGAAGATGGAAGGCGTCTCTATTCCCTATGCACTGCTATAATTCTCTCAGGGCCCTCACCTCTCTTCTTTTCCTTGAACTTCAGGGAGAAAGTCTTCTAGTATAAGGCAACCTCTTCTTCAATAACCCCAATTCCATCCCCACCCTCCATGATCTTAAAGCTTCAGTGTTTCACCTTCCTACATCTTCAATATCTTCCTTCATTCCGGTCCTTTCCCCTGAGCTTACAAATACACTTGTTATCAACAAGGCAGACAGCAGGTTAACCTAGACATTAAAACATATATTTAAGAATATGTTGTAAGAAAACACACAATTGCATAGCTGGAAGACATTCAGCATGACATACTTGAGAAGTGGACATCCAGACTTAGCCTGAAAGCATCTGGTTTGAGTCTCAAGTTAGCCCATTGTACTTTGGGGTAGCTGAGAATGACAATAAGGAAGGTTTTGCTGGTATTAAACCTAGACTACTCACTTTTTAAATTCCACTAATGCTCCTGATTCTACAATTTGGGGGCAAACAGGACAAGCCCAACTCCTCTACATGGCATTCCTTCCTATCTCCGGTCCTGCCAAGGTCTTCTCATCTCCAGCTTAAGCCTCTCTAGCTCCTCCAAAAGATCTTCATGTAGCAGGTAAAAACAGGTAGACAAAGCTGTTATAGACAGACAGAATTACTCCCTGTTCTTGCAAGGATCTTCATCTCTGTTGAGGGACACTGAAGTGATTTTCTTCACCCACAGGAAGGGTTCTCACATTCATGATCCTGAAAACCCTTTCATAAAATTTCCCACTTGGAAGAAACCTCAGCAGCCATCTAATCTAGTCCAAGGCATATTGAAATGAAATCTCCACTACAAAATCAGCCACAAGTTATTGTCCAGTCTTTCCTAAAGGACTTTCAATCAAAGAGAATACACTATACCCAGCCCCCAAAGCAGCCTGTTGCACTGTTGGATAGCTCTAATTTTTAGCAAATTTGTGTAGATGCAAAGCCTAAATTTTTCTCTTAGTGGTTTCCAGCCATTATTTCTACTTCTTTCACGGGGAACAAAACAAAACCAGTCTAGTTACTCTTACACTATAGATTTTCAAGACCTTGAAGGCAGCTCTCTTCTTCCTCTCACCAAATCTCTTCTCCAGGCTAACCATCCCCAGTGACCTTATCAAATAGTCACTGGAGGGAAACTTAGAGATCCTCCATCTTACCTCCCTCATTTTATAGAGCCAAAGCAAATCACTTAACTTTTCTAAGGTTCCATTTTCTGCTCTGTAAAATGAAGATAATAAGGTGATACAGGTAGTAAGGGGGAGATCTGAGATTCAAACCAGCCCTCTGACTCTAAATCCATTAATTATCATCATCATCATCACCACCATCATCATCATCACCACCACCATCATCATCATCACCACCATCATCATCATTTCATCTTCCTGTAGGTCTTTGTGAATCCAAGCAGAGCAATAGATCCCTTCACCTACCAAGCAGTCCCATTCCCCTTTACCATAGCATCTTCTGATTCTATGAGGCTAAGTTATTTGTATACTTGTCACTTTCATCTCAAAAGGTACTCCAAGGGTAGAATGCTGTGTTTCCTCCATTTTGGTCAACTCAAGAATTATCTAACAGACAGTGTACATGGTTGGAACTCCATAAACACTGGTCATGTGGAGATAAATTGGCCACTTCTAATTCTTGCAAAGACCATTTTTGCAGGAAATCAGCTGCTTCTCATAATAAAACATTACTTTGTATGCATCATAAAATATTAAATTATCCTAAAATAGGATGGACTCCACTAAACAGGTCTATACGTGTCAATTTAATGACACCATGCTTAATACCAGTGATGGATAACTGTATCTCTCCAAACATTAACCCAAATAAAGGCAACCTATTTGAAATTGCTGTCTTCCTATAGCTCATCTTTCCTGGCAGCAGGAGAGACAATTAAATCCTTTGTCATGAAGACCTTTGCTAGAGCACAGTAATCCCCCTGAGAACAAATACATAAGTATCCAGGAGCCTTTGGGAGAACCTGAGGACTTCATGCTTCTCCACAACGACAAGAAGAGCAATGACATTGACCCGGAAAAGACACTTAAAGAAGACTTTGCCTTCTAAGAATTTCCTCAGAATCAGTAGACTTGATTCTCATGTATCAACCCCATTGATAATAATAATAACAGCAATTCACGTTATTTTAGCAAAGCATTTTAAATATATGATCTGGTAAGAGTGTCAGCTGGGTCCAGGTACACTGGCATGAAACTGAAAACTGCCACTAAAGTCAGGGCATACATGAATGTTTCCACACTCCAATGGACCCATGATCTCACCAGTCAGGACATTCTGTCCAACATTGCAGACCGCAGCCCACGACATGCATCAATATGTCAAGGATCTGTGATTTCATCTGGGTAAGAACTATCTCCACCCACACAGGGCAAAAATAATTGAGTAAAAGTGATGATCACTAAATTGGTATTTTCATATTACAACGAAACTTTTCTAGATCATCCATGTAGAACACTGCAAAACGATTCTTCTTCACCCTCTCCTTCTGATTTCCTTCAACACACTCTGAAATCCTTTCCTTTTTTTCCACATCAAGTTCATATTCTGTTATGGGTGGGGGAAGGAACTGTGCTCCTTCCCCTTGAAGCCCACATCTTCTTCCCCATCATGCCAAAGTTTCTGAGGTTCTTTTAAAACCACTTTAACCATAGCAACTTACGTATATCATGATGGCGGAGCTCCCAGGAATAATTGATGCATCAACGAAACTTTTTCCAAGTATGTTCCCCATGAAAACATACATCAACAATAAATGTATATTCTTTACAGTTTTAATATTACTCAATCTCCTTCTAAAACTCAGTTCTCTGAAGAACAGCAAATAACAAATGAAAGTGGTGGAAAAGAAAGAACTTGGTGAAATAGAAAGAATGGCAGGATTATTCCAGATGGGGAAAGTTTCTAGAGCAGAGAACCCAATAAACTTAGCCAAGGGTATGCAACTAGTTAGGAAGAAAGCAAGGTCTACAATCCAAATCTGAAGTCCCACATTGTGATAGTAATGGCAAAGGTCTCATGACAAAGGATTTAATTGTCTCTCCTGCTGCCAGGGAAGATGAGCTATAGGCAGATAGCAATTTCAAATAGGTTGCCTTTATTTGGGTTAATGTTTGGAGAGATACAGTTATCCATCACTGGTATTAAGCATGGTGTCATTAAATTGACATGTATAGACCTGTTTAGTGGAGTCCATCCTATTTTAGGATAATTTAAAGGGAGGGTGGGGGATGAAGAGGGAGAAGAAAGACAGAGAGGAGAAGAGATGGGGGAGGGGGTAAGCTTTTTTCCTTTTGTAAACATAAAATTCCAGAAACATTTTTTCTAATGTCATAAACAACCTGGAATATTTATCCTACAGCAATCAAGTCTTAGATTAATTTTTTAAAAGAAAAAGAACATTGCTAATAATGTTAGTATGATGCTTAGATCCTACCACCAGAATTTTCAATTCCATTCATATTCTCCTAGAGCCAGAGAATGAAGGGACTCTAGTGTCACATATTCCAACCCTCTCATTTTTCAGAGAAGGACATTAATGTCCCAGGATTTTAAGTGAGTTACCCAAGGTCACAAAAGATATTAGTTATCAATGGCTATTACTGAACCCATACCCACTGAGTGCTGTCTACTTTATCATGCTAATCCTAAAGTTCTGTGTTGGTCTCCAGACGGGCACTTGCCTATTTTTCAGGGCTCTTGGGAGAAAATGGATGAGAATCTAAGAAGATAAGCCTAATCCCTCTCTCACATGAAAAGGCTTCAAATCCTTAAAGGCAGCAATCAGGGCCTCTCTGGGCCTTTTCTTCAGGATACTCATGCTCAGTTCCTTCCAAGGCCTTCCTATGACATGGACTCATGGTCCATTTCCATTCTGGTGGCAATCTTTGGGATCTCCTCCAGCTTCTCAATGGTTTGTTGTTGCTGTTTGTTTTTTCCTAAACTGTGGTTCCCAAAGCTGAACACCATGCTTCCTATGAGATCTGACCAGAACAGAGGGCAATGGCACAAGCATTTCCTTCTTCCCCAACACAATGTCCCTCTCTATAACTCCAAGATCCCATGATCCTTTTCTGGTTCTCAATGTCAATGTTGTTTCATGTCAAGACTAAAATCCACAGAAATCACCCAGCCCAGCTAAATAGAAATCTAAACACACGTATTCAGTCTTCTAGTTGTGAACTAGTCTTTCTGAACTCACGTCTGACTTTACAGCGATTTTGCCTGAATTTCATCTGATCATATTTGTTGCAATATTCTAACCTGTCAAGATATTATTTGTATCCTAACCCTGTTGCCAAGTGTTTTGAATGCTGTATCATACCATTAACTCCTAATGAGCTTTCAGTCCATTTAAACCTCCAGAGCTTTTTTCAGACAAATTGCTTTCTAATCCTGTCTCCCATCATCGTGTTTGTATGAAGGCAGTTTTTTTTAACTTAAGTATATGTCTTTACATTAATACCTATTAAATTTTTTTACATCAGAATCAATTCAGTGTTCTGACCTTCCCACATCTCTTTGGGTCCTAATGACTGTCATCGGCTGTCTTAGTAATTTCCTCCAGGTTCCTGTCATTTCAAAATGTCATTAGCATTCCATAATCAACGGCCTTGGCTGCCATATGCAATGCTATGGGAATAGTCACATTCTGCAACCTCTCCAACCTTGCAGCTTCAGGGGGGTATTTTGGCCCACCAGCAGTCTTCCCTGGGATTCACACATATAATTCCCATGATTAACAAGAAGGACTGGGCACCCAAAAGAGCAGCTGGTCATTGTGGCTGTCCTTTCATCCACGTCTGGTGCAAATGCAAGCAGATGTCATCGCCACTGTACTGGAGGTCTCTGGGAGGCTCTGTGCTGATAAGGACTTTAAAAATGTTGCTGATTTCTCCCCTCCCTGAGCCATACAAGGAATGCACATTGCTACACAGCAGGCTCTCTTCTCTGTTGCCTTCAGTCACTTGGGATGTGGATGTGCAGATAACTACATGATTAGCAAGGGAACTGTCTTCCCCCTTCCCACACCGCTTCACTACAAATGGAGACAAGACAAGCAGGCTCCAATGCTGAAAACCTGAAAATTCTTTACACGTTACCTCACCGGTATTTCCTCTTTCTCCTGCTGATGGGAAAGTCCTTAGCAGCGCTCCTAGCATATCCACAGACAATGACTGCCATCTGCCTCTTCTGCCATGATTTCATGTCCTCATGCTGCAGCAACCTCTAAGTAAAATTAACACATTTCCCCCCTTAAGGAATTACTGCTGGAGTCTTAGAAAGGTTCTAGAAAGGGAAGAAGTGACTTGCAAGAGAGGGAGGATGAAAACACAGCATTCTGAAGGGACACACAGGGTGGCACCATAGCAAGACTTTCAACCTGGGCTTCGTGAAGTTGATTCCTGTCCTTTTTTAATATGCTGATAACTCTTTCAATAGAATTTATTTCCTTTGTAATCCTATATATTTAATTATCTACAATTAAAGCATTATTCCAAGAAGGTATCTTTCCAAAGGCTTTGAGAGATTTCCATGATCCACAGCACTAAAAAGGTGGAAAATTAAAAGATAAATGAATGCTGCAAGCATAGGCCTAGGTATGGAAAAGACCTTAGAGCTCATCTGGTCTAACTTAATGACTTGACAAAAGAAGAACAGAGGCCCATAGACTCAACAAACAGGAGCGACAGATTTGGAGGCTGAAAGCCTGGGTGCAAATCTGGGTTCTGACACTCACTCCCCATGGACTTGAGCTCAGCTTTCCATAGAGGCACAGACTCAGACCTGGAAGGAACTTTGCTGATCATCTAATTCTGTCCCTTCATTTTGTACTTGAGGAAAGTGATAGTCAGAATCCTCAAAACAATTTGCCTAAAGTTTCACTAGCAGAGCCTAGGAACAGAACCCAGACACACTGACTCTTGATCAAGTACCCTGAGTTTCCCTACACAGCCCAGGAAGGATCCAATTTTCCCAAACCATCTTCTTGAGAAGTAGAGGTCTGTACACAGTACTTTTCTCCTAAGAGGTACAAATTGCCATTTCCAATATATTTTCAGAGATGATTTCCTCCATCCCTTTTCTCCCTAACATATACCAGGGCATGCTTCTGAAAGTACAGGAGGTTTGGGGGGAGGGGGGGTTGTTTGTTTGTTTTTTATACACTTAATACCTTCTTCAGCTTTGGTATTCACATCTCTTCAATACCTTCAGTTGCCTCTGTCCCTCTGAGTAGAGGGCAAAAAACTCCCAAAGCCTCCCTTTAAAGAGGGCTCATAAGTCTTGCTAACCCTGCATTAAGTAGTAATAAGTATTGCTAACTCCTATCAGCTGTAATGGCTGATTTCAACACCACCACCATCATGCCATTGTGCCAAGTATCTTTCCTCTCTCCCTTTTCAGCTTCCTTTTGGGTCTTTCCTTCCCTCTCATTAGATGGTAAGCTCCTTGAGGGCAGGGATTGTCTTTCTTTTTATTTCTATCCCCAGCACTTAGCATAGTGCCTGACATACAGTAGGTACTTAATAAATGTGTATCGTATTGTGTTCTTCATCTTGAGCTATACTAAGGCTTGCGTTGTTGTTTTCTCTTAGTTTTGCTATCATAGCTCATTTGATTTTGCATATGGTGCTGCAAGAACTCAAAATATTGGTTTATTGAACTGACAACACAAAATCCCAGTTTCTTTTGTTTTGTGTTATAAAATACAATAGTATTTGAATATTCAAACTATTTGGTTGGAATAAAAAAAAAACAGTTAAAGAATGAACCTAACCAAAAGAAGGATTGGGTATCAATGATTTTCAAAGGCAGCATCAGCACCATTTTAAAAGTTGCTAAAACATGATCAAAATGGCAGCCCTTTGCTGACTAGGAA
Organism: Petaurus breviceps papuanus; assembly: GCF_028583685.1. Taxonomy (NCBI): domain Eukaryota; kingdom Metazoa; phylum Chordata; class Mammalia; order Diprotodontia; family Petauridae; genus Petaurus; species Petaurus breviceps. The sequence goes on along the minus strand of NW_027185761.1, from coordinate 65,606,644 downwards.
TAAGTGAAAGATCAGTTAGCAGCCAAAGTGACCATTAGATTCTTCTATGATACCAAGAGCATCCCAAATGACCTCAAATGATTGCTTCTTCCATGACAAAATGATAGATCCGTCATCAATTGCTTGCCAATTTGGTGTAATGGACTGGGCAAATATGCCTGAAGAAGCTAAAGAAAGAAATTCCCCAAAATGTTCACAGGGGGGAGGAAAAATCAGATTCAAGTGAGTGCCCATCAATGACATGAATTTAATGAAATACTTTGTGCCATCAGAAATGATGGACACGATGGGGAACTTCACATGAACTGATGTGCAGTGAAATAAATGAAACCCAAAGAATAAAGCACAGTATGAATAGAATAGAATGAATGAAAAGACAGCTGAAGGGAGCTGAGGAGCTGATAATGCACCAGCTAGATGGGAAGACAAAGAATGAAAGATGCTTCTCTTTTTCTCAGCAAAGAAACAGTGTTTTATTAAAAGGGGACAACATTAGATATACTTGTTCCATAATGTAACTCTGTTTGTTATAAAAGTATAAGTAAAATTATTTTAACATGTTAAAATATATTGGCTTAGTGGAAAGACAGCTAGCCCTGGAGACTTACAGATAAGGAAACTGAGGCAGACAGATTTGAGTGACTTGGCCAGGATTACACAGCTGGGAAACATCTGAGACCAAATTTGAACTCAGGTCTTCATTACACAAGGTCCAGTGTTCCATCTATGTGCCATCTAGTTGAACATCTCTCAGCCTCAGTTTTCTCCTTAGTAAATGTAAAAAGTATTATGTATCCTGCCCACCTCACAGGACTTCTTTTGTGTTTTTGTGAAATTAAGGAGTTGAACTCACTAGCCTCCAGCTTTAAATCTCAACTGATCTGATCAACTCAAAAGATGAATGTTAAATTGCATTGCAGACTTTAAATGCTTTATAGATCTTAGCTATTTTTATTATTATTAAATAAATCATGAATTTTGCCTGAAATGTAATGACATAAATCTACCGCTTTCCTCCTTTTTTCCACCTCTTTTTTTCCTTTTTAATCTCTAATTTGAGTATAATTTGAAATATACATTAGAATTTAAGAGGCATGATGTTACTTTTATCATTTTTTCCCAGTGTTTAGCACACAGTAGGTGCTTCAGAAACCCTCACTGTTTGATCAAATTTGTCCTAATACTCAAAATCAGAATATTTTATAATAAAATATATTAGAGAGGATAGAGGCAGTGAGTGCAAGCTAGGGGTAAGAGTTAAGGTAGAAAAGACAAGAGATAATATTCAGAAAAAAAAAACATGTCAGTAAAATCCCTGTAAATAAACAGGTAGGAACTGGGGGAAGGGAGGGATAAATGGGAAAGGTGAATAAAAGAACAAATATGGGGAAATGATTTCCAGGTTTTAAAAAATGCATTAAAAATTTCAACAATGTCAGCAGCAGGAAATTGCATGAAGGCACCGTGCCAAATATGAAATGAAAAGCAGAAATGAAAATTAAGAAAGCATTGGACGGACCAAAAATGATGACCCAGGAAGTGCTTTTTTTTATTATTGAAAGAAATAAACAAGCTGACGTTTTTTCTTCCTTTTCAACAAGCAGAAGTGATTATTGACAACAAGATAGATGTATTTGACTTCATTAAGATAAAACAAACAATTAAAAATAAAAATGACACATTGGAAAATATTTATGGAAATACAAAGGATTGAAAACTATAAGAAATAGTGCAGAAAATTACAGAATTCATCTCCAGCATATAATAGCTGGATGGTCAAAGTACTTAAGCTGACCATTTTCAGTAAAAGAAATAAAAATTATTAATAATGACTTGAAAATGCTAATTTTCAATAATCAAAGACTGTGAATTAAAACAATTTTGATGGACCAAGAGAATTTGATCAGACTGGGGAAAATAAGCAAAAGCATCAAAATTAAATGCTGGAGGGATAGCGGAAACATATATACAAACAAGCTACATAGAAGAGAAATTGGAGATTTCTCTCCAGGAAAGCACCCTAAGGACTGGGAAAGGTTTGAAGAAAGTAGGGCTTCAGCTAAGACTCTAAGGAAGCCAGGGATGCCAGAAGAGATGGGAGATGGGGAGGGAGAGAGTTGTCTAACACAACTGTTCTGAGACACAGAATCATAAAATCCCAGCAAAGTGGATATTAGAAAGCAAAACTTTCGTTCAATATGTGAGGAAATTGAGGTCAGGGGAGGTCCAGTGATTTGACAAAGATTACTTATAGAACTAGGAGGAAATACAAAGGATACCTAGTCCTGCTACCTTGTTTTACAGTTGGGGAAACCAAGGCCCTAAGACTTGCCCAAGATTATTCACAAGATCATTGATACAGCATTGGAAATGACTTATTGAAACTATGTATTCCAACTACATAGTTGGCAAAAGAACCTGGAATATTAAGTGACTTGCTATAACACTTTAAATCATAAAATATTAGAATGTTATGAAGACCAACAGGGATGAGGAATACCCCCAAAATGGAAGAATACACATGAAATAACGTGAAGTACCAAGGATAGACTAGAAGAAGCACACACTAACTCCTACCATATACAAAGAGAAGAGAGTATGAATGGACAAGCAAATGAATCCCATTGGGATCTCACTGGGAGCTAGTGAAAAGTTATTGTGGTATTTTGTGCATTGCAATTAATTAAAATGAAAATGGCTATGAATGGTTGATATGGTGGGGCGGAGCCAAGATGGCGGAGTAGAAACAGGACTTCCCACTGCTTCGGCTTCCACCTTCCCCAATCCATGTAACAAGGGGACTCTAAACAAACTTTGGAGCTGCAGAACCCACAAAATGACACAGAGAAGCTAACCTCCCGCTGAGAACAGCCCGGCAGGCCGGCAGGAATTTGCCAGCACAGCACTCTGGGAGCCCAGCCCAGCCCCATGCCGAGGCTTTAGCCCCAGGGTGGGCCTGACCAGCCACCTGCCAGAGGGACTCCAGATCATCACCAGCTGTGGCCGTTTCCAGATTTGTCAACACATAGATGCGAAGGACAAAGTGACAGGTCAGTGCAGTGTGGACTTTGGGACCCAGTAAGTGGGAGTGCGTGGCTTTTGCCCCTGGAGTGAGAAGCCACTGAGACTCCAGCACAGCCAGCCTGCGCCAAGTGGCAGCTTCAGCTCCTGGCCTGCAGGGTGTAGGGGGACCAAGCATCAGTCTGAGGGGTAATCGCTCTTGCTTTAACCTGCTTGGATCTGGATTACAGTCTAGGGTGGAGGTCCTGGGGTGTGTGTCCAGCTTTCCAGAGCATGTGGAGACCTCAGAGAGGGCACCCATCTAATACCTCTGGCAGCTGAGAAAACCCCAGAGTTTGGGACGAAAGCTCCCGTCTGGTGGCAGAGTCCTTCTGTGGCAAAAAGTCCAGGGGTCAAGTGACTGAGGGGTGACATGACCAGGCAAAGGAAACAAAGCAGACAGAAGATTCCAACATTAGACTCCTATTTTGGAGACAAAAAGGAGCAAAGCATGGAACAGGAGGAAGAAAGTGAAGTCAGAACTCCTGCACCAAAAGCTTCAAAGGAAAATACAAGCTGGTTACAGGCCATAGAGGACCTTAAGAAGCAGATAAGAGAAGTGGAGGAAATATTGGGAAGAGAAATGAGAACAATGCAAGAAAATTATGAAATGAGAGTTGTAATGGGAATGCAAATTTGGAAGATCTTCCCTGCCCCTAGGCTAACATGCACCTGGAGCCTAGGGTGGGAGGCTTGTTTTTCAGTAGATACTTTTTGATTGGCCCGTGAGTCAATAAGGTTGTTACATTCTCTGAGCCAGGAGAAGGCTATATAAGCCCTGATG
>NW_027185761.1:65509493-65602790 GCF_028583685.1 Petaurus breviceps papuanus | reverse complement strand
AAGGTAAACGATATATGTCTGACTGATTAAAGTAAGCTTGTTAACCCATTTTGAGTTGCTTTCCTTTAACAAAGCAGATCCAAGAACCTGTGGTAGCAGCAAACCCTGAGGACGCTTGAGGTGCTTGCTGCTACAAGAGTCAACAGCGTAACTGAGGAAAATAACACCTTAAAAAATAGACTAACTCAAATGGCAAAGTAGGCTCAAAAAGGCAATTAGGAGAAGAATGCCTTAAAAAGCCAAATTTGCCAGATGGAAAAAGAATCTCAAAAGCTCAATGAGGAGAATCATTGCTTCAGCATTAGATTGGAGCAAATGGAAGCTAATGACTTTATGAGAAATCAAGATGCTATTAAACAGATCCAAACAAATGAAAGAATAGAAGGCAATGTGAAATATCTCATGGGAAAAACCACTGACCTGGAAAATAGATCCAGGAGGGATAACTTAAAAATTATTGGACTACCTGAAAGCCATGATCAAAGTAAGAACCTAGAAATCATCCTTCAGGAAGTTCTCAAAGAACACTGCCCTGATGTTTTAGAACCAGAGGGCAAAATAGAGGTTGAAAGAATCCACCGATCACTTCCTGAAAAAGATCCCAAAAAGAAAACTCCTAGGAATATTATAGCCAGGTTCCAGAATTTGCAGATTAAGGAGAGAATATTACAAGCAGCCAGGAAGAAACAATTGTGGAAACACTGGCAGCATCTACACTGAGGGATCGAAGGGCTTGGAATATGATATTCTGGAGGTCAAAGGAGCTGGGATTAAAACCAAGAGTCACCTACCCAGCAAAACTGAGTATCATGTTTCAGGGAAAAATATGATCATTCAGTAGAATAGAGGATTTTCAAGCATTCTTGCTGAAAAAACTAGAGTTGAGTAGAAAATTTGAAATTCAGATACAAGAAGCAAGAGAAGCATGAGAAAGTAAAAAGGGAAAAGAAATCATAAGGAACTTATCAAAGTGGAACTATTAACATTCCTCCATGGAAAAACAATAATTGTAACTTATGAAACTTTTCTCAGTAGTTGAAGGGATTAGAAACATATATATGAGGGTATATGGGCATATGAATACATATGTGAATGTGTGTATATATGTTTACAGGTATACATATATAGAGGGCACAGGACCAATTTAACAGGAAGGGATGATACTTACAAGGTGAAATCAAGAGGTGAGAAAGGAATATAATGAGAGGAGATGGGGAGAGACTGATTGGGGTAAATTATCTCATACAGAAGAGGCAAGGGACAATGGTTACAATGGAGGGGAAGAATAGGAAGGCAAAAGGGAATGGGTCAACCTTATTCCCATTGAATTTGCCTTGAGGAGGGAATGAAATACACACTAAATAGGGTATCACCCTCCAGGAGAGTAGGGGGGGGAAGGGGATGAGAGGGGGGATGATGGAAAGGAGGACGGGCTAGGGGGGAGGGAAGTTGGAAGCACCCACTTTTGAAAAGGGACAGGATCAAAGTTGAGAATAGAACAAGTGGGAGGTGGGATAGGAGGGAGGGAAATATAGTCAGTCTTTTACAATATATCTACTATGTCATTGTTTTGCATTAGCCACACATGTACAACCTATACTGAACTGCTTATCTTCCCAGTAAGGGTGGGTGACAAGGGAGGAAGGGAAAGAATCTGGAATTCAAAGTTTTAAAATCAAATATTTAAATATATATAAATATATATATAGTATTATTAATACTATTTTACATGTAATTGGGAAATAAGATATACAGGCACTGGGGCATAGAGATCCACTGGAAAAGTTGAAAGGGGTATGGGAGAAAATATGGGAGAGAGAAGATTGGAGGAGGGGATATCCTGTGGGACTGCTATTTTGGGGCAGTGGGTAGGGGAAAATCGGGAAGAAATTTTGTAACTCAAAATCTGGTGAAATGAATGATGTAAATCAGAAGTTAATAAAGCATTTGAAAAAAATAAATAAATAATAAAAATTAAACGGCAAAAAAAATGGCTATGAACGAATTTTAATTAGTTGACTTGATATTCAATGTTAAGTTTTAATACATTTGTTTTTCTTTTAAATGACTTATTAATTCAAAACATCATGGTCAAATCAATACTGAAGACTTTATTAAAAATGGAAATCAAAGTTAAACATCAAAGAACCACAAAATCTCCAAGTTGGAAGGGATTTCTAAGGCCATCCAATCCAGGCCACACTTAAATTTAAGAATCTTCCTGAGAAGATTACTGCCATGTAGCTCTCCAGTTACTTGGTGAGAACCCCCAGTATTGGGAAGCTCATCACCTCCCAAAGTAGCCAATTCCACCTTGGGACAGCTCTCACTGTTGGTTAGGAAGTGTGTCTTAATGCTGTTTGGTATGATTTCAAGTCTAAATTTGCCTCTTTGCTGCTTTGACCCACTGCTCCTGATTTTGCATTCTGGAGCTAAAACAACTCACCAAAACAAGATAAAATTGTTCTTCTAACTGATGAATGTGGTTAATGGTCAGAAAAGAAGACAATGGAAACATTACCAAGAGCATCGGGGGTGGTATCGGGACATAGTTGTTTTAAAAGAGGCAGAGATTAACATCATATGCTCATATGATATAAGCTCAGGTGCAAGAATAATTTTGAGAAAATCAGTATTAATGGCAATGTGGTTTTAAGGACCAGACAAGTAAAGATTGGTCCAAAGCCTGAAATTGAAAGACTACTAGATTTGGAATAAGGGGATCTGGGTTCAAATTCTGATTCTGACACTTGCTACTTAAGTGACTGGGAGATGGATTATAATGTGGGAGAAACTACAAGACCAGTGTGGTTGGAACTTAAAGTACATGGAGAAGAGTAATAAATGAGGCTGGGAGGGTAGGTGAGAACCAGCTTGTGGTGCACTTTAACTGATGACTACAGGACTTTCTATTTGACTTAAAAGTTCAAATACAGGGAATCACCAGAGTTTGTTGAGAAAGAGAGTAGTATGGTCAGACCTATTTTTAGAAAATCATTATGGGCTGTGGGGAAGATGAAACTAAGAGACCAGTCAGAGGCCATTGCAATAGTCTAGGTGAGAGGGACTCATCAAGGAGGGTGACCATATGAGTAGAAGAAGAGAATGCATATGAGAGATGATCGAAGTAGAATTGATAATATTTGTCAAGTGATAGGAGTTATAGAATGAGTGACAGTGAGGAGGGAAGGATGGCCCTGAGGGTGAGAGTCTAGTACAGAGGTGGCCTTGGCAGAAATGGGGATATTTAGCTAAAAGATGGATTTGAAGGGAAGGATGATAAGTTCTGATCCGGCTATGATGAATGTGAAATTTCTGTGCGACTTCCATTTGAAATGTTCAATAGGCAATTAGTAATGTGGGACTAGACAGACAGACAGACAGATAGATGGATAGATAGATAAACGGATAGACAGATAGATGGATATGAGAGTCATCTCCTTAGTGATGGAAACTGAAGCCATGGGAGTTACTTAAATCAATGCTTCTTAACCTGTGGTTCTCTACCCCACGTGAGGTCATGAAAAATTTGGCAACAGTAAAATGTTTCTGAACACACAAGCAAAAATTAATTGAAAATTAAACACAGTGAATCTGAGTTGTTTCTGGCAACGTCTTCCCACATTGCATCCCAAAACATCACTGCAGCCCTGGTTCTGAACACAAAGCATGCACATTTTGCACTGCGCATGCCCTCACCTCAGGCCATGCAACACCAACAAATGCTGCCAAAACATGAAAAGGGGTCATGAGTGGAAAAAGTTTAAGAAGCTCTGACTTAGATCACCAAGGAAGAGAATGTAGAAAGAAGAGAAAAAGGCCCAGGAGAGGGCCTTGCCAACATTCATAATTTGGTTGCAATACATGTGAGGAATTCCAAATGAGGCTGAGAAGGGCAATTGGATAGTTAAGGAAGAGAAACAAGAGAGAGCAGGGTCTAGAAAACTCAGAGAGGAGGGAGTATCAGAAGGAAAGGTGATTCTCTTCTGCAGGTTAAATATCCCCTTTGTACATGGTCAAGTTCACTGGGTCACACCACTGCACCCCAATTTGATACTGATTTTTAGTGACTACTCTTATGCCCAATCATTTGACCAACACAAATCTACCAACTTGTACAACTGTCTAGCTTACATCTCTGTGTTTCTTCTATAAGGGCAATATCAGGAAGCCAGTCTGGCATATTGAAAAGAGTACTAGACTTGGAGTCACCAAACTCCAGGTTCAAATCCCATCTCGGACCCCTAGGTCATATCATTCATTTCTGCTCAGGAGAAAATAGAGATAATGAGACCTATGCCTTCACCTTTCAGGATTATTGTGAGTTACATGTAAGATTATGTTGTGGAACACTTTGCAAAGTGTGCAATGCAACATAAATGTCATGTTTGATAATGCTTTTTGGTGCTGCCAGATTCTGTCTACCCCAGACCGGCCATTTCACTAGAGAAGGGAGCTATCCAGTGAGGAAACTGTCCACCATCATTTGATAACATGAGCTTAGAGGGCTCCTTGGAGCACTCAGATATTAAGTGACTTGTCCAGGCAGCACATATAGCCAGTACATATCTGAAATGAGGCTAAGGCCCACATCTTCCTGGATTCCTGAAAGTCATTATATCATAGGACTTGTGAGAGATATTGCTAAATGTCACACTAAAATACAGGGAAATTATATCGAGAGCATTCTCCTGATCTCCCAATCTAGTCACTTTATGAATGAGGACATGAGATTAGTCTAGAGTGACTAACCTCTTCTTGATGAAGCCATGATGGTTCTTCATGACTGTCCCTCCCCTTTCTAAATGTTCACTAACCATCCCTTTAATAATGTACCCCAATATAGTATGTATTTGGGCAATATATTGCTCAAACCAACCTCACTGATCCAGTTTGCTGGCCCCCGTCAGTTCCAACATTTGCCTCTCTTTATGCCAGTGACACCTCTCCCATTCCCTAAGACTTTCAGAGATTGCTGACAGTAGCTCAGAAATCATATCCATCAGATAATTCTATTTTAGCACAGATTTCATCCAGGCCCAGTAATCTGAACGCCTTGATGAAACTAGGTGCTTTCTTTTTATCTCCTTACCTTATTTTCAAATCCCTATTAATCATTTCTGGTTTTTCCTTTGTAAAAAAAATACTATTTTTCCTAGCAAAGACAAAAAAAGCAAACTATAAAGATGCAACCAAATATAGATGTCAATATCAATGTCAATGCCAATATAGATAAAGCATAGACATGGACAAGATACACATGAGATATAGAGAAATGAGATAGCATTACATATATGTGTGTACATATAATCATGTAGGTATATATGTGGACATAAAATAAAGACACAGAGCAAACAGGTAGATGAGAGATGGAGAGGGTCTCCCCAAACATTTTTAGATATAGGCATTTTGAATACAGCTACACATCAGTAGAGACACAAACACAGCTCTGCATAAGACAGACATGTAGATAGCGATGATATGGCTAAAACTGTATAGACATTTATACAGACACAAATACAGACACAGGTAGAAATAGAGAGAGAGAGAGACAGAGAAGACACGTCTCTGATGTCCCCTCTTTGGCTGACTCCCTTCTAGGCTGGATTTGTCTTGAATACAGCAAGTTATATAGATACCGACAGAAACACGGCACATGTTTAATAAATGCTTGTTGACTCATTATGTATGATACACACAGGCATGTTTGTATGTGTGCATGTGTGTATGTGTATGTTTGTACACGTATGTGCGTGTATCCAGAGAGAGAGGGGCGTATTTCTGCACACACTCATACTCCAAGCTCAAGAAGAGGCACACGGGGGATGGGGGAGGGCACAGCCTAGTGAATTCACTACCACAAGTATCAGCAAAGAAAAAGGCCCCTTTTTTGTAAGTGAAAGTCACTCCCCAGTGGGGGCCCAAACAGAAGCGTGGCTGGAGGTCAAAGTGCACATTCCGCTTGCTCTGACATATGTTCTTCATCTAAGGGTCTAGGAGAGAACAAACAGTCATTCATGGCTCAGGGAGCTGCAGGAGGGGTGGAGAAGAAGACTTGGAGGCAAGAAGCCGCCTCAACAGGTGCCAGGCTCAATTAGATTAGCCCATTGCCTCCTCTCTAGACATGCCGGCTTGGAGGGCAGCAGGTTTGATCCATGCTGAGCACGACTCTTGAATCTGAATACTGCCTACAGCCATCATGCTTCACAGCACACAAATCATGGGGTCAACAAATGACTAACAGCAAAACTTTCTCCCATCACCATTCCATCTCTCAGAACCAAGAGATACATGCTAAATAATAACAGCAAAAATAATAACAATAATGGCTCGCTATATATGTATAGGCATGTGTGTGTGTGCTTTTGAGTTTGCAAAGTGTTTTACATGCACCAACTCATTTGCACAAACTTACCTGTGAGGTAGATGTTGTTAATCTCTCCATTTTACAGATGAGGAAACTGTCAAATGAGTTTCCCAAGGTCATATACCTAGGTAAGTGTATGAGGCAGGATTTGAACTCAAGTCTCTGTAACTGCAAACAACCATTTGAGGGGAGGAAGCTTGATATAGAGGAAAGATCATTATAGTAGGAGTTAGATGATCCAGGTTCTAGCCCCATGGTTACAGGATCTTTAGGGAATCACCATCCCTCACATTGTAGGTCAGTCTAGCTCTCCTTTCCCTCCTCCCCCATTTCCATTGACATGAGATCTTGGGTTTTGGTTGTGAGGTCTCCCACCCCCACCCTACACAATATCTCTCAGTTCCGTCCCCTTCTCTCTTCCATTCCCCAACCCACCTTAGTTCAGACCATCAGCAGCTCTCAGACTATTACAAAAGCAAGGAGTCCCCTTGTCTCAAGCTTTTCTCCTCTCTAGTCCCTCCCCCTCTTACATGCCACAATGATTCTTCTATAGTACCAATGTGACCATGTCACCTCCTCAATGAACTCAACTGGTTCCTTATTGCCTTTAAGTGTAAATATAAACCCCAGCATTTGGCATTTACGCTTCTTCACAACCTGATCCCTTCCTAGCTTTCCTGCTTCTGTTGTTTGTAATGCACTCTAAAAGAAGATCACTGATATCAGGGGGATGCGTTCTTCACTTTTGTGTGAACTGGATTAAGTGAGGCAGGATGGAGTCTTGTTACACACAATAATAATATTGACAATAATCATCATTTATACAGCATTTGCACATTTGCAAACCCTCTGCAGATAGTAATTCATTTCCCTTTTCTCATCTCTCCTGGCCTTGGAATGTTCTCACTCCTCACCTACATTCTTGGATGCCCAAGTTTCCCTCAAGATCCCACTCAAGTGCTATGTCCTCCATGAACTTTTTCTTGATTTCTCCACCCCTAAGGTGCTGGATCTGCCTGTCTAAATTACCTTTTATTTACACTGTACATATTCATATGTAAGGTGCCTAATGCCTTTAAGTTTCCTTTCCTCGAACATGTTGCTTTTTTGTATGGAGCAGTTTAGTTTTGAAGGGGATAGGGGGAAATATTTTGTAAAGAAAAAGTTATACCAACTAGTAAGAGATGTAAGATATTGCCTCTTTTATAGATGAGAACAGTTTAACGCCTGAAAGAAATAGGAAAATAATTTTAGTTTAATAAATTCTGCTAAACCTGTGTAAAGAAACATAGTTGTCAGATGGATTTTAGTGGTTTGGGACAGAAAATGAGCATATAAAGATTTAAATCACATTGTAAAAAAAGGTACAGTAATACTTCATTTTTTATGTGAACAGTTTGATGGCTTAAAGCAGCAGAGAAAGAACATTTTTTATCAAAAACTAGAAAATGTGAGTATGAAAAAAAGTTTCATAGATACAGAATGTGATGTGAGACTGTTAATAACTAAGATCTTTGGGGCATTAGGCTCCCTGAGCTCATTTGCATACAACTGTTTTAAGACTTAAAACTTTACAAAGTTGTTTTTTAAATCACATTAATTATTTGGAGATTGAGGGATGATTAAATCATAACTATTGATTTCACAGGGAAAATTTAGTGAGGGATGAATTGCTGAGTACCAGGAAGCTCAGATTTAAGCCATCCAGTCTTAAATGCAGGCTGAAACTGGTGTGGTTAAATAAAAAAAAAAAGAATTAGCATGTGAGGAGGTTTCTTTGGAGAGTCAAAAGCAGTTTATTGGAGGTACTTGAAGAGACCAACCCATTGGACCAATCAGTTGACAAAGCTTAAGTGGAAAGCTTCTGATTGGCTGAATAAACATTGTCCTTCCAGTAGCTGTTCTTCAGCACCACCTAGAGTTGAGACTAGGTGAAAGAGCTGAAATCTTTCAGAAATAGCTGTTGCTCCAATGCAAAGACAGGTTTTACCTCCTAATGAGTGAAGAGCTTAGCTGGATGGTTTGCTATACTCAGGGAGTAGACCTGAGTTTCCTGTGAACCATGTTTACAATATGATAGCAAACTGATGTGGGGACTGTGATTTCTTTATCATCCTTGCATCTGAGTTTATATATGAGTATCTTTGATGCTATTTCTTTGCTTTATTTCTTTACTTCTAAGTAAATGGTTATATTTAAGAAGTAAAAAGAGTAATCAGTGGGTACTCAACAGCTAAAGAGGTGAGTAGAAGTATATCCCCTTTCAATAGAGCTATGACTAGAAATAATATTTAGTAAATTTGAGTATAACCATGCAGTGTTAGTCACTCTCCAAGGACCTTGACCTGTTAGTGCAAGAATAGGTTAGAGTGAGAGGACCAGCCCAGAGAGAGAGTCTCACACCCATGTGAGAGACATGAAGTGCTACAGTGTGGGTGACCACTATATGTGTATAAACACACATACATGTTACTAGTGTTGTTATTCAGTTATTCAGTCATGTTCTACACTTCACGATCCCATATACATGGGGTTTTCTTTGCAAAGATACTGGAGTGGTCTGCTATTTCCTCTACCAGTAGATTAAGGCAAACAGAAGTTAAGTGACTTGCTCAGGGTCACATAGCTAAGTGTCTGAGGTCAGATTTGAATTCAATTCTTCCTGATTACAGGCTCAGCATTCTACCCTCTGAGCTACCTAGCTGACTCCTATAAATATATATATATATATATATATATATATATATATACACACACACACATATACAGTATATGTGTATAATGTTTCCCATTCAAATATAAGCTTTTTCCCAACAAGATTATAAATTTCTTGAGAGCAGCACTAAATTCCATTGTCTTCTTCATTCCTTATATAGGCATGTTGGCTAATTGATGGAATGCCATTCCTCCTTATAAATTTATTTTTTCACCCACCTTGATTGGCAAAAAAAAACAAGTTCTGAATGCTACACTTACAAACATGAAATAAAGATAGAAAATGCTCAACAAAATAGTGTTGTTGCAGCAAAACCATCATAAAATCTTAAGATTTTATAATCCATACTGAATGATTCACATGGAAATTGCTCAAAAACTTTGGTTTTGATTCAAGTTTCCTGAGTTTGTGGGCTTATGATCAGCATAGGTTTTTCTTGTCTCTACTGATAAAGGAAGAAGAAAGAATGAAGTGAGAATAAGAAGAAGAATGATTTAGGGGAATTGAAAAGGGGAAAGGGTAGCCTTTTTGCCTTGAAACTCAGCTATCCACACTGTAAAAACCAAGTGGATGAAAAATGTAAATTGACTAGGTAAGGACATAAAGTTGGATGGGCAGTCATTGAATTGGACCATAAAAACATGTATACCAGTCACTTAATGGCTGACAATAAGTTGGAGTCCAAATTAGATAGGAAGACTAGGTTGGATGCCATTTTGAATATTTCACCACTCTTTCAATGAGCCTATGTCGATTTCTGCTACAAAACTTTTATTTTTTTAAAAATCACCAAGTTCATTTTAATTCCACTCCACAAGCATTAGCTGTGTACTATGTGGTAGTCACTGTACTGGATTCTGGCAAATGTAGAAATGAAACAGTCCCTGCCCTTAAGGACCTTACATTTAACTGGGAGAACATAACATGTACCAAGGGAAGTATAAATATGCAGCCCTAAAACTACAACCTAATTCTAACGTTCTGATCACTGGTCAGTTGCAATCCACTCTTTTCATTCCTTCTTATATTTTTTTTATGAGCATCAACCTTCAGGTCTCTAGCCTGAAGTGACCTCTATCTTGATTGATCCTTATCTGTCGCCTATTCCCAAAGGTCTTTGTGAGCTTTGCCTGGAGTTTATCCTCACTGAGTTTAGCATTCCAAGCCTCCGCTGATGAGCTTCACTTTGGAGATTTCACTGGGAATGCTGCCTTCAAGATCATTTATGACAATCCTGAAAAAATCTCAGCTTCTGTTCCAGTCCCTGTAGTACCTCAACTGTTAGCACTTTCCTATCCAAAGAAGTGTTGGTTTACTTAAGCCTTGGTTTTGTCTTCAAGCCAATTCTCTTTTGTTGACAAAGAATCCCCCACCTCTGATTCTATGGTAACATAAATTTGTTTTATCTGGCTTTGATAGGAACTCTTATCAAAGACTGTATGGAAATCTAAATAAATTATCCAGAGTTCTCACTTGCCAAGTCAACCCCACCAATGATATTAGAGATTAGTGAGATTTCATGTCCCTGAATAGAAATAAGCCTTCCAGTTCTCTACAATTGTTGGAATCCACTGTCCAATATTTTATTCAAGATGCTACCAGCTTTTTATATAAAACAATGAGTATGATGCTCTATGACAGGCAAAGAGAAACACGGAAGGATTTATATGAACCGATACAAAGCAAAGTAGAAATCACCAGAAAAGTAATACACATCATGACTAGAACAATGCAAATAGACAGAATAATACCAGGACAACCAAAATGAATGCTGTGAAATTATAGTGACCAAACCCTTTTTACTGGAGAAGAGAGATTTAAAAAGCATCTCCTTCACTTCTTTGCAGAGGTGGGGACTCTGTGGATATAATATCTGGCTACATATAATGTCTGACTTTTTAAATCAGAGAATCATAGATATACAGCTGAATAGTACTCAAAAGCCATCTAGTCTAACATCTTTCTTTTACAGCTGAGGAAACTGAGTCACAGAAAGGTAAGGTGACTTGTCCAATGTGTTACAGGCAGGAAGTAAAAGAGGTGGCATTTTGAAATGAAATCTTTGAACTCCTGAACAGGTGCACTGGAGTACCATAACATTGTACCATATTTTAGAATGTTCCTTTCTTTTTTATTCATTGTTATAGGGAATAGTTTTCTGGGAGGTGTAGGAAGGGGAGACATATTGGAAAATATAAATAATTTTCAAGCCAAAGATAACCCTTTAAAAGGTATATATTTCAGGGGCGGCCGGGTGGCACAGCGAGTGAGAGCACTGGCTCCAAAGAGTGACCTGGAGATCGAGTCCTGGGCTCAGATGCTTAGCACCCACCCAGAAACACCTGGCCGTGTAACCTTGAGCATTACTTAACCCCAATTGCTTAGGGGCAGCCAGGTGGCTCAGCGGGTAAGAGCACCGGCTCCAGTGTTGGGATGATCTGGATCAAATTCGGGCTCAGATACTCAGCACCACACCCAGAAATAACTGGCCGTGTAACCTTGAGCAAGTTACTTAACCCCAATTGCTTTAAAAAAAAATAAAAGGTATATATTTCAACATCACAAATGCTCAAGAAATAGAATGGTAAAACTACACAAAAGATTTCATGTAGCATAACTGACAGAAAGTAAAATCACCTTGCTTGTATGAGGAGGAAGAGAAGAAAAAGAAGGTAGAGAAAGAGGAGGAAGAGTAAAAGGAGAAAGAAGGGAAGAGGGAGAAGGAGAAGAAGGGTAAGGAGAAGGAAGTAGATGTGATTATAAAGATTCTACAATCTTGAGAGTTGTAGAACTGAGATTAATCAATCTAGAATTCTCCTATCTAAAAACTATCATATCAACAAAAGGCCAATAGAAAGGTCTCAAGCACAGTCACCATTTGAAATGGGCTCCGTGACTTGTGGTTCTGTATAAGGTTCTTTTGAGGGACTCCCTCTCCTCTTCCTTTCTACAACTCCCAGACTGCCTCCAATGCTCCTATTTTCTTACCACCCAATACTTCCTCAACAGTAGAGAATGCAAGATTATGGCATTGAGAAAGTTACTTTCAAGGAATATGAAAGGGGAAAAATTTGAATTCACAAAAGGCTGCCAAGAAAATATCAATGACCATTCTATCATGTCAATCTTTCAGTCTTTACACATTTTAAATAGAATAAACTGCACATAGAGCAATGGGATAATATGCTTACTGAGGATATTATTCAGAAACAGGCACAATTGGTATTCCACACTAGACAACATCTTCATACTCACACAACTTACTGTGGGTCCTGATTATTTAAAATCATTTGATTGGGGAGGGGAGCATTGGCCTTGAAAAATTTCTCCTCTAATCAAGTGTCTCTTCTGCATGTATCAAAAAATATATCGTCATTGAAATGTTAAAAAAATAACTTTGCTTTAATACCTTATAATTAGATTATTTATATCAAAGGAGGGGAGAAAGGAGCGAGATATGCTTGCCAAATTCTAACTCTCATGGATCATCTCCAACCCAGAATCCAAATGATGAAAGATTCTCTGTGGTTGGTCATGGTCCTCCAGATGTCCCTATTTAAAAATGACCTCTTGCTGGTTGCATCAGGTCCTGGAACACTTCAGAAACTCCTCAATGTATCCATAGTCATGTGAAAGTGTTTAGCCTAACGAGTCATATGGGAACACACAGCAGATGAGAAATGTCTATGAGCCAAGCCACAGTGTGCAATTGGATGGAGAGTCTGTAGTGCTCACCTATCAGTAGATAGATATGCAGACAGATCCATAGAAAGACAGACAGGTGCATAGGAAAATAACTTCATTAGACAATGATCATGGACAGTGAACCATTATCTCCCAGTGATTCAGAGCGCCACTGACCCATACCTATCTGATTCTCATCCATGTTCTCTCATAAACTGTCCACAGAGTCCAAGCATCTGGATGAGGGGGAGGGGCTTCATCTCATCTTTCTGACATTGTGTGGCCATCAGTGCCGCAGGCAACCTGTCCATCAGAGAGTTTTCTCTCACTCCCACAACATGACCAAACCACCTACTTTTCAGACAGGATTCTTGCTAATGGCACTATTAACATCACTGATCTTGGGCAATTTGTAGTAGTTACAGATGATTCATGTCCACCATGTACCTCTCAACTGAGCATTTGATTACCCTCAATTTGAATTCCTCAGATACAAGCATTTCACTAATTATAGTAATGCAACATTCTTAGATTATCATTGTTTATAAAAGATGGGCCTTTGCTTTGGACATTATGGAGTCAGACTCAAGTTAAGATTGCAATATGCTTTCAAAACAAAACAAAAACTCATCTTTGCTGAAGAAATGATCTAGTCCCACAGACTCTACCTTATCCATTTGAAGAATCTATATAATCCTTTTTATTTCTCCCTATTGAAGTTCATCATGTAAGATTGAACCTATGCCATACTAAGTATCCATACTGTGTCATCCAATAGGTTATCCAGTCTTCCAAATTTGTGTTTTCTGCAACTTTGCTCTGCACATCATTTATGCCCTTATCATAAATAGTGATAAAAATATTCCTGGGATACCACTCTAGTGGAAGCTTCCATTCGGATGGAAAACTGAACCATTCATTAATAACTACACTTTCAGTTGGAGTATTCAAACAATTTAAAATCAGCCTAATTGGCATTACTGTCTAACCTAAATCTCTTCATTTTTTCCATTCAAAAAGTGCAATCTGTTATTTAAGACTTACAAGTAGACAGTGAAAGAGTATTCCTTATTTTAAGAAGATTAAAGATTAGATCAGCAAAGGCTGATCAGGGCTGGGGGTAGGGGGAAGGTTGAGGTTTGAATGTATGTTATAATGATTTGACAAAGTCAAAAAGCAATATTAAATCATACAACGTAGGCTCTGCCAAGGACCCTTTTATGTTTTATATCTATAATATATAATTTGGTGATCTAGCTATCCCCAGTGCATTCAATTTTCCTCTCCATGAACATGATTTCTAGTTGTAGAGATTCAGCTCTAGGCTCTCTCCTGAGCTCCAGTTCCAAATCATTAACTTCCTTTTGGACAGCTCAAACTCAATGCATCCAAAAAAGAACTCACCTTTTTCCCAAAACCTTCCACTTTTCCAAAATTCCCTATTAATACTGACAACAGTAGCATCCCCCAAGTGAGCAGGGCTCACAGCTTTAGAGTCTATTACCAAACGTTGTTTTGCCTTCTCAGCATCTCTGATCACAACCCTAACTGAGGACCTGAGAGTCTCACCTGCACTGATCATCTCAAGTCTCTCCTCGCTCTAATTCATACAACTCAGCTGCCAGACTCATTTTCCTTCCATCTTATGTCTACAGACTTCACCTTACAGAGACTCAATTCAGATCTTGAGTATTCCTAGACTCTTCCATGTTTATCTCTCCAATTAGAATATAAATTCTTTGAAGGCAGGGAATATATTTGCTTTCCTTAAGCATACTGCCTAGCATATAGTATGCATTTAATAAATGCTTCCTGACTGGCTATCTCCAAGGCAAACATATCATTTGGGGATTCCTATAGATGCTAAAGACAATAGATGTGAAAAGGAGGGAACAATAGATGTTTTCACTCCTATTTTTAATGACATGTTTCTGCTATGCTGGACTTTGAAAAGCAAGCTATGTCCATCCTGGAAAGAGAAAACTACAGTACTGGAGAAGAATGAGCTGCTTGGGAAGCCCTGGGTCTGTGAGATCCTTGGCATTGTCACCGTTACTATTCTGCAAAGACAGTGTCTGCCATTCATCTTCTGACAGGCTTCCATGACATCTCTCTCAACAGCTGTCTACCTCTGTGCCTTGTTTGGATCTTGGCTATTCCCAAACCCTTCTTCCAGGGGTGGAGGAAGCAAGTTTGGTCATCAAGGTAATTATTCATCCAATGGTCACCTACCCAACAAGGCTCTCTGCCCCAAAAGCAGGTTCCAGTGGCGTTAGAATTGCAAGGTCACCGTTCCATAGACAATGACGATCATGACCTGCAAAAAGGAATGCAAACCTTTCTTTGGCAGTAGCACCCTCATTATATAATAATAGCTACAACTCAACTCACAGGAATCATCTTAGTATAGGACATAATTACACGATGAAACAATTAAATGATACAATCTGGCAACAATAGCCATTTATTGTTTCATATGAGCAAGGACAAGCCTTGGGTGCTAGGGATACCCTTTTAATCATCACGGTGTGGGACAGGGCTGGATGTGAAGTCAAGAGATGTGGGTCTGAATTCACTGCCACTGAGGGACCTTAGAAGTCATTTGATCTCAAGGTCCCATTGTCCTCATATGTACAATGTGAAGATTAGGACTAGATGGGCTGACTCACTTCCAGCTCTGAATCAATGACCCCGGATAGCTGGATATCAAGGAAATCAAGCAATTTGAAGGCTTGATACCATGGGTAACACATGTAGAATGTGAAGCATGTTTTTCCTCTAGTTTCTTTGCTTTGAAAACAGCTTCATATACAACCATTGATTTTTATTTTAAGAGCAAACCTTACAGATTATTTTGAGTGATTTTTTTTTGCCTGATGATTTCACTACCAAGCTTAAATTCAGTTTTTAAAAAAGATTCCTTTCCAGTGGTCAGATGAATGTGCCAAGTTCCAGAGCATCCTGTTAATAACTTTTGGACAGTATCAGACTTATGTGGGCTTCCAGAGTATTGAACCAGAGAATACATACTGAATTTGTAAACCTCCATTTCCTCCAGCTCTTAATGCTACTGTAACCTCAGCATAAGAAAACGAATCTGCACTGTCTCTACTGTCCTCTTTCCCCTGAGTCACCTCAATCTCTTCCACTGGCACTGCCCTATGTCAAGGACTTTCAAGTGGTATCCATCCCAATCCACTCTTCCTTTTGTCCAGCTCTCTCAAACATCAAGGCTTCTTTCTGAGTCACAATCAGAAATCAGTGCACGTCTAAGAACTAAAGGTACCCAGTAGGCATTTAATAAATATTCATTTTTTCCTTGCCCTTCCATTTCTCTTGAAAAATTAATGAAAGTCAGATTGTTTTGGAAAAGTGAATATATAAATATATAAATGTCTAGTGCTACCTACACATATTAAGTATATAAATATATACATATGAATTTGTACAGATAAGTAGTTTTCTATATAACTATATACATAGCTGTGCCTATATATACACACATCCATACATACATATGAGTATGTATTGGGGGTATATGCATACATTTATACATCTACATAAATATAAATATAAACATGTGTATACATACGTCGATATGACACATTGTATAAATGCACATAATGGAGACAGTGGAAATATCACTGGCTGTGCAGTCTCAGGTCCTGGATTCAGATCCCACCTCTGTCACTTAATACCCATGTGATAGGCAGGTCATTTGACCAGCCTGGATCTCATTAAACTTACCTATAAGATGATGAGTTTGGAAGGGGGAAGGGAAGGGAGCAAGGTGCTCAATAGCACCTTCACTGAGCACCGTTTTACTAACATTATTTTGCTTGAGCCTCATGAGTGCTGCAAGGTAGGTGCTGACATGATGCCCATTTTAGGAGATGTCTTGGAGGTCCCTGGGACCCTATGACTCTATCAGTAGACACGTATCGATGGAGAGTTTTGCTTTGTTTTTCAAACTTTGAAATATATGCCAAGAGTCACACTTCCACTCCTCTTCAGGGAAGGAGATGTGCAAAGGTGTGAGCACAGATTTGGGAACAGGAAGTCCTCCATTTCTCTCTCTCTCTCTCTCTCTCTCTGTATACACACACACACACACACACACACACACACACACACACACACAGGGCATCACTCAAATACTGAAGGAATCTCTCACCACTAATTATTTGAATGATTCCCTTCCTGGTGATTATCTCGGAACAGCACATCCCACTGTCCTTGGAAACATCAAACTGACATCTCAAAGAACAGGAGGCTACAGAGTTAAATTTAAAATTCTCTTCCATGTCACCTCCCACAGCTCAGTGAGGTCTATGCAATTCTCACCCCTCCCCAATATTCTATGATCCATCTCTCCTGGCTTGTTCGCTGCTTCTCACGCTCATCTCTTCATCTCCCGTCTCCTTTGCACTGGCTCTGCCCCATGCCTGGAATCCCCCTCTTCCCCTCCACCTCTTAGTTTTACCTGGCCTCCTTCTAGACTCACCTCAGGCACTACTTTCTGAAGGAGGCTTATGCCAGGCAGACCTCCATCCTAAGGGCTTTCCTTCTAATATTATTTTTATGCTTTCTACAAGGATCTGGTCAGTACCCCATCACTTACACATTGAGTGCTCCAACAGAATGAGTTCCTTGAAGACAGCAGACCTTCTGTTTTTGCCTCTTTTTTGGTAACCCCAGTGTTTAGGTCACTTAAGATAATATCTGGCACACAGTAGGGTTTTAATAGATGCTTGCTGATTTGACTGACATACACTAAGTGCTTCATGAAACTTTGTTGATTGATTATAAGATAAATGGAGGGGAGATACTATAGCACATTAAATACTGTTTACAAGACGTGAGTCCAGGAGGAATCATGAAGTCACAATAATTACTAGCATTTATACCAAACTTTATACTGGGCGAAGCTCTTCACAAACGTAGTTTCATTGGAGTCTCCCAATAGCCATGTGTGACGGGGTCTATGATCCACATTTAAAAGGAAGGAGACTTGGACATTACATGACTTGCTCCTAGATAGACCCAGAGCTCAGATGTGAGAGATGTGGTGGCTGCTCCGTGGAATCTCAGTCCAGTGGCCTGTCCATTCTACCATATTCCTCATCCATATTATGTGTGCCACTATTCGAAGGGAAGGGAAGGGAATGCACCTTTATTAATCACCTATGATATGCCAGGTACAGGGCTTTACATCTCCATGACCTCATTTGGTCCTCCAAGCAACCCTGGAAGGAGGGGGGTGGTATTCTGATCCCAAGACTGATGAAATGAGCTCCAGGTGGGCACTTGCTCTAGCACAGTTCTCTCAGCTGCTTGATATAAAAGTTGAGAGGCATCCCACAGAATCAATAAAGGAACACAACTCCCTCCTCATGGCAGAGATAATGGGCTACTAGGAAAAAATATTGGAACCACTGTCAGAGAGGGTCACCATCTGGGATGAATTTGCTTAATTACTTTTCTTTTGCATAAAGGAGGGCTCAACCTGGAACAGAAAGGGTTTCCTTGTGAGTGAGACAGCCAACTTTTATTAAACTCTTACTTTGGGCCTGGCAAAAGAAGTTAGGTGGCTCTATAGATAGAGTGCTAGGTCTGGAGACAGGAAGACCTGAATTCAAATCCAACCTCAGACACTGACTAGCTGTGTAGCCTTGGACAAGTCACTTAACCTCTATTTGCCTTAATTGGCTAGAGAAAGAAATGGCAAACTACCGCAGTATCTTTGCCAAGAAAATGGCATATGGGATCATGGAGATTTGGACACGACAGAAATGACTGAACACCACCACCATGACAATGTACTAAGTGCTAGGGATTTGGGGAGGGGGGATGTCTAAGACAGAGTCCCAGGTCTCAAGGAGCATATAGTCTAATGGAGAAGTCAACACAGATCCACCCCCTACCCCCTCGCCTGCTCTATGGCCATTTTTGTGCTCTTTCCCCATTAGAATATAAGCCCCTTGAAGGCATGGACTGTCTTGTTTGCATTTATATCTCCAGTGTTTAGATTTATTCTCATTCTCTCTCTTTCTCTCTCTCTCTCTGGTCTCCATCTCCCCCCATCTCTCTCTGTCTCATCTCTGTGCCCCACCCCGTCTCTCTCTCTGTCTCCTCTCTGTCCCCCCCCTCTCCCCTCCTTTCTCCCTCCCCCCCTCCCTCTTACCCCCCCCCCCCCCACCATATAGACAACACATCTCGTGGCTTCTATCTTCACAGCGTCTCTTTCCAATGCCCCTTCACAACTCTACTTCAGGTCCTTATTCCCTCTCCCCAAGAATATCACAGACACTTTCTTACTTGTCTCCCCTTGTTAACTCTTTCCCTCCTCTCTGGTCCATCCTCCACACTGATGCCAAACTGACTTTGCAGAAGCCAACGTTAGACCGTGTCTCAGTGAGCTCCAAGGGCTTCCCATCCCCTCCAGGCTCAAGTTTAAAATCCTTTGTTTGGCTTCTGAAGATCTTCACAACCTGTCTTTGCCCCAACCTTCCCAGTTGTTCTGAACTTAAGTCTCTGTCAACCAGTTTACATTCCACCCATGCCAGTCAATCTGAGATTCTGAACAAGCTCCCCATCCCTCCTCTTTTTGCCTTTGTGCCTGGGATGTTCTCCCTTGTCACTGCTGCTCCTTACCATTCCTGGCTTCCTTTAAGGCTCAGCTCAAATATTATGTTCTGGAGGAAGCTTTTCCTTATTTCCCCACCTTCTAATGCCTTCCCCTATCAGATTGCCCCCCCTTTCCTCTGGAGAAATCTGGCCGCTTCTCAACTGCTGATACATTGTCATTCCCTCCCCCCCATTAGAATGTAAGTTCTTTGAGGGCACTCACTGTTTTTGCCTTTCTATCCCTAATGCTTAGAACAGTGCCTGGCAAATAGTAAATGCTTAATAAATGCTGTTTACTGCAGAATGAATGAATGAATGAGAATGCTCAACAGCTCACCTTTATTCAGTGTGGAAATTTCTAGCAATTTAATATAGTAAGGAAGAAAGTGTGTGGCATTATTCAGAGGCAACTGGCCACAATATGAACCAGCCTCATTGGTAATGAGGTGACAGAATTCACATTTCATAAGAAAACCAGAGAGGTGAAAGGAAACAAGATCTTATTTTTCGGGAAGGTGATTTAGAATCATGCTGAGAAATGTATTTTTAAAAGGACTCTATGCAGGCTGCAAAGCAATGCCCAAGGTGCCTTCTCGATGACCTGACCATTCGTTGCTATTCCTCATGACACATGTTTCTGAACCTGTGATTGTCTCAGTGTGGAGGGTGAACAAAGTGCAAACGTCCTTTTCTCATGCTGATGGGCAACTCCTTGGTAACTGAGAATCCGGACTGGGTTGCCTGGGGCACAAAAACAGAAAATCTCCTGCCAGCATCCCCTGTTGTATCTGGTTACCAAGTCTTCCTGGCACCCAAGAGCGGCTCACTGTCCAGGATATCACCCTGCCTTTCCAAAAATCATGCAAATCAAAAGAGGGATGACAACTAATACTATAATAATATCTTATATTTATATAAGACTTTAAGGCTTGCAAGCCATAGTTGACCTACATTCTCCTAGGCGATCCTGTCTGATTATCCCCATTTTACAGATGAGGAAAAAAAAAGACTCAGAGCTATCAAGTGTCCAGTGTCACCTGGCTAGTTTTGGCTAACAGGAGAAAGAAGTGGAAACAATTGGCCACCATCTTGAGAACTCACACTGTCAGCCTCAGCATCATGGGTGGCATTTTTCTCCTGACATTATTATGCAGTGATTGTTAAAAGATTGACCCCTGGGAAATGGAAAGTCCAGGTAGGAACTAGAAAGGGATGTTGGAGGGTATTCGACTTCATGCCTTGTTTTACACATAGAGAAACTAAAGCCCAAAGAGAAGAGAGTTCCCTAAGGTCACACCTGTCATAAATGATAGAGACAGATGGTACCTGTGGTCCCATGATCCAAAATCTCTCCACTGTATTCAGCTCCCTCCAGGTTGCTACTTTATAAAGAAAATTTCATTCATAACATGTCACCCTAGAACCAATCAACAGTTTTGAGGGAAGTGTTTAGAACTTTTCTCTCTGTTCTCTCAACCTTCTCTATCATTCACAAATACCTAGAACATCTGGCCAAGGAGGGGATAGACTGGCTGTAGTCCAAAAACAAAAAGGCAAGTTAAGTTCTATTTATGAAGCACAGTCCATGGCTGGAAGGGCTTTTGGAGGTTATTAACCCAACATCCTCATTTTGCTAATGAGGAATCGCAGAGAGGGCCAGAGGGCTAAGGTCACTTGCCCAAGGTCACAGGCAAGCTTTGCACTCAAGCCCAGAAGCTCCAAATTCTACACTCATTCTCTTTCACAACAGTGCCTCCCTCTCCTTAGGGCTGGGACTAGAAAGAGGGAAGATATATCCCATTGCTGCTGGACACCAAAGGGGACCTGAGTAATGTGCCTTCCATGGCAAGTCCCTTTGGGAAGGTCCTGGATGGGAAGAAACCAGTCAGCTAAGCACTGGCTCCTGGCTCCCCTGCTCCCCAGCAAAGATCCCACTTCTGCTCTAAATATAGACCTGAGACGTCTTGCTGCCTACTCTGTAAATCAGGGGAAACGAGTCTTTCCACCCCTAAGAAAATATTTGCACCCACAGCAAAATCAGAAAATTTTTGGCTTTCCCCCAGTTGGCCTTTGGTACAAACTTTTCTGACATTTCACCAAAAACAGCAGCAGCTGTTAAGAAGCAATTTTAAGAGGGAAATGCTTTTCTGACCTGCAGATAACTTCCTTCATCCATATGTAATATATATACATATATACATGCAAATACGTTTGTGATATATAGGATTATAGATTTATATACACTTAATTACATATACTATATACACATATATAATATATACACATGAATTATTATTTGTATATATGATCTATATATGTAACAATTGTGTATTATATACATAATACTATCTGTATTGCATATATATATATATATAAACTGTGTGTGTACTTAATATGTGTTTTGGGTATGTGTGTCTGTATGAATGCACATACTTATGTATGTATATATAAACCCTGAGAGTCAGCACAGAAAAGCAGCTCTGCCCCTGACATGTCCTGGCTGATGACTGTGGGCAAGTCCATTCACCTTTCAGCATCTCATGCAACTTTCCGACATTGTAAATTACAGAAGTGTCCATTAGCATCAGTGGAAGGAGTATCCACTGTGGGATTTCCTCACCATGAGGAAATCAAAACACACACATGCACACAAGCACATGCACACAATCTCTCTCACACCCCCACAATCTCACATGTAACCACAATGGTGTAAATGGAAAGAACAATGACAAAACAGCTGGATTGAGACTGGCCACTATAAAGTTACACTGATCAAAGAAAGGGGAGAGGAAAGCCCCTTCCTCCCTCCTTCCCTTCTTTATCCTCCTCCCCTCCCTCCCTCCCTCCCTCTCTCCTTCCTTCCACCTTCTCTCTCTGCCCTCCCTCCTCCATCCCCTTTTTCCTTCCCTCTTCCCTCCCTCCATAGTTCCCAAGCCCTCCCTCCTTCCTCTCTTCCCATTTTTCCCCCTTTCTTTCCCCTCTCTCCTTCCTTTCCTCCCTCCTTCCCTCTCTCTCTCCTTCCCCCTCCCCTCTCACTCCTTTCAGGTACAACCACCCAGGTTCTATCAGACCTGCTTGGTGTCTTGGCTAGTTTTGCTGAATTGTTCTTTTTTCCTCTATTTATTTTCAGTTTTTTTCTTATAAGCTATGGGTTTCTGGGAGAAGAGAGGGATGCACCAGGAGATGCAGATGATATAAAATCTAAAGTCAGAAATAACATTTATTCTGCATACACATACGCATGTACTATATGTGTCTATAAATGTGTGTCTGCTCACACACTCACACACACATACGCACATATAAGTGGCTAGATGAACTGTATGGTAGCTCCCATCTCCAAGCTCTATGTTCCTGCTTGTCCCCGACACCTCATTTTTCTGGAGTTTCCTGATATCCTGTAAAGAGTCAGGGTATCCCCAGCCTGCCTCACTCTTTTCTTAACACACAGACCCAGTGGCCATCTATCTTGCATGACCATGAGGACCCCCCTGGTTCATTTTCTCTTCATGATCCTTGCAGAGATGCAGAACCAGGCTGTGCAGGAGGACTGCCCCCAGCAGAGCAGGACCAAGCAGGCCAGGACACCCCAGGCATGCCAGGATACCCAGGGCAAGGAACTCTCTGTGTTTTCTTTGGCCATGGACCTCCAAGAAGACTGACTTCATCTTTAACCAGAGGAATGAGGGGCTGTGAACACAATGTTTGGCTTTGGAAGAAACCTAACAAAGAGAGAGAGGAGGTTTTGAAGTCACTCTCTAACAGGGTGTTAATGTGTGTTGCCAGGCATCAGTCTCAACAAAGGCAGGTTTGCACATGAAGGAGACATGTGGCCGTCCATACACAGACCTTCCCTGAAATATGGACTACACATGTGGAAAGAGCCACTGGGGAGGCAGGGAGGCGGGGAGGCAGAGAGGACTCTCCCAGGATCCATTTTTATTGCTAATTACCATAGGCCATTGTCTAGATCAGCCCCACCCCATAAGGTCCTCTGCCAACAGTCACACAAGCCCACTGAAGCAGTGACCAAGCTGTCCCTCCACTCCATTCACATCTGTAAAGGGGACGGATGTGCAGATGGGCCTTGCAACAGGGCAGATGATCTTAGGTACTTACCAGCTTGGCTTTTCTCTGACTTTTCTGTTATAAATGAAATTTGCCAAAGGCGAAAGGCAAAGGAGGAGAAAGGAAGGAAACATGAAACAGATTGAGAAGACTGCATGTACAACCTGACACATCTGCTCAGGTTTGGGGTTTGGGGTTTTTTTTTAACTAAGTATATAAGAATTGTTAAAATGCAAGTGCGGGTGGCAACAAGTCTCTTGACAGAAAAGAACTCTTTTTGTGGTGGCAAAGAATTGGAAATTAAGGGGGTGCCCATCAATTGGGGAATGGCTGAACAAGTTGTGGTATATGCATGTTATGGAATACTATTGTGCTATAAGAAACAAGGAGCAGAAGGACTTCATATTTACCTGGAGAGGCTTATATGAACTGATGCTGAGTGAGAAGAGTAGAACCAGGAGAAATTTGTACACAATTACAGACACAATGTATGTGTGATGACCAACTTGGATAGACTGGACTCTTCTCAGCAATGCAGTGATTTGAGTCAATCCCAAAAGAATCATGATGGAGAGAAATGTGTGCATCCAGAGA
Organism: Petaurus breviceps papuanus; assembly: GCF_028583685.1. NCBI lineage: Eukaryota > Metazoa > Chordata > Mammalia > Diprotodontia > Petauridae > Petaurus > Petaurus breviceps. The sequence continues at coordinate 65,578,734 of NW_027185761.1, read as the reverse complement.
AAGAACTAGAAAGAACTGAGTTTATATCCAGATGGAAGCAAAATACCTGATCTTTTTCCTTTTCTTGTTTGGTTTTATGTCCTCTTTACCATTTTTCATTCCAGCTGGTACAATCCGTCTTTACAACCTGACTAAAGTCTAATGTGAAAGTGTTTACAGATCCTATACTTGACTATATGCCTCCTTGGGGGGGAGGGAAGGGACGGGGACAAAACGTGAAACTCAAGGAATTGTGGAATTGAATCCTGTAAACTAAAAGGAAACAGATTAATTTTAAAAAATTAAATTTAATTTAAAAAGAAAAGAGCTCCATTCAGGCCCAAAGTCTTCTACCAGCAGATCTTCTCAGAATTTGGGAGAAGGGGGGGAAACCCATGTCAAAAACAAATGCCTAATTATACAAAAGTTAACTAGAAGTCACATAACAAAAACACACTGGCTGGGGATCTGATATTTGTTCAAATGTTGTGTTTTCTTTTTCCTGGTAAACTCAGACAAGTTAAGAAAAGCAGCTTCATCAATCTGGGCATCTGTCAAAGCCCATTTAAGCCCTGGAAAGTCATTGGCTTTTCTCTTCCCAAGATGACCTGTCCACTGGGTGACATATCTCTGTTTGATGTAGGGTCAACCCATCCCCAAACAGATGCGCTAATGAACCACAGAAATACAGCTGTCAGGGACCTTAGAGGTCAATGTTGTGGAAACAGAGGCTCAGAGACATCACATGACTTGCCTAATGTCAAACGCGGGATAGAATTGGGATTTACATAGAGGTCTCTGACTCTACATCCAGTCCTGCTTGTACCAAACCATGCTGGGCACACCGACCATCTCTAGCTAGGCATCGCTCCTGTTCTAATGTGATTTAGCACTTAGCACAGGGCCTGGCATTTTTTAGTCACTTAATAAATCTTTGTTGAACTATTAACTGATTCCACAGACATTCCCATCCTTTGGAAAACCAGGAAATGCATTCACTCTCTCTCACTTCTCCCCTTTGCACAAACCACCACATGCAAACAATCTGATATTCTGTTGGCTGAGCCCGGACCCAAAGGTCTGAGGTGTGTGAGGGAAAGATGTTCCTGGACTTAGGGAGGGAAGTACCTAGAAGCACAAAAAAGAACTAAGTTCAGCAAAAAGAAGGAAAGGCAAAACAATAAAGAGAAAAAAGATGCAGGCGGGGTGAACCAAGCCAATCCAAAACTGTGAGCCAATGTCTGGATGACATGTGGCCAGAGGCCTGAGGTCGGACCATCTCGAATGTTTTCTTTTTCCCCTCCATTATTCTTTCTGAGTGTGTCTCTGCCCATATGCACAAATGAAAGACTCTGACTTGCACAAAATTGAACGAGACCCTGGTAAAACTCAGCTTGGCCATTGGTTGTGGGGAATCTTCTCTAGTTCAGTCTTTGAATGAGCCAGCATTAAAGGAAAGACAATCTGGTCTTCGATCATTATTGGTTTGAAGGTGATCAGTCAGTGCCTACTTGGGGGAGGGGGTGTCAGGGAAAGAGAAGTGGCAACCTATCTGTTTTATCACTTCCATAATCCTCAGTGAAGGGACAACTTTAGCATAAAAGATGGGAAGCTTTTTTGATTTCATTTTGTTTGTTTTTCTGAATTACCTTCATGAGAAAGACCTTCAAGAGCCCCCATCTGTATGCGCCAGAAAGAGAAAAGGACCAAGCATTCAACGGTCCTGAAAAATTCAGAAACAGATTGTGGCTGGTGAAGATGCTTTCCCTAGTTCCTGACTGCTGAGATTTCTGCACCTTAACCAGATTTCAAACCTAGAACTATCGGGAAAAGCCAATTCAATCAAAATGGATTGTTTTGTGAAATATTAAGGATTCAAAGACAAAGCAAAAAGCAACTCCTGCCCTCACAGAGCTTACATTCTACATGGAAAGTGGTATAGGGAAAGTAAGGAAATCCATAATTACATTAGTTAAAATCACAGAAAAATATTGTGTATCTAAGAAACCAGTATCTAACCTTGTTTGACCTGAGAAAGAACAACATGTTGACCTAAGCCTTCTGTCTTTAGAAGTTTAAAAACAGGAGCCTGCCTGGAGCTGTGTGAAGGACATTCCCTGACACAACATGCATTGTGTTGATCAATGTCAGCGTCCACGTAGCTAAACCTGAACCCATTTTGAAGGTTGCCCCCATGTGTTACAGCTTCGGTAATTAAAAATTGTCATATGACTAATAAAAACTGAGCTAAAAAGTTAAAATCCAAACAATGGCAGGAAATAACATGTGTGTACAATATGTTACCAACACACTGATAATTTTCAAAAGTGACTTTTTAAAAAAGTATTATAAATCTTTCAAAACACTGTGATTTATTAAGCGAAAGGTCTGAATGGCTCAAGCTATTAAATTCGGCTTTTAAGTCTCAGTGGCACTGCCAAATCTTTTGTTCTTCTGAATTAAATTTAGAAGGCGGCATTCATTTCACAGGGCGCCATGTTTCATTGTTCTTTACTCAAAACTCCGAGATCCTCCAGAGAAAGGCGCTACCTTATCATCTCTTATCACAACAGAGTCACAAAAACAATAACGTCATGTTAGAAGGGACAAATCAAGGAGCAACCCAAAGGTTTGTTTTTCCCTACCTTTCTACACACTCATGTAATGGACCACCCTAGGCAGGAGATGAGGAAAAAACAATGGCCAGAAGAAAACATTACAGAAAAGCATTAAAAACAAGTTTAAGGAACAAGCTGGGCTTAGGAAGGACAAGCATTTAGAAAACAATAAGAAAGCAGAAAGTACTGACCTGGAATTCAAGCTGGTTGTAGCAAGGGAGGAAGCAGCAATTTGGAGAAGCAGAGAGGAAGAAAGGGATGAAGCAGAGAATAAAAGAAAGGGGAAAAAAGCGTTAGTTTCCAAACAGCCAAACCAGGCACTATTAGGCAAATTCATAAGCAAACAATGAGCACCAATCAATGAACCAATATTGACTACGCACCGACTCTGTGCCGGGCACTGGGCTAGGGGCTTCCACTTTATTTCTATCTGATACTCCCCTGGGAAGGCTGTGAGCATACTTGGCAATTTAGGATATCGAGAATTCTCCCCCGGAAGCCAATTTCTGCCTCAGAGGCCCCGGTGCAGCCCCCTCTGATGCAAACCAGAGGTACGCTCAAGGCAGCCAACGGCAGAGTTTGGCCAATTCCGGTATGAATATTTATACAGACATTCCCTATCTGTAGGTCCATAAACTTTTATGATTTAATAAATAGAAGTGGAAATCACAAAGGTAGCATATCTCGTTATAAGCTCAGGGGTCACAAAGATATGATTTGAACCAGCAAGGGCTGAACCAATACATATTCCCTCAGCAATTTCTCTTTTCATGCTTGAAAATTAAAAGAGACTAAGCAATCTGACTATATGGGCCCATCGATCATCATTTTAGGGGTTCGGCAAGCCGTGTGCCTAGGAATGATCCCAGACAGAGTCAGGGTTCTTTTGGGTAAGGCATTCATTCCTCCCCCTTGAGCCCCCTCCCCGTTCTCATGTACCCTCTACTACCATCGCCATCCAGAGCTGAAAGCAGGGCATTTTTTTTATTGTGAAAATAAAGTTCATATTTCATCACCATAAATATCCATGGGTTTAGACTACAATATCTGAAATGCATTTCCAATTAGTCATTAAAAATACTATAATATAAATATATACATGCACATATACACAAATATATGTTAGTGTATAGATTATTATATATAATCTATACTATACCTACATCTATGTATATATGCTATCTATATAATACATACTATCTAATAGATACACACACAAGTATACACACATACCCACACATCCATGTACCATCAGGGTATTTTTCTATTATTATCTTTATCTACTCTTTAGAAATACAAAATAAAAAAAATTAACTCAAAAACTTGTCTTTCAACTATCTTCTACTTGAGATCAGTTCACTTTCTGTACATTTTTTGCTGGGGTTTGTGTCTATGTGTGTTTTGTAGGTTTGTTTCAGGCAGGTGATTTCATCTCTTTGGAAATCTCTCAGCATAGAAAAAAGTTCTCCTCGTGCAGAGTGTCACTCCATCTGTAACTTCTAGGCTTAGAAAAATGACCTGGGGCTCTCTGAGGTTAAGTGACTCACCCAGGGCCACAGAGTTCATATAAATTAGTGGTGAAACTCGAACTCAGATCTTTCCTGATCCCAAGGCCACCCTTCTGCTTCCTAAGCTAGGCTACCTCTCTTCTGGGTCAACCCATTTCTTCCAATGGGTGGAGTCAGTCAAGGTTAAGAAACAATAATAGTCTCATCCATTTGTGTAGGAAGAAAAAAAAAAAGAAGTGAATGATTTTTTTTTTAAAGGAAAATAATACCAGGAAATTTCAAATAGCAGCAAGTATTGACGTTAGTTAAAATCATGGCAAGAAGAGGCTTTCTGATGATTGGACAGTGGTGTCTGGGGCCCTAAGAGCTGCACTGTAGGTGGAGCTTGAACTAGTCCAACCACTGTAGAAATACACCCAAAAAGCTATTCAACTATGCGTCCATCACCTTTGACCCAGCGATATGGTGTCTAGGTCTGTGCCCTGAAGACATCAAAGAATAAAAAAAGAACCTATGAATACAAAGTGTTTATAGCAGCTTTATTTTTATGATGGCAAAGAATTGGAAATTAAAGGGATGCCCTTCAATTGGGGAATGGCTGAATGAGTTGTGGTATATGACAAGATAGGATACCACTGTGCTGTAAGAAATGGTGAGCAGGATGGTTTCAGAGAAATCTGGATCAACTTGAACAGGGAGGGAGAGTAAATTGAGCAGAACTGGGGGAACAATGCATACAACCACATTTTATTTTATTTTATTTTATTTTATTATTTTTGCTTTTTGGAGGGCAATTGGGGTTAAGTGACTTGACCAAAGTCACACAGCTAGTTTTTGTGTTAAGTGTCTGAGTGTTAAATGTCTGATTTGAACTCAGGTCCTCCTGACTCCAGGGCCGGTGCTCTATTCACTGCACCACCTAACTGCCCCTACAACCACATTTTAAAGACAGCTTGGAGAGACCGAGGGCATCTGATGGACACAATGACCAACCACAGCGCCAGAGACCAGGATGAAACATATCATCTGCCTCCAGATGGAAGGAGAAGCACTGGCCTCAGAGGGTAGACTGAGGCATATTCTTTGGGACACGGCTCATGCCGGAACGTGTTTTGTTTGACTATATGTGTTTGTAACAAATTTTTGTTTTTCTTGCTTTTTCAATGGAGGGAAGAGGGAGAAAATTTGGAGCTGAAAATAAAATAGAGAATTCTAAAAGTAAATACAATCTGAACATGGTCACTGAAGCAGTGATTCAGACATGGAAGGGACCCCCGAGGGCATGTAGTTCAATCCTTTCACTCTACAAATGAGGACGCTGAGGCAAAGAAGCATCATATGACTTGTCTAATCGCACAACCTGTAAGTGGCAGAAGTGGGATCCTTCATCTGCACATTCATTCCCATTACGCTGCCCTGTGACCATCCACCAGCAGATGCCATTGACCACTTTGTTCCCCATTAAAGCTCATGTGAAGATGTGGCCTCCCCTGGGCTGAAATGTTAACCTCTCAAAAATGGTGTGAAATCATCTCCAACCAACTCAGCATGAATATATTAATAATGTACTGATGAACTCCAAAGAGAGATCCAGCAGCAAAAATCGTGCATGACAAGCATCCCAGCCCCTCTCTGGAATGACATGCAACAGAAGGAGTCAGTTCTCCCTGTCACATAAAATGCAAAGCCTTTTTACAGCTCATACTTACTTATATACCTCAACTACAGAATGTTTCAGATAAGACTTTGCAAAATCATTTCATGAAATGAGGGGACATGCATGGCACAATGGAAAATGTACTAAGTTTAGAATCAAAGGATCTGGATTCAAATCCTGCCTTTGACACCTCTAATCTCCATGGGTCTCTATGGACTTTACTCCCTGTAAAATGATAGGGTTGGATGAACTGGCCTCTGAGGTCCCTTATAGCTTTAAGAATTTCTGATCCTTTGAGCTCATTGGTATCAGGGATCCCCACTCTGAAAACTCCCTCCACCAAACTGTGTTATCAGCTTGCAGAGAAGTGATAATCCTAGAGAGCTGCCCAGGACATTTGGAAAGTAAGCCACTGAACCCAGGTGTTTTCGACTCTAAAGCTGGCCCTCCGTTGACTCTACTGTGTTGTCTTGTGATTGTCACATAATATCACAAATTGCAGTGGTCTGCTTTTGAAGCAGTGCGTTCTCCTTCCCTAGGAAAGGCTGGTTCACAAGCTACCAGGCATATGGTAGGTGTGATTTCTTGGGCAACATCGCCAAGCTTCAAAAGGCCAAATTAAACAAGGGTCACCAAGCTGACGACATAAAACTTTGCAAAACTCAAAGAAATATTTTAAAATTATTGCCATTATCTTAATAATCACCATTATCATTAATATTGATATTTCAGTGAGAAAACACAACCACTGCCATGCCTTCTTTGCATATATTCTCTTTAGAACTCAGTTTCCTCATCTGTAAGATGAAGGGGGTGAAGTCAATGCCTTCTAAAGCCCCTGCAGCCCTGAATCTATCATTCCCATAATTCTGTGACCCCTTTCTTTCCCACATGATGCCTTAATCTTACTTCAGAAGGACAAGTTAAGACACAGGCTTCCATATTGGTAGAGATCCTACTAAGGGCAGAGACACGCAGTGTGCATTTTTGTTTCTGTTCTTCCTTCTAATAACAGGAGGTTGGTATGAGCCCTGAAAGTCAAACCTATTTGACTTTAATTTAATTTTTAAACATATCTGTAATTTCTTTTGTATCAAGAATTCCCAATGAGGAAACCCTCTCTAGTAATGCACATCAGTACTTGCTCTGCAACTGAAAGCCTGAGTGAGTCACTGGGGGCATGGAGAACTTAAGTTCTTTGGCCAGGAAGCCAGGATGTATGGGGGGGGGGGGGGAGCGGAATTTGAACTGAGTATTCCGATTCCATTATCAGTTTGGAAATGCTGCTCATTTCTATTCCCAGGCACAGTCAGACCCTGCATTTATATACTCTCTAGTACATTACCAGGGTGTTGTTTTCTTTCTTTAAACTCTACTTGAACCAAGAATGGGTCTATAAGCAGGAAAGCGGCCCTTCCAGGAGCCTGCACTCAGGAACCAGGAGAAGGAAAACATTGAAAGCAGATATCCTTGGATTGCAGACATCAGCTTGGTTGACAGGTAAGAGACCCAAGAAGTCAAGATGTCATGAAAAGGAAACCAGTTGACCACCCAAAAGATGCCTGCAGGTTACCCAGGGGCACAGGTAATTTGCAAAGCAGACTCTAATGCCTAATTATGCTAATGGAAAAATGAAAAGAACACTCCTTCCACAAAGCATTGAAGAGCCTGTTCATGAGTGCACATCCTGGTGTCCTGGCTATGAGAGTTAGCAATGGCGGAGTCGACCCAAATGGGAACAGAAGGCAGCTTCAAGAAAGCAAAGAATCCATTTGGATAAAAGTGGGATGTGGGGTTCTGCTACAGGGAGCCAGCAGGCTCTCTGTCCAACATCTTCCCTTGCATGTGACCGATACCAGGACCAGCTTGGCTGGGTCAGTCCCATTTCACATGGGTGACTGCAGAATCTGTTCAAAACCAATTTCCAATCTCTGGATCGCAGACTTAATTACAAACATCCCTCCGCAATGTTGGAATGGAGATATCTGTCCCCACAGCTCAGAGATCTGCAGCTTCCCAATCTTATAAGCTATGAATTTTAGGGTCAGAGCCAAGAACATGAGATATGGCCCAATCTGAAGGAGGCCATCTCATAATGCAAGGGAGAAGTGAGGGGCTGAAGCCACATGGAGCCCAGCAGAGAGTGCTTTGCAAAAGCAGGCTGTTTCCTTTCTCAAAGGAGCCATGCTAATCCACCACCCCACCCCTGCGCCTGCCTTCATGTGTGCTGGGGCTTAAGCAAAGATGCCACAAGTATGTCCCCTGTTGCACTCAAGACAAAGGAGGCAAGAGAGGAAGGACAGAGCTGGTTCCCACCACAGGCTTTGGGAATTACAATGCCTGGAAGGCAGCAGATTTAAGGAGAGACACATAGAGGGAGATAAGGAGAATGTGTAGAAAATACATAAAGATAAATGCCTGTAAAAATCCCTGTCGTCCTAATGCACACCAGATTGAAGAAATAAAAAATGTTAATACCCCCTGGTGATTTAAAGGCCCCATCCATTTAGGACCTGTTTTCTTCACTTGAAAATAATGTTATGTATACAATACCTGATAACTAATTAGCATTCCTCTGGGTTTCTTTTTTTATATGAAAGCAATTTATAAGAGGTCATTAGGCCTCCAAATCCCCCTGAGGGAGAAGAAAACAGCACACATTACTGCTTATGTTTTGGAATGGTTAAAAATGGGATGACTGGGCCTTAGTGATCTAGAAATCAGAATGATCTCAGTTTCATCTTGACTTTGAAAACTTCCTGGTTATGCTGTCATGGACACAGACTGAGGGCAGCCTGGTTTGGTGAGAAGGCTGGCAGATCTGAGACCGATTCCAGCAAATCTGACTCAGTCATTCAACAAGCATTGATTGAGCACTTAACTGCATGCCACACACTATGTTAAGTGCTGGAGACACAAAGAAAGGGACAAAAGGTTCCTGCTCTCGAGGAGCTTGTATTTTAATGAGGGGACATATATAATCTGTGTACAACATGACAGTCTGCCTTGGGAGTAGACTTTTCCTGGCTGAGAAGTCTCCAAAAAGAAGAAATCACCCTTCTGAAACACAGGTCTGATATGGACGGACGGACACACACACACACACACGCTAGGGACATCACTTAACCTCTCAGCCTGTTTCCTCATTTGTATGTTAATGGTGGAGGTCCCCAAGTCAGGAGGTCAATCATACCATTCCACTTAAAGGAAGGTATAAGACTGTATTCCCTGATACATAAACCAGGTGGAAATAGATAATTGATTAGTTATCAATTAATCAATCAAAGTCTGTATACAGAGTCTTTCAACATCATGAAATGAATAGGAGAGATACTGCTGGGTAGCCTTTCCCAGATGAATGAGGAATTTGAATATACCCTGGGGATTGATATAAAACCTGGATCCAGGAGAGAGCAGCCCAGCCTAAGCCCCTGTGGGGGCGCGAGGCCAGGGAGTCCAGGGCTAACTCTGGGACCCTGCACTGCTCAGCCACTTGATCTCTTGGCATTCTGGGCCCCCTCTCTAAGTTTCACATAAGGTTCTTCTCTGCAGCTCTGGAGGAAGCTTCCCTCCCTACCCCAGAACATCCCAGGGTGAGAGAAGCGGACACCTTCCCTCCCCTGTCCCAATGGCAGCGATACATGCAAGGCAAGGGGCTGGCTCGGCTCTCCACACCCCTGAGAGGCCAGCAGCGAGGCCAGGCCAGGGCTGTGCCCACCCCGCGCCAGTCCCGATGCTTCTTCCTCCTGAAATGGCTCGGACCTCCTGACTGATGCTGCCCAGGCTTCCACATGAGCGCCTCCCACCCCCGCCTTGGACCTGCTCTTTATAGACACATTTAGTACCCACATCCGTGTGCACATGCATGTGTGTGTGCACATGTGAGCGGCTGTATTTTCCCTCAGCAGAGCGCAGTGACTGATGCACTGATTGTCCCTATTACCCTGTCACTGCCTGCCACCACAGCGCCTTTCAGAGGGGCACAGTGGAGGGATGTCTGGACTCAGAGTGAGGGAGTTCCTTCTCTCCAGTTCTCACCCTGCGACCTTGGGTAAGCTGCTTCACCTGGCTGGGCCTCAGGCCCCTCATCTACAAAATGAGGGGATTGGATGCCCTCTAAATGTGCTTTAGGATGGAGGGGAAAGTATGATGCGGAAGAAGGAAATAAGCATTTATTAGGCACCTACTGCACTCCAGGCTTAAGTGCTTCAGAAATATCATCTCATTTGCCCCTTAACCACTCTGCAAGGCAGGTACCGGCCTTTGTTTGAAGAAACTGAGGCAGAACAGGGGGGATGCCATTTTCTCAGGGTCACACCCCTAATAAGTGCCTGAGGCTGCATTCAATCTTGGGTCCTTGTGACTCCAGGCCCAGCACTCTATTCATTGAGCCACCAAGATGCCTCAATTGGCAAAAGAAAGGCATTATCAGGGAAATGGAGACAGCGGCTGCTCTGCTGCTCCCTATAATTCGAGGCTACCTGGCTTCCCAAAAGCTCTCTTTGTACTTTCAAACTGACGCAATCAGATCTAGAGCAAAGGCTCTGACCCTGGAGTCTCCAGACTTATGCTGGAATAACATTTTGACAGCTGCATTTCTATAGAATCGGTTTTCTTGGCATCCCTATGTTTAATATTTTATGTATTTAAAAATATTATTTTGAGGAATCCATAGGCTTTGCTGGATGGACGGCCCAATGGGGCTAGAACCAGATGCATGATAAGAGCCCTTGTTTTAGCAGTAGTGGTTCAGCGGACAGAGCAGGGGTTTGGAGTCAGGAAGGCCCAGGTCCAAGTGTCACCCATGATGCACGCGTGGAGCGTGGCCCTGGGTGAGGCCCTTGGAGCCTTCACTTCCTGAGCTACAGAAGGCGGACATTAGTGCCTTTTCCATGACTCAGAGACTTTGAACAACAAGAGGCTGAGGGCCCCTCAGGATCACACAGCCATTGTGGGTCAGCAACAGAACTTGAACACAGGCCTTCTGGGCTTCAAGGCCAGGGCTCTGCCCACCCCGCGCCAGGGCTCTATCTATGATAAAGATTCTGTTCTAAGCCACTTTATAGCTTGGAGGCTGGAGAATTGCCTTCCTTGACTAAGCACCAATGGTTTTAATCATCTCAATTGGACTCCTGGCCATTTGGCTCCACTGACGTCCTCAGTATAAATGAACATGGAATCCCACCAGTGTTGGAGTGAGCACCTCTGTGAAAGAGTACTCTATTGTCTTTAGTCATTTTTCAGTCATGTCTGACTCTCCATGACCCTATTTGGGAGTTTCTTGGCAGAGATACTGGACCAGTCTGCCATTTCCTTCTCCAGTGCATTTTACACATGAGGAAACTGAGGCAGAGTTAAGTGATTTGCCCAGGGTCACACAGCTAGTGTCTGAGGTTGAATTTGAACTTGGGTCCTCCTGACTCCAGGGCTGGCACTCTATCCACTGTATCACCTAGCTGCTGAGATCTCCCTGAGTCTAGAAGAATTTCCATTTTAAGAGAGGTCAAAAAGAATTCTGCTTCTTGGACTGGATTGGACTAGATGGCTGTGGAGGTGGCTTTCAGCTTTCAAATTCAATGACCCCGTAATTTTACTCCAGACCAGAGACCCCTGTAGGATCATAGAACTTGTAGCTAGAAAGTAATTTTGAGATGTTTTAGCCTAACTCCCTCACTTTACACAATCAGTAGGGGCTGTGAAGAGTTAAGGGACTTGAATATGGTATATGACACAGCTGGGAACTATCTGAGGAAAGATTTGAACCCAGGACCTCTTACTAAAATCCAGAAGTTTGCATGGGGGTTCCATATGCTTTCTGTTGTAGTATAAACTTGGTCTCAAGATTCTGAATAGCTTGAGGTGAAGACATTGTTGCAACGAATTTATAAGCCTATATCCACAGCCCAGTTGAGGAACCAGACCTGTCCAGATTATGATGTGGGAAAGAGAGCAGACCTCAGAGCCAAAATGACAGGGGTTCAAGCCTCACCTCCAACCTATGTTGGATGCATGAACTTGGACAAATAATTTAACCTCTCGGTGTCCAAGGCAACTCTCTAAGATTCAAAGCTGGAGATCAGGTGATAACGTACGTTGCTGGAGAGAGTTCCAAATAAAAGTGAAATCGTGGTGCCAGACCACCGAACTTTCTGCTCTACCTGCCATCATGCTCCTGTCTGAAGCCAGAAGCATCAAGCTTTTATTGGACTTGAATAAAAACCATAGAGAAAAGACCTCAGGGACCATCCAATCCAAATCCTCCCCAGGAGGGCTCCCTACAGCAATGAAATCTGGGGACCAGAAAAAATAATGCCCAGAGCACTGGGCTGTAAGGTGATCTGCCCAGAGTGTCTGTTGTCACCCACCTCTACATATCAAGGGCCCAGCATTTCATCAGCATGGGAACTCTTTCTACCTGGGCTGAGTGACCCACTTGTCATTGGAGACAGCTGGTCAAGGCTCAGCAATCTGTCCATGGTCACACAGCTACTAAGTGTCAGATGTGAGACTTGGCCCCTGGTCTTCCTGACTCCAAGTAGAACATGCTGTCCCTTCTACATACAGTTTCTCTCCTGTCCATAGGTCTGTCCACATATCTACTGAAACAGTGTCTTATGTGCGATGCTGAATTGAATGTAGAAGAATGTCCTACCTAGATGCAAAGCCCATTCCAAGTCCTGTGTCTGTGGTGAAGTCTTTCCAGACCACTCCCCCATCACCCACCTACCCCGTAGCCCCTACCCACTAAGCCCCTCTCATCTGAACTCCTGCAGAGTTCAGTGTCTGCATCATTCATTGGGACCTGACCAGCCATAGCCTGGCATTGCTAGTGATTAATGTTGAGTATATTAGCTGTGTCCCAAGCCAGAGGAGAAGTTTCTGCATGGCAGCAACTAGACATAGTACCTGGGAGCTCCAAGATGCAGCCATGTCATGACTGCTGACTGACTTTCCTTATTATTATGGAGTTCTTTGTACTCGGCACAATGCCAAAAATGTGGTAGGCACTGAACAAGTGCTTGGTGATTGAAGGATACTTTCAAGAGTAATTTCCCATAAGAATCCATGGACCACAACCCCAGTGTTGGGAGGTAGATGGAGCAGGAAGCAGTGCCCCCTTTTACGTATTAGGAAACAAAGGAAGGAGGATCAGAGATCAAATGTCTTGGCCAAGGTCACATGTCCAGCCAATATTGGTTCTGCAAGGAAGACTCTTTAAGAGAATAATTCCAATATCCCTCTAATTTTGGCATGGGAGATGACAACTACATTCTTTCTCATTCATCAGATTTTTTTTCTTTCTATCTCTTCTCTGTCTCTGTTTCTGTCTCTCTGTCTCTCTCTCTCTCCTCTCTCTTTGTCTCTCTCTCCTCTCTTTCTTTTCTCTCTATCTCCTCTCTCTCTGTCTCTGGCTCTCTGGCTCTGTCTCTCTGTCTCTGTCTCTGTCTCTCTCTGTCTCTCTCTGTCTCTCTCTCTGTCTCTGTCTCTGTCTCTCTCTCTGTCTCTGTCTCTCTCTGTGTCTCTCTCTCTGTCTCTCTGTCTCTGTCTCTCTCTCTCTCTCTCTCTCTCTCTCTGTCTCTGTGTGTGTGTCTGTGTCTCTGTCTCTGTCTCTCTGCTGTCCAAAGGTGGAATAGACTACCTCATGCTATAGGGTTTCCCCCCCTGGAGATCTTCATACAAAGAAAGCAATAAGTCACAGAGGGGATTTTTTTTATAGAGATAGAAATTGGGACGCATGACCTCTGAGATTTGTTCCACCTCTGGGATCCTGGGATTCATTGCTGAAGGCATTTGTCCTCTCCCTGGGATGGCAGGGAAACCAAAATTCCCAGTGAACACACCCAATAGTTTGGAAAATTCCCTCTCTGCTACTTATACTCCAAGAGAACTTCCTGGGGTTGAAAGGTTGAATAACGACAGGCAGACACCTGGATCTTCCTGACTCTAAGCTCAGTTCACTGTCAGATTGTCTCCCCCAACCAAGTTTTCCAATAACTTCTAAAAATGTGATTTGTTTTTCCTTTGGGGAATCAATCAACCACCATTTATTGGCCACTAATTATGTACCAGGCACTGTGTTAAATGCCAGAAATTTAAAGACATAAGTCCCTACCGTAAAGGACTTTCCATTCTAATTAGAATTCCATTCTAATATCCATATATAAGTATATACATAATGCATCCGCATAAGTACATGATAGATTGGGAAGGAGGAACTAGCAGCTTCATGTAGAAGGTGATACGTTACATGAGCTGCCTCCCTAAGGCAACCAAAGATTCCAAGAGGGGGAGACAGGACTACTGATTCTCCGAATCTTGTGCCAAACACCAAGACGTAGCAAAAAGTCCCAGTAAAAACAAATCAAGTTACTTTCCAAACACACAGACCACTTGTCCTGTCTGCCCATATCCCATGGCTATGTTGGGATAGGACTCGTAATTTTACTCCCAGGTGCGAAAGCTCCCTCTACCAAGACAGCACAGCAACCTACTCTAGAACATAGTCTTAAGAGACTTGGCCAAGGTCACCCGACTGAATGTATCAGAGGCAAGATTCCAACCCAGGTTTGGAGGGTTTTTTGTTTGTTTCCAAGACACACTCTCTGTGATCTTTACCATTCAAATTAAGTGTTCCATGAGATGTGGGATTTTTCGCTCCAAGGGCAACTCAAGCTACAGAAATTCAACCAGAGATTTCATTTTTTAATTTAATCGTGTAAAACCTACCTTTCGAGTTCAGCAATTTTCTTGTCTTTATCATTCTTTTCATTCTCCACCTCCTTGAGGATTTCCAGCAGCCTGTCAACCTCTGCTTGGGCTTTGCCACATTCATCACGGTAATAAGACGCCTCTTTGTCCAACTGCTTCATTCGATCTGCAAATTCAGGGTTCATCCTGGAGTCTTCTTCAACATTATGAGCCTTTGACATTATGTTGTTAAGGAATAATCAAGACAACAGTTTAGAATGGTAAGAGGTGGAAATACTGAGGGCCAAGCAAGTCAACTCATAAAATATTAAAAAAAAAAAAAGGATTTTGGGTGTCCTGTCAGTTGAAAAAGAAAATGTTGCTAAGTGACAGGAAGCAGACATCACCTTGTTAGTCTGAAAACAGTCATAGAACCTGAGTTTATACAATTTATTTTTAAGTAGATTTTCCCAAGGGATGGAAGAAGTTTCATTTCTGTAAGAAATTAAGACATTTGCTTTTATTTGTCTTCAAAAATAAAATAAGATACAAGTGATCCTGGACAAAGACAACTTCATTAAATTTCTACCGCCCATAAGCAAGTGAGTCCTACAAATTGTACTTCCATTTCCCTGTAGAAAAATGTCTACGATTTTGTACTATTGTTATTTGTCACATGTCCAACTAAATTTACAAGTTCCTGGATGTAGAACTTGTAATCAGGTCTTATTTAAACTTGGCATATCCCCTCGGGGCCTAACAACACGTTTTGCAAACATTAAGTATATAAGAACTTTTTATTCTGTTGGTATGTACAGGGGATTTCATTAGGGTGGAGAGAGAACCCTCAGTGTAGAAACTCCTTCCTTTAAAAAAAAATTGCCAATGCTCTTCTGTAACAACATCGTAGAAGCTGTCAGAGCATATATGTTTACATTGATGTCTGCTTCTTAAATCACTTGCCCATGGTCACTCAGCTAGCATGTGCCAAAAGCAAGACTTGAATTTAGGTCTTTTTGTGTCCAAAGTCAATCACCTTTCAACCAATATGATTTAAATTGAAAGTGGTTGATTGGCCACTGAAGATAAACTATCTGGTTTGATCAGATGTAAGCTACCTATGGGCAGAGACTCTTCCTTCTTTCCCATCTTCTTTCTGTCTTTCCTTCCTTTCTATCTTCTTTCCTTTCCTCCCTCCTTCCTTCCTTTCTTCCTTGCTACATTTTTTCCTCCCTCCTTTCTTCCTTCCCACATTTCTTCCTTCCCTCCTTTTTTCCTTCCTTCCTTCTCACCTTTCTTTTCCTCCCTTCTTTCTTTCCACTCACCTTTCTTCCTTCCTACTTCATTCCATCTCTCCTTCCTTTTCTCTTGTCTTCCTTCCCTCCCTCCGTCCTTTCTTCCCTCTTATCTTTCTTTCCTCCCCCTTCTTTCCCACTAACTTTTCTTCCTTCCTACCTTCCTTCCCTCCCTCTTTCCTTTCCTCCCTTCTTTCCTTCTTTCTTCATGTTGTCTTTATATTCCTAGTACCCAATGCAATGTTTGACACATAGTAGACATTTAAATTAATGAATGTCTATTGCATTAAATTGAATTGACTTTTGATTCCAATCGTTTCAATGGACCATGGTGGTTGAAATGAAAATACCAATCTCCCATGGTAGATGTTTCTAAAGGTAACCATGAAGGGATTTTCACTGACTTTTAGACCCATTAATCCTTTTCTTTTTTAATGTCTCAACTGGTCACCCTCAACCTGAAATATCAGAACGATGGAGAAGCACGTGAATACAGACCTGCAAACACATGCATGAGTGGGGGACACAACCATGGACAACAACAGACATCATGAACATGACAAGAATAACACTGCAGGGTCACTTGCAGCCAAAGCATCCCAATTTGGCTGAAACTGTCCCAGACAGATGGCGACAAGGAGGCAGAGCAGTGTTTAGCCTACCCCTTGTTTCCAATTATTCCTAAATGACTTCTTCAAAGAGCAGGCAGGAGAAAAACAAGGGCTTTAACCACAGTGTACATTCAACAGAGGAACGTCAGAAAACTTTTTTTCCCCTTTAAAATCCACAGATCAAAATAATAAAACGTTGAGCCGTTTGAGAACGTAGGCCATTCTGCTAGCCGATTATGTCCAGCAGGGGTGTTGATTAGGATATGTTTGTTGGAATTTCAAGGGAGGAACAAGGTAAGCAAGCTACAACCAAGAAGGGAGTTGGAGGAAACATGCGTGGTTAGAAAAAAATCCAAACGAATCTACTACTGGGAAAAGGTTGACACTCTTTGCAATGATTTAGTAGAAAAATAAAATTCCAAAACTTAGTATAAACAGAAATAACTCTTGCATTTATAGCAGAAATAACCATTGTATTAAAAATGAAATTGGTTGCATGTAACATATTACTTAAGCATGAGGATAAGAAAGGAAATCATTTTGCTTTCAAGTTCCATTCCTCTGATGAAAGAGCTTGATTTTTCCATGGACCCAGCTATGAGTAAAAAGGGGGACAGGAAGCACATAGGCCAAGCATAAGCATTCTCAGGTGACCTTTGGGTTAGAGTGGGAGTTCCTGACAAGCAGGGAGAGTTCTCTCTTGGCTTTTGTGTCCCCAGAACCTAAATCACTGTCCTACGAATATTAGGCAACTAGTGTTTTGTACTTTTTTTTCATTGAGTTGAAACATGCCTCTCATATCCCCAAAAAATATAAATTTGTGGCCATTCCTCTAACCTATTCTACATGTTGAGTTGAAGCTGATTATCTGACTTTTAAAAAAAACTATCAGAAAATTGTTCATTGGGAACCTAGTCCTTTGGAAGTCTATATTTTAAAATATATTTTTGTAATTATTTTAACATATTCATCTCAACCTAAAGAAAAATAGATACAATTTATACTTATGCCTCCAACTATAAGTCCCATGAAATTTCTTTTTACTTAGCATATATTTTGGTTATATGTTCTGTATAATTCATATGTGTTTGTATTGTTTCTGCAGGTAAAGCATGAAAAGAACTTTCATTGTTGTCTTTGTACCCCAGCGCCCAGGATGGCACCTGGTACAAACAATGCACTTGTTACATATTTGTTGATTGATAGATTAATCTAGTTGTGAAATTTGTAATCAAAAATCAGTTAATATTGGGGCAGTCAGGTAGCACAGCGAGTAAGAGCACCAGCTCCAGTGTTGGAATGACCTGGAGATCGAATCCCGGGCTCAGACACTTAGCACCCACCCAGAAACACCTGGCCGTGTAACCTTGAGCAAGTTACTTAACCCCAATTGCTTGGGGGCGGCCAGGTGGCTCAGCGAGTAAGAGCACCGGCTCCAGTGTCAGGATGACCTGGATCAAATCTAGGCTCAGATACTAAGCACCACACCCAGAAATAACTGGCCGCGTAACCTTGAGCAAGTTACTTAACCCCAATTCCTTTAAAAAAAAATCAGTTAATATCAGAGAGAGCTGTAACCAGGAAGCAGTTAAAACTTGGGAGATGCTAGAAAATGGCTAAAAATGGGAGATACCATTTTAAAATCACCTTCACTTTTAGAATGTTGTTAGTAATTTTTATCAGTCACACAAAAAAAGGCCAATACCATAACTATCTTTGAAGGTGAAGTTTCTTAATCTACCTGGGGTCCGTAATGTTTATTATTTTGATAACTGTATTTCAATATAATCAGATCTTTTGTGATCCTGTGTATTTGATTGTATTCATTCAAAGCACAATTCTGAGAAGGGGCCCATAGACTTTGCCATCCTACCAAAGGGGTCTATGTCACAAAAATGATCAAGAACTCTCTCATTTAAACAGTTTCCTTAAAAATTTGCCCTAAAAAGGAAAGGGGAAATTATTTTTTTTTAGTTTTTGAAAAATTCTTTTTTAAAAAAGGCAAAAACATATATCAATGCTTGTGATTAAAATTCAAAATTATTCTCTTCAGTTTGCTTCTGGGCCCCCCAATGATACAGGGGGATAGGGATTAGGTCTGTGATTTCATTGATATCAGGAACTCCTCGGACAGGAATCTTCTCCTACCTATGCAGGCTCTCTTCAATGTATATAGTCGCAGAAGGCTCCCTTGAGCTCTAATGGAGACTTAACCAAGTTCCCACCATCAGCATGTGTCAGGTAAGAGCTAAACTCAGATAATCTGTGAGTTCAAACCAGTTAGTTCTCTGTTCACTTAACCAAGACAGACATCTAGCTTTTGGCACAAATATATTTAAGAGGGTCATCTTAAGGATGGTAACAGGAACTGCTGCTGCAGGTGCCATTTCTCTTTTAAAGGCTGAGAAATCAGTTCCTACAATGGGAGAGGGAGCATCGTTCACTGAGTGTGTCTCTGACAGCTTTTTCTTGCTCGATAATATTTGACTAATTTTCATTCTCAAAAAGCTTTTTAAAATGTTCAAAATGATCTTAAAGAGGGTAACTGTGAATTTTCTAGCACCTGCCATTGGCACATGGATTCATTCATGAAAAATGAGAGGTGCCTAGGCATTCCCTAATCCCCATGGATTTTGAAACTCCTGAAGAATATCTCGGGGAAAATCAGCTCTCAGATTAAACTCATTACTTTAACGATGAGTGTAGCCTACAAAAATGCCATTTTTCACTTGATAGAATGTTGGCTTCCCAACTTGGCCAAGCTCAACTGATGGCCTGGCCTCCCTTACTGATGAGCTTCATCAAGTCTCCTCTTGATTGGACTTTGACAATGAGAATTGGAATGAATTTCATCTGTACTGCCCTTGGTTGCCAAGAATCCAGGTGGAAAGGTTAAGAGTAAAGAATTATAATTTAATGGGGCCATTCCCCCTCCCTTTTGGAGATCTCCAGGTTTAAGACTGTTTTTTATTTGTCCTCACCTCCAGTTGCAAGGGCTGAAATGCACTGATTCAGATCCTAATGGCTTCCTGTTTCTCCTTCCTTCCTAGAAATCATCCTGTTGCCTGCCAACATCAGGAGCTCACACTAACTAAGTCCAAGAGCCAAGGGCATTTTTTATTTCCTACAGAGATTCCACGGTTTTGCCACCTTCTTCCAAATTGGTACAAAAGCCATTATTGAATTTGGTCATCTAAAGAAAACATTATGAGTATCTTTCTGTAGTCCCTCATCAGTGGTCAAGAATCATACTTAGGAGAGTACAGGTTTAGAATATGTTTAGAGATTGTTCATTTATAGTTTCTAGTAAATATTTTACCAGGACTCTGAAAGGATTTTTATTTAATGAACCCTAATTGCTGTGAAACAAAGTCCCAACTCACAGGGGACCCCAAGGCCTCTAAAAGGGATTCAGAGGAAATACAAAGTTGAATTTTTATCATTAACTACTTCAGGGAAAGCTTAATCCAAGTATTATTTTTCCCTCAATATATCAGTGAGTTTTAATTCTACTTTTAAGCAGATTCTAGAATCCCCAAATGCTTACAAAAGAATTTTTCATCGATGTCTGTATTCTCTATATTCTATATCTGGTATTTCATCAATGTCTATATCACATATTTCAAAATGAAATGTCAAGGGTATCTCAGTCAGGTCTCATCCACTGCCATGTGGCAGTATGGCATTCACAAATAGGAATAAACAAACCCAACTTTCGAGCTTTGTTGATGTGGGAAAGTCCAGCTTAGTGGCTACAAATAGCTACTGAAAGCCAAGCTGAAATGCCAAAGAAGCATTTAAATGGCATTTAGGAAGAGATATACAAAACTGTCCCTACACATTTGCTGTTGAAAGAAAATCGGTGCTGCTGCAAAGGAAAAGTGCGATTGCTAACAAATGGCATGGGTGTACATTAAGACTGAAGAACATACACTCCCTAGACAGAGAAGGTTTACAATTCACAAAGTTAGGAAATCAGATCCTGTTTACACTACGCTCAGCATGACTATTTGTTGGCTTAACTAAAACACTATTCCTTCCCTATAGGTATCAGGGTATCAAAGTGTTAACTGAGCCCAGAGACCTGTGATGATTTTCTTTTTACAATCCCATTTAGATGTGAAGTCTGCTTGTGACATTATAATATGTTTTCACTTGGTGATTGGCCCTATGAATTTTCATGAAGATCGAGCCTTGGGTTTCAAACAAACAAATGATTAGCCTTGACAATAAAACATAAACAGCCCCTAAGGAATGAGCCTGATGATTGTTCTATCCTGACACTCTGGGTTTTTAGTGGTGACATGTGTATACACTGTCTTTTTTAAAGAACTGCCAAGTGTCATAGCTATGGGGTTTTAGGGACAGTGGGTAATGTTTTACCAGTATTTGGCCCATTAAAAGCAACACCCAAGCAAGAAACTGCCTTTGAAGCTATAAAATAATCCCATGTTCAAAAAAAGTTGCAGAATTGAAAAATCTTGAGTAATTTTTAGAAATCTGTTAGATGAAAAGAATAAAATATTATTCTTTAGAATATTTCCATGGGATTAGAGTGGGGGACAGAGTACATCGAGGAGAATGAGAATGGTATACATGTATTTTATTATCATCTGAATTATTTTTCCTTCTCTAATCTATAGATTAACACCAAATAAAATTCTTCTACATAAATAATAAGCTTATAAAGTGACTCTCATTGTTCTTATATCTAGAAACATCATCGTAACAGGATCTAAACTGGTTTCATCTGAAACATTTACAATCTAGTAGGAGAGTTTTACCAGATGGTGTGAATCTCTATTATTTGGGGGTTTTTAAGAGTATTATCTTTTCATGGTAAAGGAAAATAGGAAATGGGTTAGGAAATAATCAATGTTTTTTTTTCCTGACAGCATTAATAAAAAGAATATCACCTTCATGCAAGGAAATACTTTTTAAGAACCTTCAAACATTTATGACTATATTCAAATTTCAGAATAAGTCACTTTGTTAAAATACCATGTCCTCTCCCAAAAGACCAATGAAAAAAAATAAATAGTGAGATTAGGCCTCTATCAGCAAAGTAGAGAAGTGATCTGAGCATACCTTCCCAAAACATACTGATGCTTGGATACCCAAATAATGAAGGTTAATGGAGTGTTCCAATTTTGTTGTTGGTGGTGATATTTTATAGAAATACTAAAAGAAAAGACTAGAATTATCTGGTACATTGAAGTAATGCTGTGTTTCACTCTGCCTGATTACACTAGTTCTGGGATTGAGTAGAGAAATTTAATTTTCAAAAATCGACTGAAGGAAAAGATATGCCAACATAGAAAGTGATGGCCATGATGGGCTTTCCCAAGAATGTGTTTATACTTACTAGTTTAAAACTGTCCTCAGATTTGGGGTACACCCTTTGAATCTACTTTAGACATAAGGCATATCACTGGAGACTATTTCTGATTTCCATTGTATAAGGGGAAAGGCCTGGATTTTTTTTTGGGGGGAGGAGATTGTTTTTTCTGTTTATTTATTTATTTTTTTGCAAACATTAAAAAGTTTCATTTACAAGAGACAGACCAATATGGAAGTCACTGTGCTTTTTTAATGCAGGGAATTAAGCAAAACAATGCTCACTATTAAGGAGCAAAAACAGAGGGTAAATCAGTAGATAGAAAGAACCAGGGAGGGGGGCAGGGAGTGGGAAGGGTGTAATCTGTGCCTGTGAGACATTTGCCTGCTTTGGTCCTATGAGATGGCTGGGGTAGGGAACCTTGGGTGAGGAAACTCCCTTCAGCAGTGCAGACTGGCACCTTCTCTGCAACCCATCTCCTGCCTAGGACATCGGGTCATTGGCCAGGGTCACACTATCAGGGCAAGTAGGAGGAGCAAGGCTTTACACCAGAAGCTTCCCAGTGTAAAGGCCAAGGCTCTATCAGACACAAGACACTGTCTCTCTTGCCTCCTGTTAATGAGGTCAATTACATGAAATGCAAAATTTAGCCAACTAGGGAGTCTCAAGATGTGTGAGGTGTTTATGAAATGCCCTAGACTATGATTTCTTTTAACTGTGACCAGTGAGAAGCAACCTTCCAGAATGGAAAGAGCCTCAGACTCGGGAAGACCTGATCCAAATTATCCCTCTTCCCATACTGGATTGTGACCCTGGGGGACTTAGCTAAGCTCTCAGGGCTGCAGGCAGCTCTCCAAGATGCTGAGCTACAGGGAAGTTCTGTCAACCCTCCTTAGTGGAGGGAGCTGCCACACTGTGGACTCCTCATAGTGACAAAATCGTAGGGCTTGACACAAAAAAGATGTCCTAAAAGCAAGGACAAGTTTTGTAAGTTTAGAAAAAAAGATACAACCTCTACAAGACAGACAGACAAAGAGAGATGATAGACGAATGTGGAGAGATGATGGACAGAGATGATGATGATAATAGATGAATATGGAGAGATGACAGATATAGGAAGACAATAAAGATGTAATTATAAATGATGGATGAATGTGGAAATAAAATGATAGAAAGAGAAAGAGAGAGAGTGAAAGAGACATACAGAGACAGAGAGGGAGAGACAGACAGACAGAGACAGAGAGACAGAGAGGGAGAGAGACAGAGGAGAGAGGGAGAGGGATAGAGAGATGGGAAGAGAGAGAGAGAGGGAGAGAATAGGGAGAGAGAGGAGAGAGAGAGAATGACGGATATATAAAGAAAAGATGACTGATTATAGATATATAGATATGAAAATCACTATAAATATATTGGGCTGGTTTCCATTTTTTTCAGCATAGTTAAGTTTCAACTTTAATAGCTTAAAACTATAGGGGGTACCCTGTATATATCCAGAATAAAAACCAAGAAAGAAAGAAAAAAGATATAACTAAGAAAAACATGTGTAATATTTAGAATGGCAAGAGTTAAGTCCCAGGGAGTTAAAGACTAGTAGTCACATAGCTGAAAAGTGATGGTTATGAGAAATGAGACTACAAGACCCACTGGAAATGCCAGTAAGCTAGCTAGCTGTGGCATGTACAATGGAGTGATCCAAAAACAAAGGGGAAGAAAATGAAGGCATTTTATTTATATCTAGGCAGAGGTTATGTAGGATAAAAAAGAGACTAGCAAGCAGTACTTTGGGGCACTCTCTTAGAAAGACTGTTGCAGAAGTATTATATATTTACATATATACACTAGATATATAAATATATAATATATAACTATTTCCACATTTTCCCTTATAATCCTATGTATTTTATTTTATGCATTTAAAAACATTATTCAGAAGAGTCTATAGGTTTCTCCTGACTGCCAAAGTAGTCCATGACACTAAATAGCTAAGAACCCCTGGCTCCAAGTGAATTTGGTCCTGTTTCCTTCTCCCTGGTCATGAGTGGTGTGCCATTGCCCCAAACAGTTACCCTGTATACAGGTACAAGTTGTCCCTTACCAAATATAAGCTTCTTGGGAGCAAGTCTATTTGACTTTACCTATGTCATTCTCAGTACCCAACATGGTGCCTGGCACGGAAGGAATACTTAGTAAATGTTTGTCGTGAATCTGGTTATTTGTGGGGCATTGGCTTTGTCGATAACAATGTGTTGATGGATAGTAGTCATGTATTTAGGCCATTTCCCTAGTATCGTGGGCAACCAAGAGTGGGAGCTCCTTGAGGACAGGGTCTGTCTCACTTTTTCTATTTTCCTTTTTGTTTCCTTCTCCAGTGCTTGGCACATGGTAAATATAGAAAATATGGTTTTTTTTATTCACTTGCTAATGGCATATCATACTTTCTTGTACTGCAATTTTGGCCAAGTTAAAAATGGTGGTCATATACAAAGCAACAGATAGAAAAGTCGCTGTTCTGTAAGTTTCAAAAAGCCAAAAATAATTTTTTTCTTTTCCTTAACAAGACAAAGAAACAAAAAACAGATTGTTCTGCAAAGATGGATAGTCCATTCAGCCATGGGGCAAGTGTGAGGTCTTTGAAATGAGAAATGGGAATGTTTCTATTGGATTAACTTTTCAGATGCTGCTCCACAGGGCAATAAATGGACTCATTATCATTTGTTACCATTATGCTGAATTACTGTATATCCTGCAGCAATGGCATATTTTAAGGTTTTTTTAAAAAGTCTCTTTAAAGTTAGCATTGTCTAATGTCAAACCCCAGGAATGCAGTTTTTACATCCACACCCATTTGAATCACTGTCAGTTGACAACAATACATATGCTCCATTTATTATTACATAAATCTATGTCCGTGAAGGCATTTTTTTAAACAAAGATTGACAAGTGTTTGAAGGATCCAAAAAAGTATTCTAGGAGTGGAAGTTTCAAAGTGGCCTTTGGGAATGTTCTACCCTAGTATGGTTAAGGACCTCGATTCTGGCAGTAACTTATCTGGGGAGGTTGTTAATTTCCAAATTTCACTTTTGAAAGAAATAGCCTCTCCAGCCCCCCAGTCCATTTCTTTAGATAGAACCAAAATAAAAAATGGTCAAGGACAGAAGCTAAAGCTCAAAGGAAGGGCAGATACAATGCCATATTGGCTCACGGGATCCTCATGCTTGCGTATGTTACAGCGGTAGGCTTTCAGGAATGACTTACGGGGTTGTACATCTGATTGAACAACTGCTCAGCTTGCTACATTGCAAAGTTGGGGAGGAGGGAAGAAGCACAGACAGGGAAAGAAGGAAAGATTCAGGAAAATAGCATTAGCTCAACCAACCCAGTGCATTTGCACAGAACTTGTCATTTAAAAAAAAAAAAGAAAAGAAGAAAAGAAAAAAAAAGACGAAGAAGAAATTTCTGTTGCTAAACATTCCACGGTGAAAGTGAGAGGCAGTAGGGGAACAGAAATGTTGACTTTGGCTCCTTAAAAAGAAGAGCTGGAATAAGAAATTTAAGGTTTGTGTTACTTTCCCTTTCTCAAGTCAAATAGCCCGTGAAATAAAGAAAGCTGTCCACTTGGGATGATGCATGAAGTGCGGGACTATGGCAATGAATCACTGAGAGTGCTTTTGGCCAAGCTTGCAATTTATCACCCAAACTTCAAAGACGGTAATAATAAAAGATTAATTAAATCTTATCACTGAATGCATGACTCTTCTTTTGTATTAACACAAGCCTGAATCTTCTATTCAATAAAAGGGTTTTTGGTTGTTGTTTCTTCGAAAGGGAGAACTTAGCAAACAGCAGATTGGCAATGGCCAAACATATGCAAGCAAGGCACCATAAGACAAAAGAGTAAAACATTTTCAAATGGACAAAAAAGATGGAAAGTTATCCCAAATCCCAAATGATTCATTGCCTGTCACTCTCTTGGACAATTCATTCAGAATCAGTGAAGGAAATTAAATTCTAAGAGAGCCTTCATATAAGGATGCTCCCAATTATTTAAAGCCACCCTTAACTTTCTCCTGTTATAACTTTTGTAGGAAAAAAAATTCATAGGATGTTTCATGGGCTGTTGATGTTGCAAATGTTCCTAGGGGTTAGACTCCTGTTCTTTTTCCCTTAAATATCAATTTAATGACTTATGGGACTGGAGTGTCAAGGACAAGACTTCAGTCATTAAAGGGGTAACCTCCCAACCCCTTATTTCTAGTCACAATTACTAATACAACATTAAGAGCCCTTTTAGAAATTGAAATATATTTTCCCTACAATGTGGAATAGTATGATTGAATCATAGACCCATAGCTGGAAGGAACCTAAGAGGCTTTCTGGTCCAATCTCTTGATTTTGCAGATGAGATGATGGAGGCCCAGGGACAGTAAGTGAATTGTCTATATTCATATAGGTAATAAATTTCAGAGGTGAGACCAATAATCTCCATTCTTTTCTTTTTTTTTTTTTAAGCAATCAGGGTTAAGTAACTTGCTCAAGGTTACACGGCCAGTTATTTCTGGGTGTGGTGCTGAGTATCTGAGCCCGGGATTCGATCTCCAGGTCATCCCGGCACTGGAGCCAGTGCTCTTACTCGCTGAGCCACCTGGCCTCCCCTAATCTCCATTCTTTTCAACGCAATAAAAATTATCTTTTTTCCTACTCAGAAGTAAAAAAAAGACAAATGAAAAGCACAATACTACCCTGAATTTTATGATAGAAATTGCTTTGCCCCTACAAATCTGGGGCAACTTTACAGTAGGAATCCATGTTGTATTTATGGTATAATAAAATTATGTTTTCAGGTTTCATTTAGTAAATCTTTGCATTTTTAGTCACAAGCAACACTCTCTCTCTCTCTCTCTCTCTCTCTCTCTCTCTCTCTCTCTCTCTCTCTCTCTCTCTCTTTCTCCCTCTCTCTCTCTCTCTCTCCACCCAAACACTCTCAGGCTTTTATAACTGCTTACTTTTCCATGACTAAATGATGTGTTTATACATACATTCATAAAATGTTGGCTTAAAATTTCAAATATTTCATGGAGATTTCCATTTTTTAGGTGATGGGTACTTGAGGTTTTAAAAGAACTATTTATTACCAAAAATTAAAGACTACTGGAAAAATATTTTAAACTTTTGAATTCAGTTAATGACATATGTCCAAAAATAACAATATTATATTTGCAGGTTAGCCTTGGGTATAAAAATATTTAAATTATAATTACCCTATTTCACCCCATTAAAATGGACATCAGTTTGTTTAGATGATAGTGTGAGCAAAGATTTGTTGACACTTCCAAATTACCTTTCCATTAACTCAATGTGCCCTATGTGGTCAGGTGACTGTTGTCTATTAATTTAATTCTTGTGCCAATGGCAAGGATGAATTTTTTTCAATGTTCACAGGAATGATGCCGTTTGGCCAGGGATCTAAAGTGTCCTCTGTGCTGCTGCTTGAGAATCAGGAGGGAAAACCACGGGTTTTTCTACTGTGGCTACCATGAAAGCGCCAGGAGAACATAGCGTGAATGATCCAGGGACTGATTTATCACATCGTTCAAATGCAATGTATGGGAGTTACATGCAGAAACATATAAAACTCCTCCTTCAAAGAGCTGCCGGGATTAAACGACTCCTAAACAAGCCGAGATCGAAAGCATGCAGTTCACACAGACAACTAAGAAAAGGAGGAGAGAAATTCCAAGATGGTACTCGAGTGGAATCTTTATAAATGCCTATATTTTGTTTGGCGGCAAGGGGCTTGGGCAGAGGGAAAAGGATTTTGCTGTAATTTTAAAGCTGCTCCTTCTTTGGAAAGATTATCGTCAGTTTTAGGGAAGCATCATTTGGCTACCCAAAACTCATGACTCAATTTCACTTCTTTAAAACAATTCTATAACCTAAAAACACATGGAAGTACAAATACTGTTTCAAACAGAAAGGAGCATCAGGGATCAATTTCTCAGGCTGTGGACTTTGTAGGATCATGGTATCGTAGATTTGGAGCTGAGAGAGCTCTCAGAGGCCATCTAATCCAGCCCCCTTATTTTACAGATTCAGAAATTGAGGGTCAAGAATTCAGTGACTTGCCCAGAGTCACATGGAAAGTTACCATTAGTACTGAGATTGGAACCCAAGTCCTCTGGCTCCTGCTAAGTTTCTTCCTTATACCATATATGCAACAAGTAGCATTATATGGTTATATTTCATACTTGGTCAAAAGCCTCAGGGTAAACTCTGATTCTTGAGAGCATATCTAAGGGCAATGTTTAATGTCACAAGAAGGCAGATTTGGGTTGGCGGTAAGGAAAAAAAAAAACAAAACAACAAAACTATCCAAAGACAGAGTGGCCTGCTTTTTGGAGATTTTGCAATATTGGATTTCTTTTGAATGGTTGCCGGGCGACTACCTGCTGGAGAAACATGTCCCATGCAGATCAAGATTGGACCTGATGGCTCCTGAGGTCCCTTCCAGCTCTGGATTTCCAGAGTTCTGATCTCACAAAGGTAAGTTACTTAATTTTCTGTAATTACAACCTGGTTACACAGAACATTGTTGACAGTAAACAAGATGGTGCCAATGTCTCAGCAATCATTGTAATCATAAGGAGATTTGACCTGTTCCCCGAGTCTCCCCAAATCGGTTCCATCTATGTCATGTACAAACTACATTAGCATAATCTTGTATAACCATTTCTCCAAACCCCCTGCTAAAAATGATAGCCCCCTACGTTTCCATTATACTTTCCATCACACCATTTTTATATATTCAGAATAATTTCACAGTTCACATATGATTCCCGGTATTCCCTTATCATCCATCTATCAACATTTCCATAGCTTTAGAGAATAAAACCCTGTTTCACTCTGTTACAGATTACTTTACGTAAGTAGTTTAATTTTACTCCAAGCAGTATTAGATTCAAAGAAACTTTTATCTGGGCTTCTGATTGGCTGATAAAGGTGCTGCTGAAGGGAAACAGAGTACTTAAGTCATAACATTCGGAGTTGTGCGAACAATGAATGCAGACAGAACCAAACGACACAGGAATTGAGTCAAAAGAACAAGGCATGATTGGGAATGCATCCACAAAAAATACTCAAGTCACTTAAAACTCTGAGTGCAGCGATAGTCTTTCATAAAGGAGCCATACAGACACATGCTTGCTTTTGTTTTATGCCTCTCCCCACGCGCCCTCATCCCCCCCACCTGCTTTTATTTTTCTCTTTTGCTGGACAACTCTGTCCACTAATTGACTAGACTGGTTGATGGCTACAGATTAAAAGTTATCCAGGGAAAACTCTGCAGAGTTTCAGGACAAGAATTCGACACCCTTTTGCTGGGAGTGGAAGTTTATAATTTACTATGCGACCCTTTAATTCTTTGGTTTATTGCAAACATTCGCATTTATCTTTGACCA
Source organism: Petaurus breviceps papuanus (assembly GCF_028583685.1). Lineage (NCBI taxonomy): Eukaryota > Metazoa > Chordata > Mammalia > Diprotodontia > Petauridae > Petaurus > Petaurus breviceps. Next base: position 65,549,586 of record NW_027185761.1, on the reverse strand, counting down.
AAGTTTAGATTTGCCCGCCGAGTGACGGCTGGTCTTTATAATGTCCTTCACTTCCACTCTGGTATTTTCATCAATTTTTCAAGCACTCTTTAGACAGGAAGCCTAACATAACTTTCCAGGTTCACAGACAGATTTGAGGCAGGCTCCTTAAGAATAAAGAGCGTTTAATTCTCCTATCAGCAGACGGCCAAAGATAAGGGGGCTGCTTGTTTTTGAGAACCGGCCTCGTCCTTCTCCATTATGGCCACTCATTTTTCAGGGGAGCAGTTTCTTGGCCTTCACTTACCTTCTTCAATTGCGCTTCCAACTTACTACATTCTTCTTTCTTTTGTTCTATGGCTATTTCCAGGGACTTTAATTTGGAATCCCGCTTCAGGCCGGCGGATGCCAAGGAGGAGGCATGTTCCTTGAGGTCAATTAGATTAGACTAAAACAGGAAAGAAATGGGAGTAAGACAAGCATCCATCAACAATGAAGCCCTTTTCCAATGGAATGTTCTGACTCTAAGTATCATTATAATAAGCAGAGACCTAAGAGCTACTAGCCTTGGAGACAGAAAGACTTGGGTTCGAGTGCCACCTCTGGGTAAGGCTGGGCCTCTCACTGAATTCCTCTAAGCCCCAGAGGGAAAGAGTCAGAAATGAAGATGATAGGAAAATAAAAGATATCATTTTTTTTAATGTTTAAATCAGTTGTTGTTGATCTAAACTGGTAGATAAGTTCTCTAAGGATCATGGGTCCAGAGTTTAAAAGGATCTTAGAGATGGCTAACTCCCATCCCCTGATTTTATAGATGAGCAATCTGGGGCCCAGAGATGTTACTTGGCCAGGGTCACCATCTTGCAAGTGCCTGAGACAGAGTTTCAACCTAGATCTTCCTAACTCCAAATCTAGCTTTCTGTCCATTATAATATCCAGATGAAATCAAAGGCCTTGGGAGGGGGGGGGGGAGCGGAGAGGGACAAAATTAAAAAGAGTAAATCAGGAGATGGATAATTAGCAGTCCACAGATGAAAGGAGACCCTTTATTTCTGTCTTTGAATGAGCCTGAAGAGATGGAATGTTCTGATGTTTGACTTAACTGTTCCATCTCTATGCAGACACTTGGCAGTGAGTATGGCATCTGGCTGCCTTCCATCCCCTTGAGATAATATTTGCAAAGTGCTCGGCACAATGCTGGTATACAATAGGCACTCAATAAATGCTTGCTCCACCATGATCAAAAATTGAAGAAAGGCTGACCGAGCTACCCTATAGTACTGTGATGTGAGACGACTTTGGCATAGGAATACATGACGGAAATAGTTTACCCAAAACAGCTGAAAAGGGCAAAATCTATTGACTATTAAGTTCTCTTTAACGGGACCCTGGAAAACAAATAATGGAACACATCTTAAATAGATGGCAGTCTGTGGGGGGAGTGCATCGGCTTTGAAGTCAGAAGAACACCCCCTTAAGCCAAAGTTGTCAATTGACTTACACAAACTGTTTGGGTCAGTTTTACATAGATATTGTAGAATGCCAGGCTTAGAGTGCTAGGGGCCTGGGAGACAGACTACACTAGTGTCCCTTCCCCTCTTACTGATGAGGAAGGGAAGTCCCATAGAGGCAAAGCAGCCGGCCCAGCACCTCAAAGTGCTTCCCACTCTGTTTTCTTATTTTTTGTCTCACCTTTTAACTAAATTATAAGCTTCTTAAGAGGAACTATCATCCTTTGTGTGGGGGGCAGGTAGTTAAGATCAATGGGATGGAACAGTGAACAGAATGATAAACTTGGAAGCAGAGAACCCATCACTGGTGCTTATTATCTGTATGACCCAAAGCATGGTGCCACACGCTTCTTAGGAGCCTCTGTTTTCTCCTTTACAAAATGAGGATATAAGCCCTGGAGAATCAAGAACAAGTGATGTGTAGTACCACCAGGGCAAAACCATGGCTCCCCGGCTGCTGTCATCAGCACAAGAGCCATGCTTACTGATGGCAATGATACTAATGGCGATGATGGTGACAGGGGCAACAGTGCCCGAAATATAAAGGACTTTTGTCATTCATACACATGTATGTATGTGTGTATGTATATCTGTGTGCATGTATATATGTGTGTATGGTGTATATTAATAGATACATATGCATGTATGTAAATATATTTTTAACAGAACTATTGATTTCACTTGGCTAGGGGAAATCCCTCCACTAATACAAACTGACACCTGTTCTGTAACTGACAGTCTCAGAGTATTACCTGGAACACTGAAAGGTGAAGGGCTTTGGGGAAGTGTTAGAGCTTGAACTCGGGTCTTGGGGCTCTAAGGCCAGCAATTTATTGGTTATGCTATGACTGCCTAGCACATAGGCGTTGTTTATGAAACATTTGTTGATTTGAAGAGAATTGTAGAAAATACTTCCCTCTGAATGCCTACAACTGAAAACTAGAATCTGCCAGTGGCTCCCATCTCAGTGGGGTGCTTGGAGGTCCAAGTGGCCTCCCACAAAGGTCACGATGAGATGAAATGCGTGGAACCATAATAAAGAGAGAGCTGAGCCCGACTGTGCAGACTGACCTCTTTCTCTGTGAGTTCAGCTTGCAAAGCATTGACTTTGTCCTTAAGATCCTTGTTCTCTTTTCGGAAGGATTCGATCTCTTCTAGGCGTTCTCGATCATCACGTTCCCGTTGTTCTTTCAAGCGTTCAATGATTCTCTCCTGTGACAGAAGAGAAATGCCAGGAGAAACATGAAGACTGGACGCTGGGTCACCCTGGGACAAGAAGGAGGGGTCAATGTTGGCATGACCCAGGCGCTTCCCAGGAGCAGAAATAAGGAGACAGGAAAGCTCATGGTCAGGAACTTTGGATTTAAAGGGTGTGGCCAGAGAAGAATAACTGTCATAATAACATGTGACACTAAAGTGAGAACCAAGAACTATCTTTTAACTTTTAAAAAACTTCTGTTCAAAAGTATTTCTGTCAGGGCCTCCTGATTGTTCAGCCAATTCTCCAGGATGGTAGGACACAAAGAAGGTAGACAACCTGCCTCGGTCCCATTGGACTGTAAGCTCCTTGAGCCAGGGGCTATCTTCTCCTTCTTTTTGTATCCTCACCTTTCAGCATAGTGTCTGCTGGTAGGTGCTTAATCAATGCTTATGGATTTCTTGGTAGAGGGAGTTTCCTCACCTGGAAGTTCCCAATGCCAACAAAATCACAAGTCCAGTGCCTCTCTCTGTCGCCTTCAAGGAAATCACACACCTTCAGTTTTGTTTCTGAATTCTTTGGCTTGACCTTTTGACCTTGCCGGTCTTGCAGGTTTATATTAATAAAGCAATAGATTTTTTTAAATACTGAGCAAACATGTATGTATTCTAAACTCATAAATTTCCTGACTTTGTAAACTGCATTGTGGCACTCCTTCCAAACCTCATCAAGCTGGTCTTCTTCATGATGGAGCAGATGATGGAGCTGTATCAGCAGGTAAGTATTTGCCATGGGGAGCCCTGAGGAGGCCCTAACTCTTGGACTTCCATCATGACAAGCCTATTTACACAAGAATTCTAGTCCCTAAGTTTCAAGACTCTTGAAGTTGGGAGGAAGAAAAGCCTAGATAGTATTAACAGATTGAAGTCGACTATATTATTAGCCAACTTTTGGATCATGTAAAAACAAAGCCTTTTCACACATGCACTTTATTGACACCCCCTCAAAAATATACCCATCTTCTGATGCCTCTATTAGCTCGAATTAAATTAGGAGAATAAGATGGTTAATTAATTAATTAATAATTTGGGGGCCTCAAACCAAGAGAGGAGCATGTACTTGGAAAGACTTAGGATTTCACAGGATGAAATATTTAGAGCTGGAAGGGAGGTCACAAGTGTTCTATGTTTACAGAAAAGGAAACTGAGGTCATTCTATCCAACAAGAAGTTTATGACCTATTTAAAGTTTTCACAGCTAAAATAAAATCAACTTGTAGTTGACCTTATAGATAAAAATTTCTAAGTAGAAAGGCTGACCCATTGAAAGTGTCATATTCCGAATCATTAGCTCAAGCTCAGTAAGATTTATTAGTGTTTAGGAGTGGCTAGGTGGCGCAGTGAGTAGAGTAGAGCACCGGCCCTTGAGTCAGGGGGACCTGAGTTCAAATCCAGCCTCAGACATTTAACACAAAAACTAGCCGTGTGACCTTGGGCTAGTCACTTAACCCCAATTGCCCTCCAAAAACAAAAACAAAAGATTTATTAGTGTTTGCACTCTTCTGATATGACCTCCAAGAACCCAGGGTCACCTCCCCAACACAATCCTGGCATGCCTACTTACCATCATATCTCCCAAGGCTCTAACCTAGGTCCTTCTCTTCTTCTTCTATACTATCCCACTGGATAATTTCGTCAATTCTAGTCGGTTCAATTGTCCTCTCTACGTATCTGACTTTCAGATCTCTTTATCCAGCCCTTACCTCTAGTCTACCATCACCAACTGTCCACTGGACTTCTGGAAATGGATGTATTAGAGACATCTCAAACTCAATGTGTCTAAGATGGAACTCACAATCCCTTGCCCTCCAAAACCTGGGCGTCTTCGGAAATTCCGTGCTACTGTTAAGGGCATTATTAGCTCCTCCATTGCACTCACCTCCATCACCTCCCAAGTGAGAAGGTCTGGCAGACAGCATGAAGGGATTTCACAGGGTCCTGAGAGAGTGCCAGAAGAGACCAGAGCAACTGCCTAAGCCAACCCACTCATTCTACACATGAGAACGCACAGGCATAGAGAATTGCTGGGGTCATATTCCTCGCAGGTTAAAGAAAAAACAAAGTAGAAGATTTGAATCTGGAGCACCTGACTCAAAACCCATTGCTTTTCCTACTAGACCTCAAGAGACAAAAGAAAGATAAGAAGGGGTGGCCAGGATTAGTGACCAAGATGCCTGAATTGGAGTTAGGAACCCCTGGGTTACAATCTCACCCCAGCACTTAAGATCATAGAGTGAGACGGGTGGCTAGGTGGTGCAGTAAAAAGAGCGCTGGCCCTGGAGTCAGGAGGACCTGAGTTCAAATCCGACTTCAGACATTTAACACTTACTAGCTGTGTGACCTTGGGCAAGTCACTTAACCCCAATTGCCCCTCCAAAAAGCAAAAAAAAAAAAGTCACAGAGTGAGAAATGGCAGGGAACTTAAACCTTGGGAATTTCACAATTCAAGGCAAAATAATAATAAATGATGATAACTGACACACACACACCGTAAAGTTTGTGAAAGCCCTGCATTTTGCATATGACCTCATTTGAGCCTCATAGCAACTGCCCCATTTCACAGATGAGTAAACTGAGAACCAGGGAGCTGATGTGAAGTCACCTGAGGTCACACAGAGGGCTGGGATCCAAGCCCAGCCTTCTAATCCATACCCAGTATCTTTACGTTCCCCATTTGAGGTAGGGCAAGGACACTCTGCCTTCTGAGTCTTCTTCTTCATGCATAAATAGAAACAGAGATACTTTTGACACTTTCCCACCAAAGGGTCACCAGGCTCCAATGCGATCATGTGCATGATAAAAGTTTTTGCAAACTCTAAAGTGCCATGTGTCAGGTATTATTTTAATTATTTTGCTTTGAAATGTGAAATTCTCAAAGTCCCAGGATACCACTAGACCCCTTTAAATTACTCAGCTCTGTCCTCTCACAGCCATATGTTATTCAAGATTTCTGGATGTACTGGATGAAGCTGATTAACAGGCAAAATAATTTCCAAGGACCCTGTTTGGGAGGGGTTGATTTAGATTAGACTAATGATCTGCCAAATAGAGGATGAATTGGACTGAATCCCAGAATGGCTCATGTGTCATTGGGATCTAAAGCACATCCCAGGCAACATCCTGACCTCAGATGCCAGGAGGTCAGCTAGAATCTGATCAGGGATCTCTCCCATCTCCCTCCCGCCCCCGGTCCCACCCAGACAAAAGCTCACCCCGACTTTAGCTGAAGATCCCCACTGCCTCTGGGGCAGCCCAGCTCACTTGTGGGGGGCTCTTATCATATGGAAATCTTGGTTTCATTTTATTTTTTCTTGACATTGCCTCTGATTGTCTTCTTCTCAGTGCCCTTAATCTACCTGCCCGGGTACACAAAACAAGCCTAAATCTCTTGCCTCCCACTGCCCCCATGCTGAGCGGAGAAGGGCTCCCAGGTCGCTCCTTGGCATTCCCCTGCCTTGAGCTGTGAAGGAGGCTCTCTGCTTCTCCTCCTCTCCCTCCTAAGGTTTTCAGCTTGCCTTTGTGTGTTGTCTTTGCTCCTTAGAATGCAAACTCCCTGAGGGCAGGGATTATCTTATTTGTCTAATGTGTGAGCACGTGTGTATGTGTATGCATGTATGTATGCATGTATGCATGCATGTACACACATACACACAGACATTCATATCTACACCCGTGTGTGTGTGTACATACACACAGACATCCCTAGCACTTAGCACACTGCCGGGGCACACAGTAAACACTCCGTGAATGTTTGATCTCTCACTCTATCCACCTGTCCATCCACTCAGCAGCATTCCAAATGCAGTCAGCATCTCCTCTTCTCTGAATGTCTCAGTGGAAAGATCACCAGGCCTGGATTCAGGATTCAGATCTAACCTCAGATCCTTACTCTCTATGTCACCTGGGCAAGTCCCTGTTTACCTCAGTTTCTTTAACCATAAAATGGGGATAATAATAGGCCCTCCCTCCTGAGGTCATTGTGAGCGTCCAACAGGATATTTGTCCAGCACTCCCCCAGTGCTATACATATGGTAGCTGTTGAATATTAGCTCTGGGCAAACCAGCCCCATTTTCTTTAACTGATCTTTGTACGTCATGAGCTCAAAGCCCCAGATCATCAGTGTTTTTTCCTTAAACTGTGGTCTCCAAGACTCCATACGAGACTCCACAAGGCTACTTTGTCTCTGGTCCCATAAACTATACCCACTGTAATGTAACCATAGTGGAGCCACGGCCTGAGAGTCAACAAGACTCGGGTTGGCGTCTCACCATTGGCCTATTCTGGCCAAGTCACTAAACCTCTCAATAGCCCAGGCAGTTCTCTAAGGCTGTAAATGCTAAGCGGGTTCAATCTGCCTTGATAGAGGGAGTTGGCTCACCAGGGAATTCCCTTCATCAATGAAAGCACAGATCAATCTTTTATTTTTTTAATTTACATTCTTGACTGCCATGATGCATTGCTGATTCACATTAAGACTGTAGTCTGCTACAACATTCTGCCAGCTTTAAAGTGCCATATGCTCTGTATAATTGGTTTCTGTATCTCCTGAATTCTGAACTGGCAAAACGGGTCACCTGAACGCAAGGGAAGGACTTCAGGTTCAACTTCTCAGCAAAGCCCCAGTCATTCCAACTCAGTAACAGCTTTCTTGACTCTGTCCTCAGTTCTAACAGGTCTCTTCCATTCTCCAAATCATACAGGAGAGAAATTAATCACGTTCTGCTTGGCCCAAGAGGGCAGAAGGAGAAGTAATGGGAATGAGTTTCAGGGAAGCAGATTTGAGTTTGATATACGGGAAAGTAATTGATCCCAAAGAATTAGTGAGGGAAAATGCCATCCACTTTCAGAGAAAGATGATGAGGTCTACAGATGAGGAAACTGAGTCACAGAGAGGTAAATGAACTTGTCTAACGTCACCCAGTAGTCAGAAGCAGAGATGAGACCCAAACCCACCAAACTATTGAAGTAAACTATTTTTCCTCTTTCCTTCCTTCCTTTCTTCCTTCCTTCCTTCCTTCCTTCCTCCCTTTCTTTCTGAGTTTCCTTGTGCAAAATGACTAATATGGAAATCTTTTACACAATTTCACATGTATATACTATATCAGATTGATTGCCATCTCAGGGAGGGGTTGGGGAAGGAATTTAGGGAGGAATTAAATATGGACCTCAAAACTTTAAAAAAAAGTTAAAAACTATTTTAACATATAATTGGGGAGAAATATAAAATACTATATTCTTTTTTTTTAAAGAGAAACAGACTTCATTGAAGAGCTGCCCAGAGAAGCTGGGTGGTCACCTGCCCAGTCCTGGTGAGGCTGGACAGACTCTGTGGGCTCTTCTCCCTCTGGGGTTCTGCGATTTCCCTGGTAGTTTAGGGCATGATGGAGGGTGTGGTTGTTCTTACATTCCTGGAGCTCTGGAACATGCCTAGCTTTCAGTCTCTGTTATTTTTAAAGAAAAGGTGCTTGGGCTCCATAAATACTAGTAGTGACCAACGAAGTGTGTGAGACTTTGGGCATTAAGTATTCATGAGTTGTGGCTTCCGAAGCTGTGACAGCTCCGTGTTAGCGCGAGTGCAGAGATTTATGCCTTCTTGCCCTGAGAAAACATGGGGTAGTGGAAATAGCCCTGCAGTCAGTCTGACACACTGGGTTTGGGTCTCACCTCTGCCTCTGACTACCTGGGTGACCTTAGACAAGTCCATTTCCCTCTCTGTGACTCAGTTTCCTCATCTGTAGAATGTTGGAACTAGACCTAATGGCTTAAATTCTAAGTAATCTCTCATTGGATGCTGTCAATTCTTCATGGACTGAGGATGATTTTGCTAGAAAATCATCATTAGATGATTTATTAGATTATATTTATTAATTATTAATTAAATTTTTTAATTTAAATATTAATTATTAATAATTAGATTATATTTGTTATTTAATAATTAATATATTTATTATTATTATTATAGAGCATTAGAAATAGAAATGAGCAAAGGGAGTTCTGGAGAACGCCTTGCCCTCAGTAGGTGCTCAAAAGAGAGTTTGCTGAATTAAATGGGAAAATAAGTCCGTATGTGTGTGTATGTGTGTATGCATGCCTCTACATATAAATGTGTGTCTGCTTATATGTGTACATGTGTCAGTATGTGTTTGTACATGTGTGTATGTATATATGCATTGTGTGGGGTATGCATACACGCATATCTATACATCTATACATGTATACATATATACATACATGTGCGTGTGTGTATATATACAGGTTTTATCAGCTTCTAGGACTTTATTTACTAGAACCAGATTATTTTCAAAAGGCCAGGACTGTGATATATTTTTCTGCTTTATTGGTGATTAGAAAGCATAAAATATTTCTCCGTCAGTCATGAGGTGACTAATTTAACTGTCAGATACACAAGGCTAGATGTCAAAAACATGTGTTAAAAGGCCCTAATGTTCAACTTGATTAACAGCAAACTTGCAGAAATCCCAACAATGTGCTTTTGTTTTCAGCTTATTTGCATTGGCAAGGGCCTCTCTGCCTGAAGCTGTCTCCTGTGGGTCTAATCTCTGACCACTTTATCTGGGTGCAAGAGCCCCAGGCGCTTAGCTACAGGGCTCCCAGCAGCCTTCCTCAGCACCTTATCAAATGGCAGCCACAGCAAGTACACAGGGAGACCAGCTTTCTAAATCTTGCCTCCTGAAAATGTTACTTCTAGGTTAGTATGAGAGCTAGCAGGGGAGGAGGAGGAGGAGGAGGAAGAGGAAGAGGAAGAGGAGGAGGAGGAAGAAGATGAAGAAGATGACGATGATGAAGATGATGGATAGCCAGCATTTCTCTAGCACGTCAAAGTTCACAAGAAACTTTTCAGACATTACCTCATTGATCCTCACAATCACTCTTTGAGGCAGGCGGGATTATTATCCCTGTTTTACAGAGGAGAACACTGAGGCTAAGAAAGGTTTGGTGACTTGTCCCGGCTCACACAGCTAGATTTTTTTGGTAAATGCCTGAGGTAGAATTTGAACTCAGGTCTTCTTAACTTCATGTCTAACATCAAACCACATAGCTGCTCCCAGCAGCTTGGTCCCAGCAGACTGCCAGGTTCACTTAAGCCAAGGATTTTTCATGGCAGTAAGTGAATTTCTTGACTATTTTGAGAGAGGTCCAGAAAGAAGGGATGGTTTAGAGTATACCCTGCTTTGGCCAGCCTGAGTGCCTGGCACATAGTAGGTGCTTAATAAATGTTTATTGACTGATTTACTACATCTACATTTTATGGAAAACATACAGTAAATACATTGGAACACATCCAGCCAAAGGTGACCAGATTGACAAGAGAACCAGGGAATGTTCCATATGACGGTTATTGGAGGGAATTGGAAGCATTTGTTTCCTGAAGAAGGGACAATTTAGAGATTGAAAAGTAGTTTTCAAAAATTTAAGTGGCATCATTTAGATGACTGATCCAATTTCATAGGTTTGAGCCCAGAATTAAGCTATTAATCAATCTATGGACTAATATTTATTCAGCACCTACTATGTTCCCCAGGCATTGTACTCAATGCTGGGGACAGAGAGTTATAAATGAAAGTCCCCCTGCCTCTAAATAGTAGCAATGGGCAGAGTCTGTAGAGGCAGAAACGTAGGCTGACACAGATGTCAGAGAGCGGAAGGGTCGGCCTCAGAAGGGAGGGGCTTCCCATCACTGGAGAGCAGCCTCTGAGTTATTCCTGTGCCTGTGACTCATTCTCTTTCTGCACATGTGTTCCACCATGATCACATGAGATGAATGATACCACATCTGCCATCTGTGAAGACAGGGAAGAGAACGAAGGCTGGGGACTGAGGGGCCATCTCAGGGCATCAGTGCAGAGAGAACGTCCAGGACCAGGGACCAGAGGCCTGACTCTGGAATCACATCCTCAAGGCCCTTCCATCCTTGGTTGGCTGCAGTCCTTCATTCCCGAAGAGGAGAGAAATGATATCACTAGGTAGAATCAAGTTTCAGTGTGCTCGACTGTGGCTGAGCAGACTGACAGGAGCTTGGAACGCTACTCAGTAAATGCTCAGTGACCGGAATTCCAGTTAGGGAATCCGATGGCCTCTACGGCCCTCTACTGCTATAGAACGCGGGCTCACCAGGACCCAGCCTGAAGCCCAGCCTGGGTCGCTCTCATGGTTGCACTTTTCTTCAGTGCTTGACCTTGAACTTGACCCAATGCATTCATTACAAATTTGTCAGAACAGGCAATTGAGATCAACAGAGCTCAATCGCTTATTTAGAGAAAGGAGTTAAAAGGGGGGGGGAGTGAGTCTTAAACAAGGCAAATGCTAATGGGGAAAGAAATAATAATAGTTAACACTGATATGGTGCTTACTGTGTGTGAGACATGCAATGAGAGCTTTAAAATATCTCGTTGGATCCTCACAAAGCTGACAGGTAGATACAATTAACGTCAACATTTTACAGATGAAGAAACTGAAGCAAACAGAGGTTAAGTGACCTCCCCAGGGTCACACAGCTAAAGTGGCCTGAATATACCCCTGCCATCAAGCTTCCCAAGAGGAAAGGAAATAAAGTGGAACATTACTGTACTCTAGGAAACAGTGATGAAGATGAATTCAGAGGAACCTGGGGGAGACACAAAGATCCAGGATGGTCACAGAGACACAAACTACAAAAACACAAACAAAAATAACACTAAAAAGTGACTGAACTCAGATTAACTGCAAGAACATATCAGGGTTTGAGAGCAGACATGAGATGCAGCCAGGTATGAATGCAAAAAAAGAAAGGGGCGCTTCCCATGTTTAGGGTGCCGTCAGCTTCACACAATGCCTTCTACATAAAGAATTTGTACAGAGGAAAAACTGCCCTCTCCTAAGTCAGGAGGCCTGGGTTCAAATCCCAGTCTCCCCAGTTATGTGACTTTTAACAAGTCAATTAAACTCCCTGGGCCTCAGTTTCCTCCTTTGCAAAATGAGGGGGTTGGATCAGATGGGCTCTAACATCCCTTCCTGCTATATATCTATGATGCTATGATCTTCACAACAACTCTGGGAGATAGGCACTTTATTATTCCTTCTTTAGAGATAAGGAAACCAAAGTTCTAAGAGGTCCAGTGATTTCCCCAGATTCACACAGCTAGTAAGGGGCCAAAGGGGGATTTGGCCCCAAGCCCAGCACTCTATCTCCTGTGCATCCTGCAGGATGAAACCTTCAGCCTTCATCCCATTAGAAGGATGGGACAGAAGGTGCCAGACACCATCCAAAGCCGTTGCCCACCATTCGGTTAACTGTTTTTTTTTTTCTGTGTTACAAGAGAGGCTTGAATGGAGGGAGCTGGTATTTGGGTGAATGACTGTGATGTTGGAAAAAAAAGAGTGACCGACCAAACATTTCAGAAACACTTAGGATCCCATTTAACTAAGCATGCAAAGAAACATTCTGAGGTCCGTCCACACGTGTGCGTCAGTGGATTGGAAGAAAGGGCACAGGGAGGTGACCCCTGACTTCTGTCACACCACTTCAAAATTAAATGCCAAATGAGAAGAGAAGTAATGATTTAATCATATGTCTTGGAAAGTCCAATTTTAACATAAAATGACTTGACATCTTCTTGAAATAAACCTGTCAACACAGAAAAACTATTTGCCTTGCCTTGAAAAGTCATTTTGATTATTTTACAAAGTCACAAGTTATATATAACACCCCACAGAGCTAGACTGCTTTAGAACACTCAGGAACTTGAGAACACCTTACAGATAACGAAACTGAGGCCAAGAAAACAGAAATGTCTTATTCCAGATCCCACGGCTGCCCAGCAGTGTGGGTGAGCCACCGTCAAACGCATCTCAAGGCTCCTTCCCCTACATGGCTGTCTCTTGTCCATCTTAGCTCATCAACCATTGTTGAATATGGCAGATGGCAACGTTGCTTTGAAAGCAGAACCAAAATTATCTTTCCAAGACAGAGAGAAAATCTCAGTGTTTTCCTTGGCCTCAACTACCTTTCCAGATTCTTTCTATATCCCTTTGCACACAGTCCATTCAAATCGTCCTTGCTATTGCTTCCTGTGTATGACTTATCCCCATGTCTCTGCATTGTCTGTGCCCTAGGCCGGGAATGCACACCCTATTCACCTCTTCTTCCTTGAAGCCTTACCTCAAGCATCTCCTTGTATGGGAAGTCCTTCCTGATATCTCCTCCAACTGCCACTGGCCACCCTCCCTCCCACACTACTATATTTTCATTTACATTTACTCTTTGCCTACACACTTACACATAGTCTCCCCAAAAGAGAATGCAGCCTCCCTGAGAACAGTGACTGTGTCCATTTTTGTCCTTGTATCCACAGCACCTAACACCCTGCCTAATACAGTCAGTGCTTAACAAATGCTCATTTATTGCCGGGCTCATTGACTCCATTAAAATATCTTAGACTACGTTAGAACAAAGCTCTGGAGGAGAACAGCTTTTTGGTTTTCTTCTAAAATAAGGGGCTAAATGTGCCTTTTGTTTCAAGTCAGGTCTGAAAACACATCAATGCTAATGAAGCTTTGAAAAGTACAATGCCAAATTCCCTAGCCAGCAGGAAGCTTCTCCCTCTGGATCAGAATCCACGTGGTCCCGGCCTGGCCCCATTTGCTATCTGGCATTCCCATGAACAACATGCCTGTCTTCCCCCTCTACCAACCCCTTGCAGGCGGGGGTTTCTGCAGCAAGCCAAGTGCCCTTCTCCCCTCCCTCCCCCCAGTAGAATGGAGGTTCTTTGAGGACAGGCATCATATTGTTTCATTTTCGCCTGATTTAGTGAGTGGAACAGGGGTTGGTAATTACACCAATCTCTGTCAAGTGAGGGTCTGCAGGAAGGTCACCTTTTCAGACAAAGCCTCTTCTAACGTTGCCAGGGCCGTGTCAGTGTTACTGGAATCCGTCTGCAGAGACTTCACCCGATCCTTCAGGTTGCTCAGCTGTTTGTCCTTGTCTCTGACTTGTTCTTGCAAGTTTTCTATCTAAAAAAAGACAAAAAGCAGGGGAGTCAATGTACTCTGGAAGAAAGTGCTGGGATATTGCTTTGGGATGGATGGTCTCACGTCAACACTGGCAGCTAAGACAGGAGGAGGAAGAGAGGAAAGGGACAGAGCCTGGGGTTTTAGTCCTAGTCCAAGAGGGAACACCCAGATGGGCCAACGATGGAAACCTCAGAGGGGTCTTGGAGGTCACCTAGGCCAACAGAGGGAAAGTCACTAGATGGAGTGACATGGGGGTAACTGACAGAGCTGGGTTTAGAGCCCAGGTTTTCTGATTGAAGCACTGTTTCAAATGATAATAAATCCTTTAAAAACATTTGGGAATCATGAAGTCTTGGCCCTGGGGACTGGGGTGGTGGGTGTGAGTCACACAGAGAGTCCAACCCAGTAATTTCATCAGTGTGGATAGGTACAGGAAAAGAAACACTACGTCCCAAATCAAACTAGAAACTGTTCTTTCAATGAGGCCTTAGAGAGGTGCCCCCAGACAATTATTGAAACTATCCAGTCCCTTGGGGAATTAGGTCCCTCGACTTTATCTAGCTCACTCTATCTAGCCAGTCCCAGGCCACCAGAGCAGACCATGCCTCCCATTCCATCTAGCTGCCCACCCAGGCACCTGCCATCTGCCTACTGTCTGACCCCAACCTCCCCATCTCTCACTAGAAACCAAACCAATATTACCATTGCTCCTTGAAAGGGCATGTCCATCGTGGATCATCTCCCCAAGCTTGGGACTCCTTTCCTGAGTCACCACTTCCAAAGATGTGTTATCTTCCCCCACCCCCCTGAATAATGTTAGCTCTAAGGGGGTGGGCACTGTCTCCCCCCCACTTAGTACAATGCCTGGCACACAGTGAGCAAGTAACCACTTTTCATTTAGGCATTAACTCGTTAATGTGAACACAACATTATTATAAATGGAGAAATCGAAGCCTAGAGGGAACAAAGGAATTCCCCAAAGTTGCACAGATACCCACAGTGGTAGGTTTCCTGGCCTCCAGCACAGTATGGTGAAGAAATCTCACTCTCACAACAAAGGAATGTGTTAGTGGTACAAACAAGGCCACCTGTCCTGATCACACTCTAGATCTTGGCTACACTAACACTTTCCACACAGGAACAGGACTCGATCTCTTGACTTAAAATCCTCTTGACCCTCTCCAATCCCTCCCAGACGCTGCCACAAGCTCCTCATGGGCAGGAATTGCTTCATTCTTTGTATTTCATTCAGAACAAAAAGCTCCAGGGATCAAAGATGAAACCTTCTGTCCAGCACTGAAAGCCCTACACTACCTGGCCCCACCCTCCTTCCCAGCGTCTTCATGCCTTGCACCATGCGGCACCAGTCTCTGCTGCCCTCCCCACGGCTGGTCACACAAGACACTCTGAGCATTGCCCCCAGCTTGGCCCCATGCCTCCAGTCCCCTCCTTGCTCATGTCCATCTCGTAACTCCCCTGGCTTCCTCCAGCTCCCACCCAAAAGCCCCCTGGCTGCAGGAAGCCTTTCTCAACTCCCCCTCATTCTATCGATCATCTCCAGTTTTTTCTACCCACATCTTCTTTGTCCATGTTTTGTTCTCAGGTCACACGTCCCCTTAAGCTGCCCCCACACCTGGAACACTATCCTTCTTCCCTTCAGTCTCATGGCTCCCTCCAAAGCCCAGGGGGCCCATCGGCCACATCCTGAAGTTATCATTGCTCCACCTGGACCCTGGCAGAAAGGATGCGGCATCTATGCTGTGTATGGTATGCATATACTAGTGCCTTTCTTGAGCACACGCAGGATCCTCCACAGAAAAGAAGCCCCTTGAGAGCAGGGACTTTGTCAAACACAGTGACTGGCACACAGTAGGTGCTGAATAAATGCTTTTTGAATAAACTGAATTGCGGATCGTTTTCCATGTATTAGAATCGCATCAGAAGTCCTTTTCTATATTTAACTCGTATTTATTGTATTATTTTAGTAGCTTTTTCCATCTTTTCTAGCAAAGAAAAAAAATAGAACAAAAAAACCAAGCAATATCCTCCCAATTATAGCATTCCCAATATTTGAATATTGCTCACTATTCCACATCCTCTTCTCTAAA
Organism: Petaurus breviceps papuanus; assembly: GCF_028583685.1. NCBI lineage: Eukaryota > Metazoa > Chordata > Mammalia > Diprotodontia > Petauridae > Petaurus > Petaurus breviceps. The sequence continues at coordinate 65,533,721 of NW_027185761.1, read as the reverse complement.
TGATTCCAATTCCATTCATCTTCCTTCTCTCACAAGTCTCATTTTCCTAAAGCTGACACTGGTAGAAAGCTTTTTATTTTCTGAGCAAATGGGATTCCAGGCATTCTCCCAATAACACTGGCCAAGATCACATCAGAATGGCCAAATCTCCAAGCTGTAGGAATTCTCAGTGGTCGATACTTGGAAGGGACCTCATTGACTGACACCTGAAAAATGATTCCATCTCCAAGAGACTTAAGAAGTGATCATTCAGTCTTTGCTTGGAGACCTCCAAGAAGGGGGAATCTACTACCTCTCGATTCAACCCATTAAAGGCACAGCAGCCTCTGACACAGATGACAGGAAGGGAAGCACACAGTTATATGGGTCAGGTAGATGGCCTTCCAGTCTGACTCAGTATGTGCTAATGCAATAGGAAATAGTTTGTGCTGCGATTATTTGAAGGAATCTACAGGCCAAGTTGCCTAGGTTATCACTAGTAGACCACTAATGGGACCAACCTGAGATATGAATCAAATTTAACAAGTACTAAACACTACACTTGGCAAACAAATGCTATCCTGGCATCTAACCAGCCACTTTTCTCCATTATCTGCAGCTTGAATAAGCAGGAGGAACTTTAAATGATAAGTTTTACACATTAGTAGCTGTAAGGGTCCTCTCCTGGGCATAGCATTGCTGTCTCACTCATGTTTTTATTCTCCCTCGCTTTCCAATCATGTACTCCTTATCCGAGGATTTAAAAAAAAATTACTAGGCAAACAATTTATTCCTATTAAGAGTTTTAAAATGTCTAGGGGGAAAGGCAGCTAAGTTTTGAGATAAGCCCATTCAAAATATTTTATTGTGCAATGAGATTTCCCTGCAATTATTCCAAAAGGATCTTTCCCAAAACATGTCTAATCCAAAGACACAGTTCCAAACATCTAGGATTGGAGCTTTGTCACAGAATCATAGGATCCCATAGCTGAAGAAATATAATCCAGATTCAACAACACTCCTCTGGATAGCTTTCCTAGTGAGGGGTCATCCAGCCTTCACTTATTCCAAGGAAATGATCAATCAATGAATCAACATTACTTAAGTCATTACTATGTGCCAAGCACCGTAAGGGGTATAAGCCCTGGGGGTACAAAAAGAGGCAAAAGATAGTCCCTGGTCTCCAGAAGTTTAATCTAATGGGGGAGACAAAATGCATACAAATATATACAAAGCAAGCTACATGTAGGATGCTATGCTATGCTATGCTATGATATATAACATGTAATATAACATATAATATAACATGTAATATAATATAAATAGGAAATAATAGACAGAGAGGGCACTAGAGTTAAGAGGCATAGAAAGGTTCTTCTCTAAGTTTTGTTATCTACTCCCTTGTCTTTCAAATGTGTATTCACACCCTTCCTAGCTCTAGACCTGCTCAGATCTCCAGAGGAGTCCAGACACTGGTCCGGAGAGAAGACAATGGTCATGTTGCTGGGCTAGCTGTGGCAGTGGGAGCAGTGCAGATCACTTCCAAAGAGCACAGACAAAATCAAACCTCCCATTGGATGTGGTATCCAGATGAGAGCAGGGAGATAGAAGCAATGAAAGTCATTTCCCTACGTTTCCTTAAGCAGGATTTTCTGGCCTTTATCTGCATCTGGACACAATCTACTTGTCCTTCTAGCTGTTCCATATCCATTTCTTTTGCTTAAAGTACACACAAATACACACACACACATACACACAGGCTCATTAGAAATGAATAGGTATGTTATACCAATCAAACTACCAAAGAATTATTTTGTAGAGCTAGAAAAAATAATAATAAAATTCATCTGGAAGAACAAAAGGTCAAAAATATCAAGGTAATCGATGGAAAAGAAAATGTGAGAGAAGGCAGCCCAGCAGTACCAGATTTCAAACTATATTACAAAGCAATAATCATTTTAAAAATGTGGCACTAAGAAAGAGAGTGGTGGATCAGTAGCATAGCTTAGGTATGCAATACTCAAAAGTGAATGACCATAGTAATCTAGTGTTTGATAAACCCCAAGATTAAATCTTTGGGGATAAAAACACTCCATATGACAAAAGCTGCTGGGAAAACAAGAAAGTAGCTTGGCAGAAACTAGTTATAGATCAATATCTCATACTATATACCAAAAAGATCCAAATGGAAAATTTATTTAGACGTAAGGGTCATATAATTTACACAAGTAAATTAGAGGAGCATGCAAAATCTACCTGTCAGATCTCTGAATGAAGAAAGTTTATGACTAAACAAGAGATAGAAAGGATCACAGGAAGCAAAGTGGATAATTTTGTTTACATGAACTTAAAAACGTTTTTACACAAACAAAACTAATGTAGCCAAAATTAAAAGGAAAACAGGAAACTAGAAAAATTTTTCACAGCAAGTTTCTCTGATAAAGTTTCTCAAATATATAGGAAATTGAACCAAATTTGTAAAAATAAAAGCCATTTCCCAATTGAAAAAATGGTCAAAGAATATGAACTAGCAGTTTTCAGAAGAAGAAATCAAAGCTATCAATGGTCACATTAAAAATACTCTAAATCACTACTATTAGATAAATTCAAATTAAAACACTTCTGATACACCACTCCACACCTATCAGATTGGTTGACATGATAGAAAAGGAAAATAACAAATGCTGGAGGACATATGAGAAAATAGGCACAGTAATGCACTGTCAGTAGAGTTGTGAACTACTCCAACAATTCTGGAAAACAATTCGGAACTACAACCAAAGGGCTATAAAACTGTGCATACTCTTTGACCCAGCAGTACCACTACTAGGTCTGTATCCCAAAAAGAATAAAGAAAAGGAAAAAGGAGCCAGGTACAAAAATATTCACGGCACCTCTTTTTACGGTGGCAAAGAATTAGAAATTGAGGGGATGCCCATCAACTGAGGAATAACTACACAAGTTGTAGCATATGATTGTAATGGAATATTATTTTGCCATAAGAAATGAGGAGGGAGATGGCTTCAGAAAAACCAACACCATTGCAAAGGATCTGTGTTTATCTCGAGAGAGAGAACTGATGAACTCTGAGAGCAGACTGAAACATACTTTTCTTACTTACTTTATTTTTCTTGATTTTGTGTGTATATGTTTTCTTTTGCATCATGTCTAACATGAACATGTGTTTTGAATGACTTCACAAGTATAATCAATATCATATTGCTTGCCTTCTCAAGGGGTGGGTGGGGGAGGAGGAGGAGAAAGGGAGAGGAAGAAAATTTGGAACTCAACATTTTAAAAAACAAATGTTGATATTTTTACATGTATTTTGGAAATATTTAACAAAATAAATAAAAGGAAATTGAAATTAAAAAAAAAAAGAAATGAGGAGGTGTCAGCATCCTTAAGGGAGGGAGGGAGGGAAGGCATTAGACCTTAGCCCAGCACAACTGGGAGAAAGAATAGTCTGTTGTCGCTGGTCCAGGAAAGGGAACCAAGAAATCACACAACTAGCAAGAGAGTATTGATCCACAATTCATTTCTTCGAGTATCTTTGTAGGTAGGAACAGCAGGGCTCTGGAACCCTTCCCAAGTGAGTGACACTAATTCAACCTCTGTTGTACGGGACTGATAGGAGCTCTCGTTAGAGCAGTGGATTCTTGTAGCTCACAGAGAAGGACATACCCATTAATGATTGACCACTGGTGAATGTCTTCCACCTGTAGGAGTTCTCATGCTACCAAGTTGCACCAAAGGCTGGCCTTCACCATGAAGGTGATGAGAGAGCTTTCAGTGATCCTGGGACTGGAATGGGCTAGCACCCAAAGCTAGCTGGAAATGTGAACATATGAATGATGCCTGAAAATATGTGAGTCACCATAAAAATGTATTCTGGACCCAAATAGGCCTGTGTATGGAGATCTTGGTAGAAACAGGTCATGACCCTGCACTGATGCAATACCAAGCAAGTATTTGGAGGAAGAGTGGGCTATAGACCATAAAGCCATATATATCTCCTATCTTAGGCAGGAGTGGGAGGGCCCCTATTTAATCACTAATTTCCTTAGGACATGGGGTAGTAGTCTATGAGGGCCAGATGGGGGAATCTATCATATAAACTTCCAGAGAGACATGACTTGCCTAAGGCCACACAGAAATCAAGGGGTACATTCAGGATTCAAACTATGTCCTAAAAGTCAAAGCCCAGGACTGTTTTCTATAGCTGTGTCATAGCTAAAAGCATCACCTCCTCAACCCTGTTGGAGAAAGTCAGGGGATTAATGACTAAGTGTAGAGGTGATTTTTATCTCAGATGCTCAGATGGAGAGTTGGAATAAAGAAAATATTTAAGATGCTGGCTGAAGAAAAAGCTAGTTCAATAGATTGGGGACATTAGGATAAGCAAAGAATGCTGTTGTCACTGCTTACTCCTCTGTGTTTGACCTGCTGTATCTGCTGGGAAGCATAAGGAATACTGGGGTTTGCTGCTAACTGAACAAGGGAGGGTTCATGATTGTCCAGGGTGATGGGCACCAGAGACACCCCTCATATGAGACTAATGATAAGACCAGATGCATATCACGCTTCTCTTACCTTTAATAAACTGACACTCACTACATTGGGGGGGGGGCAGTGAATATTAACTAGATGGAGGGCTACTGTAGGTTTGAACCAAGTCTTCATTTTTTAAAAATTTTCTATCTCCATCACCTAGTATAGAGCCTGGCACATGGTCGGTGCCTCATAAATGCTTCTTGAGTGATTGATTTACTAACTGATTAATTGGGTAGAAACCAACTCACATCTAAGAGCACTGACCAACAGTGCCGCTGGCAACTTAAGGGGAACTGAGGACAGTTTCTCCCACCTTCATCTCTGCTTGAAGAAATGTAACAAATTCCAGAGTTTGATTACAGGGTATCTGGGACTAGAGAAGGCAAAAGAGAGAAAAAGAAAGGGAAAAAATCCTTTGGATTTAAGGGAATGAGTTAGGCAGCCAGTAAGCTACTGCAGGGAAGGAAGGAAAGATGGAACCTGAGAGATTTGGAGAAACCATACTGTAGAGGAAGAAAATGACCAGGGCTCATTATACCAATGGTAGAAAATGCAGAGGATGTTGTGAGGAACCAAGAGGACTGAGGTGAGGGCAAGAGTCTCTAAAAAAAGCTTGTAGTTTTCAGGTAAAAGCAGACTCAGGAGCTCAGCTGGGTACAGGGAAATTTTCAATGAGAAGCAAACATATTGGACGCTAACTGTCTGAGGGCTGGCTGTTTACAAAAGCCGGAGCTTGCTTTTTTCCTGCCCCTCGGGGAATTGTTTTTATTGGCACAGAAATCTCTTTATACATGAAGTCGGTCCCGTTTGACAAATCAGCTTGCCAATCTGTGACAGCCCTCGTTATTTTGATAAGCCATTTCAAAATGTTTAAAAGTTTTTCTGTCATTGGCCATCAAGAAAAACTCTAGATTTGTTATTTCCTCCAATCATGTTCTTATTAGTCTTGAGACTCCTGTTACTGCTTTCCTTTAGGATTTTGAGATATAAAGCAGGAGAGATGTGGATGATACCCGGTAATCATACTTAGGCATCTTAATTTCATTAGAGGATTCCATTACATTAATGGACCATACTTTCCTTAACTGTTCTCTGTCATTAGACATTTAGGCTGTTTCCAGGTGGTGTCTCCCTCTACCCTCAATCACAAGTAATGCTGTTACATATAACTTTCCAAAGATAGTTGTTTATTTTTCCACCAACAGAATTACATAGAAGTCCAAAGATAGGGTTACTTTGGTAACTGTCTCAGGGCACTGTCCAATAGCTTTCCAGCATTCCACCAAACTGGAATTCCATCAGCAATGAAGGATATTTCTCCATGACTTGCCAACAGTAAGTTTCATTTAATTCTTTCTTGTCAATTTGATAGATGTAAAGAAGTACCACAGAGTTATTCTTACTTGTATTGCTTTGATAAGCAGTGAGTCTGACTGTTCTTTCAAATAACTGTTTGCCATCAGTCTCTTCATTTATAAATTTGTCTTTTTCCTCCTTTTTTAGCCATTTATATAGTAAAGAGGGTGGTTCTCAACATGTGGTATGTGATGAAGGTTCCTGAGATCCTTTCTGGTGATCAGTGAGGAAAAAACCATCTTCACAGTAATACTAAAATAGTGTTTTCCAGTTAAAATACTCCTCCCTTTTCCAAATACATAACTCTGTGAGGCCAGATTTTCTTCTTGAACCAAAACAACATATCACAACAGACTGAATGCAGAAGCAGTGGTGGGGGTAATAGGATTATGGTATGAAAAAGATGTTTAATGCTATTTAATGCTACATAAGGACTTGAAACAATGAACAAAGTTGATGTTGGAGTAGGAGTCCCTAGGGAAGCTCCACGCTAAATGGCAGACACCCAATGTTTACATCATAAAGTGGCCAAAGTGCTAGGAGTCCCTGGAGTCACAACTGTGGGAAAAAGAAATAAAGAAGGGGACGGGAGTTGACGTAACAGGATTTTCCATCATAGATCCTTGTCTCTGCCTGAACTAGCAATGAAGTGGTGGTCAATTTCGGGTTAGAAGGGATGGTCACCAATGCCCTTGAGCTCCTAGAAACGCCTCTGTATTGTCTATAGGGGGCCATTTGCTGTGAGACAGAAAGTACTTCTGTTGTTGCCTTGTCAGCAGACACTTTATCCCATGTTATGGGGAATCCAGTCTAAAAAACTCAAGAAGGTCTCAACTGCCATCTATGCAGACGGGAAGCATGGTAGCTGACTCTGCCTGCTTCCAGGGACAACTAGTAGCCTCCTACAAGGCTCTGAAATGTTCCTGGGATTCAATCAGTTCTGCAGAAATCTGGTCCAACTACTCTGGGAGCACCACAGTTTGGACTCCCAGATGGTAGTTTCTTTGATGATGACAATGGTACGCTTGGCTTCATTGGTTCTGAGGGGACAGTCTGGGCCAACAGACCCTAACTGTCCAGGAGGATTGGCCAATGAGAATTTGGGTGTCTTGAAAGTCAGCAACTGATACGTCTAATGCTTCCAACTGAAGCCATCCATTCCCCCCTATAGTTTTGGCCCCCTTCTCCCCATCACCAGGTCACTGCAGAGACACAGTCTTGTGAATACACAAGAACAGAATTCAGAATACTTGAAAGTACCAGGGACAAACTGTGTAGCATTAGTGAGAGTGTCTAAGAGGAAGACAAATTTTAGGCAATAATTATCAAAAGACATGCTTTCCAAAGTGGGATGTCAGAAAGCAAGAGAACAAGAAAGAAAAGACTTTACCAAGCCTTTTATCACCTCCATCCCTTCAGTTGTTAATGTATTACCCTCCAAAAGAAACCTCCTAACCTATATTAATTATATATATATATATAGAGAGAGAGAGTATGTGTGTGTATACATGCTGTCTCAACCATTAGCCATGTACATTCGTTAAAGGCAGAGATTATTTCATGTCTGATGGTGATTATGATTATTTCATATCTCATGGTATCCCTGGCCCTTAGCATAGTACCTGAAATGTGGTAAGTGTTTAAGAAACATCTTTATTGTTCAATTATTATTTTCTTATACATTCAACCCATAATTTTAAACTATTCAGATCTATTTAGATCTGTCATCCAAAATATTATCCCTCCCTTACCCCTTCAGATTATCTTCAAATTTAACAGGCATGATATTTATGTCTTCACTCGAGCCAACTGATAAAAAAAATCTTAGTGAAGGACCAAGGGGGCAAATCCTTGGGTCACTCCACTACACAATTTACTCTGTTTGTCATATACATATCTGTGGATCTAGTCATTCAATGGCTACCAAATACAGCCAAATGGACAACCTAGCTCACATCTCTATTTTTTTTTGTCCACTAGGGTGGAGTGAGAGATTTTATCAAATAAGTTGGGAAATATATTTAAACCATGTCTGTAGTATTCCTCCAGACTAACAGGAAGGAAAGAAAATCAGATTAGAGTGGCATGACTGATCCTTGATGAAGCCATGCTAACTTTGGGGCATCATTGTTTCTCTCTGAAAATGTTCTCAAACCTTCCTTTGATAATGTGTTCTAGAATGTCTCCAGAAATAAAAATCAAGCTCACTGATCCATATTTAGCTGATTCTTTCCATTTCCCACCCAAGAAGGTAGAACATTTGCCATCATCTGATTTTGCCACCTCTTCCAATTCTCAAAGATCTTTCAAACGTCACCAAAAGTAGTTCAGCAAATCCATTTGCTAACCAATCCAAACCCTAAATTCACACAATGGGATGTGCCTGATTTGAGCTTGTTGAAAGAAGCCTTGTTAAAAATTTTATTCTACCCCTCCCCAGATCAAAGATTATTCTTCCTGGAAAAACAAACAAGAAAAATGAGAATCCAGTGTGCTCATCCTTTTTACACGTGCCCATTGACATCAAGGTAGGTATGCCCCCAAGCAGCAATCCTACCTCTTCTTAGGTCATCCTCAACTCCAACATACCTTTACAAAAGAAAAAAAGCCTACCACAATCCTTAGCACCCACAATCTTTCTCAGTCTGTTTCCAGACATCAGCATACTGACACTCTCCTTACGGGCCATGCTGCTTTTCTGTATTCATCCTTGCTTACCTCTACTTGCTTCCGTCACTTATACATCTCTTTAAACTCCAATTAATTGATCAGCTCCCTCTGCAGCTATGCCAGTCACTTCAGGAAGCTTTCCATTCTCTTCCTCAACAGAATTGTTAGCATGTATCTCTTCAGGATTTCATTCTTGACAGCTTTAAATCCCTCAAGGACCATCTTATATTACTGGATACAATCTATCCCTTTTACAAAACCTTTAATCCATTTGCATCATTCACTTAGATCTATACAATCTAAGGCCTGGCTTTGCTCTCCCAACTCAACCCTCAACTCAACTATGCCTGGATTTCCTCCCCTTCTTTCTCAAGAACTCTAGACAGATTGGTGATTTGACTTCAAGGTTGCTGTCCGTTCTATTTCAGCAACCAGGTGCTGTTTCCTCATCTCAGGAGGTCCAGAATAGTGCTTCCCATTATCATTTCATCCATCTGTTTAATCATTGTTTAAATGATTAAGTAGTCAAGCCATTGATTTCTCAGCTGCTGTGCAAAGGGGGAGAAAAGAAAATAAAAGGAGAGAAGGAAAAGGGAAAGAGAGAGGAAGGAAGGAGAGGGGGAGAGGAAGAGAAGGAAAGAGGGGGAAAGGGGAGGGGGGAGGGAGGGAGAGGAGAGAGAAGGAGAGATAGAGAAAGAGAAGAAAAGGAGATGGATAGGAAAGGGAGAGGGAGAAGGAGAGGGAGAAGGAGAGAGACTCTGCCTCCAGCAGATGTCTGAAACATTGAAATCTCCCATCAGTATAAACATGCCTTTGGACCTATCAGCCTATCATTGTGATGATATACTTCCTGAATGCCTCATATCATTCTTCCTTATGTCCAGGTGGTCTATAGTATTCTCCTACAATAACATAGCTTCTGTTTCTCCCTCTGCTGGTCCTCAATCAAATGTTCCCCATCATGTTTCCTCCCCTAGTTTCCTGGATTTTCTCATACCCGTTTATCTTCTTACACATGCTTCCCCACATCCCCCCTTTTATCTCCTTGGATCCTTTTAAATAAGGAATGCTCTCTCCTAGAGCCATATTCCAGACATAAGTCCTAGCCTCCGAAGCCTCAGAGATACCTTTGAGGGCAGAGCACCAATGGAAGCTGCAAAGAGGGCAGAAAGCATTCCTAATGATGAGAGCTGTGTGGGCAGGCATAGGGGGGGGGGCTCCTCCCCCCCCCCCCCCCCCACTGGAGATCTTTAAGCAAAGAGTTGCCCTGTGGGCAGTTACGTGGAGATCCTTGTTGGGACTCAATGACCTGTGATGTCCCTTCCATCTCAGAGCTCTTCTGACTCTGAAATCTGCCTCCCTGTGTAAGGCTCTCACATCCCCCGGCTGGTTTTCCATACTCAGAGCATCTGTGTAAACCCCAGAGGCCATGGGTTTTATCGCTGGCTCTCTTCCTAGATATTGTCTCCCATGAATTACTGCCTTTCTCTCCTTCTCTTCTCCCTCCAATGATGCAGCCGCTATTCTCTGTGATCTCTAGCTTGGCAGATCTATGGGGGTTGTTTTCTCTCTCCTCCTCCTCCTCCTCCCTCTTCAGCCTAAGGCCCCGTTGGTCCAGACTCACAAGCATTCTGGAAAGTGCTTCTTTTACTGGCCCTTGTTAGACACACTAACAGCCTGGGCCAAGGGCCCATCATTTCTGCATTTTAAGCCAACGGGCCAAAAACCCAAATCCTGTTCTCAGACACTATCTTATTTGCCAGCTGTGCATATCCCAAATCTGTCTTCTCTTTTAAATCCCCTACCTTCAATCAAGACTAATAATAATAAATAGCTAGTCTTTATGGAGCACTTTAAGGTTTATAATAGCTTCAAATATTATCTCATTTGATCTTATCAACAAACTAACAATAGGGGCTATTATTATCCCAATTTTACAAATGAAGAAACTGAGGCAAACAGACATACATGAAGACATACACTGCCTAGGGTCATATGGATAGCAAGGGTTTGAACTCAAGTCTTCCTGATGCCAAGCCCATCACTCGATCTCCTTTATCACATAGTACCACATGTGACCCTTGAATGCCCAGGCTTTGGGAGCATTTGGGGGGAGTTTCCACATCTCACCCTGCCCCCTGAGATTTCATAATCCTTATTGTATGGGGTCCTTGTGATGGTATGCATGTCTATATGTGAATCACCAACAGAAAGACAGCAAGTTGAACCAGTCTCAAGAGCCTCTCAATCAAAGAAGACCCAGAAACATCCCTCCTCTCTGTGGGGAAGGTTAGATTGAAGCATAGCTATGTCAGGACCTCTGAGCATGAAGCTACCCAGCAGCACTGCCCATCTCTTCTTCCTTTGGTCACCCCTGAATGACCAACTGATTTCTTGTGGGTCCATCCCCTCATTCTGGGGGAGATAAGAAGCTGCTTCCTCCAGAGACTGCCCAGCTCCCTTCTCCCACACAGGAAGAGCCTTATACCTAAAAGGTTCAGGATCCTTCTGACCTTTCCTCCTGTGGCACACTCTACCTCCCTCCCACCTCTTAACAGAGAAGAGAGTTCCCTCCCTCCCTCCACATTATGCCTTCTCAATTTCCTCCTTAAAAATATCTTCCATTCCCTCAAAGACCATTCCCTTCTCCCTGAAACCCTAGAGAGTAAGGAGGTATTCGTCTTTCACCTTCTCTGCTAAGAGAAAAGCCAGCTTGTATCTCAGCCACCTGTAACTGTTCCTTGCTACTGGAAGACACACATAGCATGCTCTGTTGGTCTCAGAAGAATTCTCCTTAGCTGGCTTACTCACTTGCAGTCCCATCTATACTACCTTGAATTCTTTTTGGTCACAATATGTCAGTCTGCTGGGCCTGCCCAGGCACTGAACTGAGAGGACTCAAAACACTGCGGCACATTCCCACGTGAGGCCTATATTATTCAATAGTTCCTAGCCTGGCATCTGGAAAATGGAGAAGCTTTTTTTTTTCAATATTTTGACAACGACTTCAATATAATTGATTTCCCTTAAAATCCTTTGTATGTTATGCATTTAAATAACATTCTGAGAACAGGTTCCTGAGTTTCACCTGGTTGCCATCAGAAAGGTTAGAAGCCCCTGACCTAGGACAAGCTTCCCTCTTTTCCTACATTATCCATTTAACTGCTTTTTATAAGCAGAAATCTCACAATCTAATAAGATCCACCTGTCTTATTTCTCCACATTGTTAAGAATGTCCCCATTTCTAGCTGACCTCTTAGCCCTTTTCAAGGTGAGCAGAGCTCCTACTAGTCTGGAAAGATATAAGCAAAGTCATGGCCGGCTTCCAAGAGACCTGAAAGTGGGCCTGCAACCCCTAGTAAGCCGGGGGCTGCTGCTGCTGGTGAATCCTTCCTGTCATTGTTCCGGTTTGTTTCGCTGGTCATGTCAGGACTACATTGGAAGCAAGACCCTCTGGGCCTCAACAGCCCTTCAGCAGCCAGAGGAAAGGCCAACTCTAGTAGAAGTGGGGGTCCTCTGGCTTTCCCCACTAGAACAAGCACAGCGCCTTGTTCAATAACCATTTCTGATTGATCGCTTCTCTCCGTCACTCTATGTGGACCTCGGCCTGTGTTCGTCTTGATCACTTCTGACCCAACACCACATCTGTGATCTGTGTTCTCCATCTCTCCTCCCTCCCCACCCCCCAGCATCACTGTCCCTTCCATTCCTGGGATCCTCTTTTCCCCTCACTGGAGCACATCTGTCTCTTGTATAATGCGTCAATTTGGGGCATATCAGTCTCCTCCGTTATTCACATCTGTCTTCTGCTCACAGACATCTTCCTCCCCCACTCTCACCCAACCCAGTCTGTTCCCATATGCCCCTGTCTTTTTTTGTTCCTGGACATCTTTCCTCACAATTCCTGCAAGCATCTGCCTCCCATTCCAGGCATCCCTCTCTCCAGCCAGGGTCGGCATGACAGAGAAAGGACAGCAGGAAGCTGAGCTTTGTCACTCTTTGAGAGAGAGGCCACAAGGCTAAAATGTCTAGTACCCTAATGCTGGACTGAGCAGGCACTCAGAAAATGTTGGCTCTTTGACTCACAGTGTTTTATTCAGGACTACCGGCATGCACACATACATACGTGTATGTGTTCATGTGCATATATAGTCATTTCCAGCCATGTCCCACTCTCCCTGACCCCATTTGGGTTTTCCTTGGCAAAGATACTAGAGTGGTTTTGCCATTTCCTTCTCCAGATCATTTCATGGATGAGAAAACTGAAGCAAAGGGTATAGTGATTTACCCAGGGTCACAAAGCTATTAAGTGTCTGAGGCCGGATTTACACTCGTGACTTCCTGACTCTAGGTCCAGCTTCTATCTATCCACTGCACCACCCACCTGCCCACAGATAAACAGATATGTGAGCAAAACTATGTGCATAGACAAGGTCCAAAAGTCTTAAAAGCTTAAAACTACACAAATATTTTGGGGATACTCTGTATTTGTCTTTTGAGAGGTATGTGCTTGAATCCCTATATGTATATATGGGCATGAATCAATATAGATGTGTATGTGTATGAATCTAGGTGTGTGCACAAGGGTATGTGTGAGTATGTCTGTATATTCATATACATTATGTATTCCTAAGTGTATGGGTGAATCTGTATGTACAAAGGCGTGGGTCTATATGTGTATGTGAATGTAATTATGGAGAGAAAACGTCCAAGAATATTATGCACATAAATATGAATTGTGATGTGTGCATATAGATATAGGTATGTGTTTGTGGGCATGTCTGGGTATATGTAATGTGTATGTGTGTAGGAATCTGTGTCTATGTATTGTTCAAATGTGTATGTGTGTGTTCGTGCATATGTGTGTGTGCATGTCTATGCAGAGTGCATAAAATACCTATACCAATCTAAATTTAATCGTGCGTGTGGATCTATATTACATATATGTATGTATAAAGCTACCTACATATGTACACATGAATCTATATTGTGTGTATAGAAGCATGTGCATTTTTACCAGATCTATGAATTTGTCAGCACAGAGAGCGTCTACTCAGGAACTCTCCCCACACAGGTCGTTGGCATGTTCTCTGCTTTGTGCTCTCACAGGGAGTTTCTGGGGACATTGCAAGGCTGAGGTTGCCTAGGATGGGGGGTTAGAGGGAAGTAAGGCAGGAGTCAGAGGTTAGGCCCCCCACAGTTTAGAATAGAGCCAGCTGGGTATATGGTGGTGTCACAGACAGAAACAAGCCAAGTCAGAACCAGGAACACAGTCTGAAGAAGAGAGGATACATTGGCTTGCAGCATTTGAGTTTGAGGTGCTCATGGGGCACTGCCTGGGGGATCTTACAGGTAGTTGGTGACCTGGGCCCAGTCTCACCCGCTTCAGGACCCTGCCACAAAAGGCAAGTCACTCCATCTTCAGAGCCGAATTTTCATACATCAAATGGGGATGATTACACCCATCCTCTTGCTTCGTCCATTACTGTGATGACTAAATGTACGTGAGGACAGTTTCTTTATAAAGCGAAAGGAGCTTCACTGCTACTCGTGCTGATGTCTGAATCCTCACAGTGCAGGGAGACAAGATCTCACCAGAGTGGGGCACGGGTGGGGCCCTCATCTCTGGAGGTTGTAATCAAACACACGTGGCCAGCGAGGCCCAGCCCCTCCACACCATAGCAGGGGTCAGTAGGAAGGTTCACTTACATTCTGACCCTTCATATAACCCCATATTTGTGAAATGTGAGATTGGATGATCCCTCCAGCTCCAACCATCTATGAAAAGGGAGCAAGAAAGAGACGGATTGTTGGCATACTTCATCACCAGCACCCCCAGACATACCGCCGGTGTGATGTCCGTGAACACGCAAGTGCATTGTCTTTAATGGCTGCCCATAAACTCTAATCTATGTCGAATGAAAACAGACCCTGAACAGAAGGAACGAAGGCCAGGGAGGACAGGCTAGAGACATGGTCTAGAGTGACAGATGAAGATGCTCATGAACCTCCTTTCTTGGCTTGAGCAAAGTCACTTTAAGATAAGTTTCCTTCTCAAGGGTCACAGGGCAGTGACCCACAAGCCCTGAGCCTTCCTTTCCCTCAGTCCAACCCAAGGCCAGTAAAAAGACAAACAGAGTCCACCCTGCCTCAGACCCTTGAGGCCAGCAACAGACTAGCACATTAAAAAGTCTGTTTCCCCTTCTCTGAATCACCACAAGCTGCTACAAGGCCAGTGGCTGGAAGCCTAGAGGACCACCTGCTTTCTGTGAGAAACGACCCAGAGTCAGAAGTCTACTGCGACCCAGAGTCAGAAGCCTACTGCCCCCCAGAGGGTGCCGACTGAGGCCCTATGTAGGCCTGCAGCAACAGGCAAGGAAGGAATGTCTTTACTGATTTATATACCCAACAGCAATAAAACTGATTGTCTTGCCACAGTAATACCATCCATCCCTGCGGTGCCTGCTGCTACTGGAGCAGACCTAAAGATGCTTTCAGTGAATCGACAGAGCACACACCTCCCCCAGTACCTCTCTTCAATTACAAAAGGCAGCTTCAAGGCCTCAACCCTTCTGGAGATGCCCCAGCTCCCTTTGTCATCATTAGACTGTGAGTGAGCTCCCGAAGGGCAAGGATGGGCTATTGCCTTTTTCTGTAGCCCCAGCTCCTGGGACAGTATTTGACACCCACTAGGTGCCTAATAAATGCTTGTTCACCAGTTGACTAATTATTTCCTATTTATCTCCTTTGTGGGCAACTGTCCAGGACTAGAAATGGTGCGTTCTATGGCAGCCTCTCCCAGTGCCCCTTCATGCCCTCCAATGGTCATCTCCTGTTTATCCTGTCAATAATTTACTGAATCACCTTGCTTTCATGTCCTCTCCCCCATTAGAAAGGGAGCTTCTGGAGACCACGGATGGCCCTTTGCCTTTCCTCCTCTCTTCAGCTCTTAGGATAATGCCCAGCATCTAGTAGGTGCTTGATAAATACTTACTGCCTGACCACACAAGGAGTGCATCTATGTTTCCTTCTTCTGGCTGTCATTATTAAGGGTCAGTTTAAGGAGTTGCTATGACAAAGCGTTCCATTTATTCATTTGTTTGGTTGTTTATTAAAAGGTAAATTTCTGGAATTGTTTAGGTGTAACTACGAAGAGACCCAGGTAAGAGTTACCCAAAGAGAAAATGCTGGCCTCCTTCTCCACAGACACTTTTCAGACTCCCTCACTTCCCACCTCTTTGGGGGACTTCATCCCCCCAGCCCCCAATTCTATGTGTCTACCCTCATTAGCTCCTTCACCTGCTAGCATCTTTCCGGAGGACGCCGTCTCTGCTTCTCCTTGGCCCAAGCCCACTCCACTTGGCATTTTCTTGGTTTTCATCTTAGCTCTGTTCACAGAATTCAAACTCTTTGGGGACAGGGGCTGGGTGACTTTTGGTCGCTGTTATTTTTATTGCTATTATTCTTGGCTCCCAGAACAATAACGAGCATCTAGTGGTTATTTGTTAACAACAAGAACAGCTCACACAGCTATAGCACTTTGAAGTTCTTGGTTTTATTTTCACAACATGCCTATGAGGTGGGCATTATTATTATTATCCTCATTTTACAGATGAGGAACCTGAGGCTTCAAGTGACTAGATGACTTGTCCAGGATCACATAGCTAGTAACTGTCTGAGGCTGGATTTGAACTCAGGTCTTGCTCACTCCAACTCCAGCACTCTATCTACTGCACCACCCAGCTGTTTAACAGACTTTGAATGGAACCCCCTCTGAACGGCAGGTGTAAGGCTCTGCAAGTCCCTCAGCCCCCTGGAAGGTCGACCCTTTTAAGAACTAGCAAAGGTTAGGGTTAGGCCTCTCATAAGGCCCTGGTGCATTAAGGCAAGTCATTCTATCTAGAGAAACAGAAGGTCAGCAAGAGCATGGGTTCTAGCTTTAAAAACCACCCAAATCTTTATTATATGATGACTTTTTTTAACAACAACGGGATTTAAATTATTATTTTACTCGGCCCATTAGAAAAAAAGAAACATAATCCTGGCCACAGTTTAACCCCACATTCCCTTAAAGCACAACTGACTGAAGAAGGAAGGAGAAATGAGCTTCCCTCCTCTCTTTGCTCATCTGGCAGGAGAATATGGGTGTGCAACTCTGAACATCCACTGTGGGACTGGTTTGGTATCCTGGCTAATTTTGCAGAATAACTTTTCTCTTCCTTTTTAAAAAAATGTGTTCTTTGGGATGACCTCCAGGCAGGGAAAGGATATCTGAGGACGGACATGTCACAAAAAAAGACAACATGGCAATAAAAATCATGAAGCTCTGGCTCCAAACGTTCTCACTGAAGACCTGGAGATCGGGCCCCATGCAAGCCCCATGGCCATCCCTGCCCTTCTCAAAGGCAAGAGGCGGTCAGGGATTCCGTGTGCAGCAGATGGGCCGACGTGTGTTCTGCTCCTCCTTCGGTCCCACTGCCCCTTTGCACAGATGGAAACATTCTCTCCAGAGGACACAGGGGCAACTCCCCAGCAAAGCCCCTGAGGTAAGCGGGGCAGCGGGGCTCTCCAGCTCAAGCCAACAAGCCTGGGCTGAGCTGGTCATCTGGCCCAGGGCCCCTTCCAAAGCATCCCTGCCTGGTGTTTCTCCCAACCACACCACGCCACCCTGTGGACTGTCCAGGCCACTGCATGGGACTGCTTCCCAAAGAACAGGCCAGACCAGACCAGACCAGACAGCGGGGCTGCCCAGATTCCATCCCTAACGTTCAGTCCTGAGGCTCTCTTGTTACACCCCCAGCCCTTCCCCACCCGCCCCACTGCCTGACCGGGCCACATGAGAACGCCCCCAAAACAATAGCGCCAGTTTCCTCCATTCGCCTCTGCTCTGAATTCCAGAGCAGCGACTCCATTTCCTTTGTCTTGAAGCTAATTGTATAATGGGATCCAAGCCTTAACCAGGAAAACATGTTCCCAAAGACCAGGGCATTTCATGTCAGTTTTCCCTCCCACTGAAAGGGAATGAATTGGGGGCAAATGCAAAACATCCCTGTAAGAATAGCTGTAGCCAAGAGGATCGATGGACTCTTCAGCTCTTGGCCCCCATCTTGGAGGGTGGGCAACATCAGAAGTCACCTGGGAAGAAACTCGGCCAAGGGGACACAGGCGATGCTCTGGGCAAGTTCTTTGCATGTTGGCTAACCACACCCAAGTCCTTCCATGAGATCCCAAAGCCTCTAAGGGGGCCAGAAGTCTGGGAAGAGTAAAATCTCTCTCAAGTATCACATGTACATTTGGCCGTATGCCTCCAATGGTGAGAAATATGGTCTCTCAGAAATGGTGGTTTTCCTTATAAAAATCTTGAGACTGGTCGAGAAAAGGTAAACGAATGAGATAATGATCCAGTGTTTTAGACACCCAGACTGACTAAATTATCACAGAGAAACCTAAAGGGGTCTTGCTCATAGGCACTGGGAATGCTGACACCCTGATGCATTCTCCTGTGTGGGGGGTCTTTCATTTAGTAAAAATGGTACTTGGCTCTGTGCCCAGCAGAAGATAGACCCTGGGTGGGGAATAAGATATGTGCGTATGGAAGAAACAGAGAAAGGGATAGAGTGCTCGCTAGTCCTGGAGTCAGGGAGGCTGAAGTTCCATGCTGCCTCTGGCTAGCTTTGTGACCCCGGACAAGTTACTCAGTATCTCTAGGACAGAGGCAAGTCCTGAGACTTATCCATAAGATGCAGACCATTGCACCCCGCACCAATGGCAGGATGACAGAAAAACAGAGCTGTCCTATAAAGTAGCTATTACTATTATTATTATTATTATTATTATTATTATTATTATTATTATTATTATTATTATTATTATGAGCCTGCTATGTACCTGGCTCTCTGCTATGTGTTAAGCTCTGGGGGTACAAAGAAAGACAATAGAAGTCTATTTTGATTTTGACAATTACCATTCTGATGTATTATTATATAGAGATATTTATAGCGTGTCTTAAGGTTTGCACAGTGCTTTTATGTACATCGCCTCATATGACCTTTAGAACAGCTTTTAAATGTAGGTGTTCTTACAATCTTCATTTTACATATGGGATAACTAAGGCTCATACAAGTGAAGTGAATGGTCCAAGATCACACAGTTCACAATTATTCGAGGCCAGACTTGAGCTCCCATCTCTACCATCACCTGGCTCAGCATTATTTCCATTGCATCATGGGTAGAGTGGAAAGCTGCTTTAGCTAAAGTTTTCCTAGCACTGCTTTAATTTGGATCCTCATGAAAATCCATTGGATTCAATTAAGTATTCCTTCTGAATGTCTCTATCCTTGCCTCCACTCTACATGGCCAACCCACTAAGCCTGATGATTTGCTTTAAATTAGCATTTACCCTACAAGATGTGATGTGCTTTTTGTTCAGAGTTCATTGTTCTATAATCTCCATCTCAATGATTAAGCTGACATACTCTCAGAAAATAAAACAGCATATCTTGTAATTTAATTACATGAGATTGTAGATCAAAATGGGGGTAGGACCTTAGAAGCTGTCCTGTACAAACCCCTCATTTTATAGATCAGTGAATTGAGGCTGATAGAGGTCACATGACTTGCCCTGTGTTTAATTTCAGCAGGAATTGAGCCCAGGCCTCCAAATCTCCACGTCCA
The DNA here is from genome assembly GCF_028583685.1 of Petaurus breviceps papuanus. Classification (NCBI taxonomy): domain Eukaryota; kingdom Metazoa; phylum Chordata; class Mammalia; order Diprotodontia; family Petauridae; genus Petaurus; species Petaurus breviceps. Next base: position 65,514,488 of record NW_027185761.1, on the reverse strand, counting down.
GTACTACCCACTGTGCCACCACCTGCCTTTAGATTTATTTTAGCCATTGAAACAAGGACAAAGCAAAACATAATCAATCCTTGCCCCCATCCTGAAAAAAAAGGGCAATTAGTTTTTAGGGACAAAAGTTTTTCTTCATAGTTAGACAGTCAAGACCTAAAGTGTCCATCTGGTCTCTGTTCTGGCAGTGGGATCTGGCTGGCTTCTGAAGGACTTGAAGGGATTGGTGCCATCTAAACTGCCAACAGCCTTCCAAGCATTCTGGAGAAAGCCCAGCTCTCAAAAGAAAATGTTTTTCATTCTCTATGGGAAAGCCCCAGATGCTGTGCCCTAAGGAATCTACAGGAAAATAACAGTCTGTGGGAAGCCAACTGACTTCCAGCAAGGTGGCTCCTCAAGGCTCTTTCTTCAAAACTTATTCCAGAGAATTTCTTTGGAGAAATCTTCCCTTCCCAAAGGTATCATGAGAAAACCCACCATGGGAACCACAGTCACTGGAATTCCAGGCAATACTCACTCTGTCCAGAAAGAGGGCCTGTGGTTTGATGGTAAGTCACTCTCATTAGTGACTAGAGCTAGGGACGTTTCTTGTACTGGGGTCTGAAGTGGGTAAGTTAGACAAATGGTGGAGTGTTCAGAGCAAGCTGCCCCTACCCACATTCATACTGAGGAAAGGGAATCCAAATGGAAGATTCATATAATTTTAATTCAAAAGTGAATTCAAGGGAAGACCTGCTATTGATATTCACATTTAATTTGGAATAATTCTATTTGTACCATCTGTCTCATCAGGCTGTTATGAGAAGACTGCCTTGGAAATCTTGGAAAGTAGAAATGGGAAAATTAGTCCCAGAGAGGGGATGAGACTTGGCCAGGGTAACCCAAGTAGTAAATAAATGAAAGAGCCTAGACTCTCATTAGGAAGGAGAGGAAAGAGGGGGGAAGAAGGGGAAGCAAAAGAGGCAAAGTAGAATGGAAAGAGACGTGGAAGGATGGAAAGAGGGCATAAGAGAGAGGGGAGAACAGAAAGGAAAGAAAAAGAAGAGAAAAGGAGGGAGAGGAGGAGGAAGGAGGGAAGTCAAGAAAGAGGGAGAAGAAAGGGGAAAGGAGAAAAGAGGAAAGGAAGAAGGAGATAAAAAAGAATGGAAGAAGATCTCAAAGATGTACGGTAAACCTAATACTATTTGAACTGGCACTAAGTCTTCTCCTAACTGAAAGCATTCAATTGTAACTCCAAAGTAATCTAAACAATATCTAACTTGATAAAATAACCATGTGCTTGAATCTTTATGCCTTAGAACAGTATGAAGTTTAACAATCTCCTAAAGATCATTCTTTTAAAGCATCTGATTTGTGTGGGGTGCTGGGGAGGGAGCCAAAGGCAGAGAGGGTGGGGGAATCATACTGGAACATGGCTCATTTGGGACTCTCCAGTCCGCTTCCTAGATAAACAAATCCTGAGTCTCTCACCACAACTCAAACACAAACACAGGGCTGACCTGCCGGACTAGGCTGTGCAACTGCCTCTGTCATTACTTGCAAACCATTTATTTAGTTATTGGTCAGTATCTATCATGCTAAATGCTCTGTGTACTGTCACAAATGTTCCATTTCACAGACATGGCAACATATTCCAGAGTAGCAAATCACCCAAGAATTCTGGGAGATAAAGACTTGCCTCAGACCAGATCATTCCTGCAGTGAGATGGTACCTCAGTAACAAGCTGAAAAATCCCCCCACGCAATAGTTAAAAGAAATGGGAATTGTCCTATAATTGGAAGGAAAGCATTACAGACTTTTTGTTCCCCCAGCTCATATATGAAAGACATTTTTTAGGTTATAAGGATGTCCCACAGAACCAGTTTGGGGATAAGTTCAACACTAGAGGCACCAAGTTCAATAGAAAGGATGTAATCACAGAAACCCCTTTTTTTTTAAAGGTTCAGCTATTCATTTTGCTGATGATTTCCATATTCCCATAGATCATAAGAACAATTTCATGATTTGCTGAATCAGGGCCGGGATCCATCTCAAGAATTAGGTACTTCCCTCACTCACTTCAATCAACTCATTGCTGATTAGTTTCTTTTGGAAATTTCAGTACACATTATATTTCAACAAAAGCCATAAAACCAATTCTGGGCTTTCCCAAATGGAAAAGGGGGGGAAATTTCCTTCTTTGATTTTGAATGTATTAGAAACTGAGGTAATAAGGACGTCTGGAAAGAAAGCATTTAAATACAGGGACATCTGGAGGATGGTTCAGAATCCAGTAAGTTAAGCTGTGTGGTGGGACACCAGAATGGGGAAACACAGACACCTTAAGAATGTAGTCCCAGCACCTTGGAGCTACATCAGGGGAAGCATGATTTATCCCATGGATCAAGATGGGTTTTCCAAGATAAACAAAATCTATTCCCATCATTACTTATCCTGTAAAATAAGCTGAATAGCTATGAAACAGGTCACCTTTCAAAATATCCAAATTATTCAAGGAATAGCACAAAAGAGCCTTTTACAATAAAGTAAGTCAGGAAAACCAAGGATGCCTCCACATCTTACAAGAACGACAGGTCCGAGGATTCACCAGAATCCTTCCTCAGCCTCCTCACAACTCAGATAGATGTTGTATTACAAACATGGAGCCCAGAAAGGTATCTGCCTCCTCACTGCCCTCTTCCAGGACTCAGTCTAAGTCCGACTTTGTGCAAGAAGCTTCTCCTGCCCCCACCTCTTCCTTCAGAAGTTACCTTCCACTTACATCATCATCCTGATCTATATCTGGCCACTGGACCCAGATGACTCTGGAACAAGAAGTGAGGCTGGTGACTTTGCACAGCCCTGCCTCACGTGAATCCAATTCACTTTCGAGTCATGTCTCTGTATATATCTTGCTTGTATCTACTTATTTAAGTGTTATCTCTTCCTTTAGAAGAGCTCCTTGGGGCAGAGACCATGGTTCTGGCTATTTTTCTTTGTATTTCCTGTACTTAGCATAGTTTCTGGTAGACAGCAAGTGCTTAATAATCAATCAATCAATCAACATTTATCATGACAGGTAAGTGCTGTGCTCACACTTTTTGAAGAAGTGATCACCATTCTCTGAAATGTCCCCCACAGAGGAACCAGAGGCTCTCCAAATTTTAATGAGCCTTAGAATCCTTACTTTCCTGCAAGACTCATCTAGGGACCACTGGTGCATGACATTGGCCAAGACAGCTAGACCTTTAGAACTGGGAGGTCACCTTCTACTCTAACACCTCCATTTTACAGATGAAGAAGTAAACAATTTGCCCGATACCACATGGCTAGTTAGCAGCAAAGAACCCAGGACTCCTCACTCTTTATCCCATGCTCCGCTCCTATGAACTGAGCTTAAGGAATTTGGCCATTTGGATTGCCTCATTCAATCTTGACTTCCACTCTTAACAAAATAGAAACTCTGTTTAATCTAGAATATCTTAAACTTTTGTAGGGCCATCATAATTGTTTAAAAAACCTAACATTTAAAGGAAAATTGCATCTATACTTGTTGCATTAAAAGCCCATTAACTTTCTTATTTAGCAAAGGTCCTGAATGTTATTTTTTCCTACGTCTGGTGCCTGCTGGGCTTCCAAACTGTACTCAAGCATTGGCTCCACCAGTGACCACCCTGGTGACCTTGGGAACAGCACCATCAACTGTACCTTCTATATTTCACAAGCACCCCTCTCTCCACCCCCACCCCCACCATGCCACAGAATAGCTCTACTCTGTTATCCTTGGGGAATGTAAGGTAACAGCAGGACTGTAGTTAAAGAGACCCTATAGGACATCTGGTCCAAGTCCTCCATTTTAGTGGTAAGGAAACTGAGGCAAATTGCTGGCAGTTAAGTGACTTGCTCAGAGTTGCCCAGAGAGTAAGCCAGGACTCGAATCCATGACCTCTGACTCCAAATCCAGCTCCCTTTCCACATTCTTCTGGAAGGAAACTATAATTGTGAAGTGTTAACTGAAATTAATACACATACAACTCCATGGTTTCTACACCATGTCACCTACATACACTCAGGTCATTTTACCCAGCTGCCTTTCACTGGAACTCAAGATTCCCAATCCTAGGGTGTAGGCTCTGACAGGCAAGCTTTCACCTGTCTTGACCATAATCCGGTTACTACGCCACTGGCCATTTTCAAACCTTGTCACTTGCTCTCTGGCTACTCTCCTCCCACGGAGTCCAGCGCAGGAAGATGCCGAGTCATTTGGCGTTCTAAAAGGAAATGGACATCCCTGCCTCTGTCTTAATTGGCTCCTGGTATTTCTAGTTTCACATTCACATTAAGTTCAATGAAAGGCAGTGACATTAATGGTGCTTGACACCCGATGGGCCCCAGCCCTATACTCAGGTCTAAAATCTGGGTCAGGTCAATTCTTTTGGTCAGTGAATTCGTCTCTCCTGTGATTTCTACAAAAGGAAGCCATAAGTAGTGCTATCAAGCCAGTACCACTGGATTAGGATAACATCAGAGTTCCCATTAAATACCTATTTTCCAAGGGTTTACACTATAAAACTTGACCTAGAGATTTCAAGTGATAATTTTTTTTAACAGTTTCGTTCTTTGACCTTCTAAGGAAAACATCTTTGCCCTTTGCCCCTATAGAGTGACCAACATGCCCACTTAAAAACAAACAGCACCTAACTGTAGACACTCCCAATCATGACCACAGCCCCTAGTAAAGAGCTCCGTTTTCTTGGTTAGTCTTTAGAGCCAGTCTCAGATGACACCAGCATCCAGGCAAACCAACAAAGGATCCCAAGGAAGTCAGTGAAGGGACAAAGGATGCTGCCTTCTAATCCCCAAGGACGCCCACTGTGCAGCTATTCAAACAAACACAAAATCAGCCGTCACACGGCAGGTCCCAAGAGGCAGAAAAACGAGCAGCCCCTGCTGACTTGCTCCTCTGCAGACATGATCCATTGAATGTACACACTCACTGGTGTCCCTTCTGACTC
>NW_027185761.1:65470256-65509483 GCF_028583685.1 Petaurus breviceps papuanus | reverse complement strand
AGAGGGGCTTCCTTTGAGAACCAGCAGGTCTCAGGACATGATCCATTTCCCTCAAATGAAAAAAAAAAAAACAGAGAGTTCCCTACCCAGAGCATCAACTGATTCAATTTAATTAAATTCTGTGAATAGGTTAAGAACCTATTCTGTGCCAGGGGTCATACAAGGCCTCCAGGATCCAGGAGCAAAGAGGAAACAGACTGCCCTCCAGAAGCTTAGGGAAACTCCATAAATGTATACCCTCCCCCAAAGTGTATAGAGAATAAAGGTAAAGTGCTTGGAGTGAGGAAAGCTCAGAGGAATCAGGAAAGGCTTCCTGGAGGAGATGGAGTGGAGAAGGGAGGGCATCCTAGGCCTAAGGGACAACCAAGACAAAGTCATGGGGACAGGAAATGGAATGTCTCCTATGGAAGAAAGTAAGAAAAAAAAGCCAGAATATGTGTGAATGAGGGGGATAAACACAGAGTCCATGAAGTGTGACCAGCCTGGAAAGAAAGGAAGGACTTTACAAGGAACAAGAAATTAGCAAGTGAAGGGGAGGATGGAGGACGCATTTGTGTGCTTAAGGAGTGCAGATCTGGCAGCTGTGCAGAGGAGGGCCGACTGGAGGCAGGGAGACCAATACAGAGGCCGGATGGACCAGGACCTGGACGGAGGTGTGATCCCCTGAGGAATGCATGAACTGGGAAGGGACAAAGCCAGGAAGGAGCTGGCGAGGGCAGTAATGGGTCTGTTAATCACTAATGTTATTCCTTATATATTCCATTAATGAGGAAACCAAACCTCAGAAAAGGAAGGGATGGAGCGAGGTCATAAAGCTACCAGTATCTGAAGCAAGATTTGAACTCAGGTCTCTCTGACTTCAAGTAAAGAATTCTATCAACTGTAACCTAGGGCTTTTTTGTTGGTTTTGTTTTGGAAAGCAAAGATTAAAAAAAATTCCTGCTTAAAGTCTCCAAGAGTGGTCATTATCTTTTTATTCCTGTTAACCAGTCTTTGTTGTGAGTGGGGGCTGGGGCTGACAGCCACCCTTAAAGCTGGGAAGATCTGGGGTCATCTCCTCTTTCATATAACCATGAATAATTCATATAATCATGTAACCATGTGACTCCAGGAAATTCTCTAAAAGGATTAAGATACAGAGAAGATGGCAGCCTCCTTACTATTAGAGACACTCCATTGCTTGAGTTCATGCCTTTGCTCTGTCCATGCCCCATGCCTGGAATGCCCTGCCTCCCCTCCTCTGCTGCCTGGCTTCCTTCAAGCTTTAGCTCCAATCCCACCATCTGCAGGAAGTCTTTCCCAGACTCCTGTCCCCCAACACATCTACCTGGGGCTTTTCTTCTGTGGTTACCTCAGCTTGTCCCCTATAGGTCTCACCAGTACAAAGTAGCTTGTGTGTTGCTTCCCCGTTAGATGTAAGCTCCTTGAGGGCAAGGACTGGCTTGTGCCTTTCCTTGTATTCCCAGACCACAACACAGTGCCTGGAACATGGTAGGTGCTTCCTGAACGCCTATGATTGATGATGTCAATGATGATGACCTGACCTGCCCTGCCAGGAGGGCTCCCCAAACAAATGAAATTCCAGGTCCGGCCCTTAACTCCATCTTTATCTACTGTTTTAAAGCACGAACCTCACCCCACCATGTAAAATCTTTAAAGCTCCTGAAACATTTTACCTTATGTCTTTTTCCAATTCCAAAAACTCGGGCACCCAATAAAACTGGTGAGCCAGAGCCCTGTAAAGTAGAAACAGGCCAGCATGAGGCTGAGGCAGAGCATTTTCTATATTTCACACTTTTCAAAACTCCAGTTAGAGTTTCATTAAAGACAGCAATGATCTGGGCTTGCCATTGACCCCAGTGTAAATGGAGTATTTCTCTGTGAAAAGAGATTCACATATCCTACGTCAGGGCAGATGTGACAAGCAGGCTGAGAAGTATTACAAACCACGTCTTGCCAGTAAGAAGGGGCATCAAAAAATCAGCACCCAGAAACAGGATGGATGGTCATGTAGCAATGATTCACAGACTTAGCGAGTGTTGTGCCCACACCATAATAAAAGACCCAAGGAACGGTTGGATAGCTCCAACTTGCAGGACTGATAGAAGGAAATGAAAAGAACTACACAGGATGAGAAGAGAAAGATAGGAAGTGTCTGTGCCGGGGAGGGATGACAGACCCGAGATAACCTGAAGATTCAGTTCAGTCCAACAGGTTTGCAAACTCAGAGCCGATCTCAACACTTCACTCTCCCTTACTCCCCACAGAACCAGCTGCTCCCAAATCATCATGGCCACCATGGGCTTCTCCGTAAGTGCAGATATGACTATGTCACTCCCAGCGGTCTCCTATTGCCTCTAAGGTAATAGAAAAATTCCACTCTTTGGTTTTTAACTCTCTCCATACCCTGTGTCCTTCCTGCCCACCCAGGCTTCTTCCACATTACTCCCTTCCATGTTTTCTGTGAGCCAGTCATACTGGCTTTCTGGCTATTCTGAACTCATGCCTATCCATATCTCAACTCACGGTGTTTTCATTGGTTGTCCCCCATGCCTGGAACTCTCTCCTTCCTCACCTCTGCATCCTGCCTTCCCTGGCTTCCTTCAAGTCTCAGCTAAAGCCCCACATTCTGCATGAAACCTGTCCCAGTCTCCCTTAATCATAAAATCATGATGCCTTCCCTGAGGTGCATATCTCCAATCTATCATATATGTGTGTGTATGTATATACATATATGTGTATATATACATATATATTATATATACTATAGTACTATATACTATACATATACATACTATATACACATATACTATATGAGTATCTTGTCTAGCCCATGTATCTCCATATAAATGGAGATCATGAAAGTACCTACCTCCCGATATTGTTGTGAGGATTAAATGAGGTAATACGTGTAACATGCTTAGCAATGAGTAGGCACTTAATAAATTATTCTTCCCTTTTCTTCCCGATCCTTTACAAAGGAAATAACATTTTTATAGCTTTCAGAAGAGAAGACCTTTCATTTTGAAATGCAACTTATTATTTGTTAAAGATTCCTTCAAACCAAACAGGAAGGGTCAACTGAGCTAAGCATCACTGACAAATATCAATTTAATGGAAATATCCACATCATCTTAATTTTCTACTTAAAGTCCTATTTTTTTTCCAGAGAAAAAAGCTAAAGAAAATAGTCATTTTTAAAGTACCATTTTCCATGGAACCTGATGAAGCCAGAAGGCCAGTGTGTTGGAAGCCACAAGATCTAGACTTGATCCAAAACAATTAGAGCTGTCCAAAAGTAGAATTGGCTGCCTCCAGAAGCAGTGGTCTTTCCATAACCATAGGTCTTCAAATAGAGGCTCAATGGGTGACCACTTGATGGGCATTCTGCAGAGACAATTTATGGCCATTTAGGAATTGCATACTCTATGTTCCTTCCAAATCTGGGATATGGAGATGGGCAGTCAACGAATATTTTTTTATGTGCTGACTATGAGTCAAGCCCTATGCTAGGCAGTGAGGTACAAAGAAGGGCAAAAACACAGACCTTCCCTCTTGAAGCTCACATTCTAAAAGGGGAAGGCAACAGGCAAACAATTATGTACAAATGGGAGGTCATTACATAACTGCAGAGGCACTAGACATCACAGGGCCTGACAAAGGCCTCCTATGGAAAAGTCTGGTTACATTCTTACAATGCTACAATTCCAAAGAGTCTCCAATGAGATTTATGGAGAGATGTGTAGCTGCTCATCTGATTTTATCAGAAATGACTTCTCTATAAAATCTGAAATAACTGTCTTGCAGAAAACAGGTTCACTTGGCCCAAAACCAAGAGAGTGAGATATCAGGAGGTCACAGCCATTGCCCCATCATGACCCAGTCTATATCTGTTCTCTCCATAAAAGCAGCAGCAGGTTTAACCAAGGAGGAGGGGGCTGCCAATATGGGGATGAGAGAGTAGGGGAAGCAGCTTGCTGCCTGGATTCTAATATCTAAGATGTCTCCACATTTATTAAGTCCCTCCACTTCCCCATCTGGCCAAGGTGTTCACTTTTATGTCAAAATGAAATGAGGAGCTGATATAGTCCAAATGTGGACCATCAGGGGCTTCCAGTTTCCTGTGCCATGTGCTGTAACTGAGTCTGGGCAATAGCAAGGCTACAGAAGGCTCCGGCCAGATCGGGTTGCACCGCTAGGCCCTGTGGGCCAGATGCGGACCTCCAATGCCCATGCTATCAAAGCCCCACACACTGGAACTGCAAAGGGAAATGCAGGGATGGGGGCCTCTTTGTTCACATCTGGTCAACAGCTTGAGCCTTGCTGGAGTACAGGGAAGATCCCCTGGAAACTCTTGCTATCCACAGCTGGCAATGGGGCTGAGTGGGAGGAAGGACAGACAACAGTCTGAGCTGGCACTGTGCCCCCTCAGGATGGTGGCTTCCAAGAAAAAAGACAGTGACAACTATTGGGCACCGTTTGAGTTTTCTTTTCCACAAGAGAAATTTAAAAATGAGTTTTTTTCTCTCTCATAAAAACATTATTATTGATTGATTGATTTTTGCAATGAAAGGGAATGGGTGATGTGGGCAGTTCCATCACCTGCTGCCTAGGTGAGCCTCATCATAATGCAGACAAAACTATGTTCTTCTTCACCTCTGAGTCTGGGATTCACCCTGAAATCTGACTGTTCACAGTAATTAGACAGAAAAGATATTTAGACATTGAATCTATTGCCTGGGAGCTCTTTCTCATGGCACATCTTCTCAAACATCTGTAAGGGAGAGAGTGTCCCTCCCCACCTCAGATGATGTAATTAAAGAACCCTGAATTTTTAAAGAGTCTTCCTACAATCCCACAACAAATGTGTAAGTCTTTCACCACCCGGAGAGGGTGAGAGGGCCTCATCCATTTGATCAAGCAGCTGACATCCCACAGGAAACATCTTGTGATCTGGTGAGAGAATCACTGGCACTCCTTGTGCCCAGAAGGAATGATGGCGTCCGGACTGAGCGTTTTGTGGAGGGAGATCTCTTTACCCTTCTGAGATGTAGGGGGAGTAAAGGAATGCTGTCTCCCAAAAGAATGTTATCTCCTTGAGGGCATGCATTGTTTGTATTTTTGCCTTTCTATCTCCAGGACCTAGCACAATGACTAGAACATCATGCCACTCCATAAATACTCAGTGACTGATTGCCCTGGCTATGACTCAAAGTTGGAAGGAGATCCCACTGGGCATATCCCATTGTACCTACATGGCAAACAGACAGAAATCTGGGATTAGAACCCAAGAGGAGGAAGAGAATGGACTGGGTCCCATTTTCTAAGCTGTGCCATTCTATTGTTGGCCTCCACCAAAATTCATAGTGATGCTAGGTGGCCATGACCTTGGAATCCCACCCCCTCTGAAAATCAGGACTGTGGCTAACCCAAAGAGTACCAGGAAGGCAAATGGAAGCTACAATGAGGCAGCTCGACTGCTCATGATGACTTCGACGATGAAAGTACCAACCAAGATACAATGTGGGAGATGTGTGGCCAAAGAAGAGGGCATGCCAATCCTGCTTTAAAATAGGGGACAACAGATGGACTGTCCCTGTGCTTCACTGGTGCCCATGGAAAAGCCAGGGAAGAGACATAGAAGGACTCTGCCACGGTGGGCAGGGGATCCTCTATGGAGAACGTATGCTATGGAATGGATAAATGTCACTGAGGAGGAGAAAATACAGGGGGGTTGTCATCTGCACCACTGGAGACAGAACAATGGATCAACCAGCTTATTGACATAAATCATTTCTAAGGGACTATAATCCCAAAGTGTCTCCGAGAAGCTTTATGGAGAGATGTGTAACCGCTCATCGGACTTTATCAGAAACAACTTCTGTATGAAATCTGAAATAACTGTCTTGCAGAAAACAGGTTCACTTGGCCCAAGACCAAGATGGTGAGATGTCATACAGACTTCAGGAGGTCACAAAATCATACCCATGGCTATTGCCCCATGACTTAGTCTATCTGTTCCCTCTATACAAGCAGAACCAGGCTTAACCAAGGAGGAGGGGGCAGCCAATATGGGAATGAGAGAGTAGGAGAAGCAGCTTGCCTTGTCTTGGGTGGGTGGGGAAGGGGTCTAGATTTGTGATTTCAATGGTGCAGGGAAGTTTACTGCTGAGTACTTGCTACATTACAGAGCTGCCTGGGAGCCAGGAGAGATGAAAAGATTTGACTCCTGCTATACAGCTGGCATTTGGCCATGATCATACAGCTTGAAGGTGTCAGCTGAGGTGAGACCTGTCCCCTAATCCTCCTGACTCCAAAGCCAGACTTGTATCCACTATTTATTTTTTTTTCTCAATAGAGTTTTAGTCTCTTATGACTTCACCTCTCTGGGTCTCAGTTTCTTCATGTATCAAGAGAAGCTGGTTCCAATGCCCCTTCTGGCTCTATCCCTATGATCATTTTAACTGTTCTTCCCCAAACTTGTCTTAATTCATCAATATCACCCCGGTGCTGACAGATCCAGAATTGGTCAAGCTTTCCATGGCTGGTTTCCTGCTGGTCTTGCTGGGCATCAGCATCCCAGCTCCGAAACCGACTTTCTGTAGGACCACAGGGTGCAAGTGACTTCAGCTGCAAGATGGGGACAATAAAACCAAAACACTAATGTGATGAGATTGTCCTGAAGAGCAAAGGAGATGCAAATCTATGTAAAACTTGGGAAAGTTTAAAGTCTGAGGAGGAGAAGGAGAAGGGCCGGGTAGTGATGAAGAAGAAGAGAAGGAAGAAGATGAAAAAAGGGGGAGAGATGGAGGAGGAAGAAGAGGAAAAAAGAAGGAAGAAAAGAAGAAAAAAGGACAAAGTGAAAATAAACAAAGAGGAGGAGGCAGGGAAGGAGGGGTCTTCCATGTTGCTTGGTTTTTCTCTACTATTGTTATGGCAGAGACAAGTTCTCATGGTACAGCTAGACTCCACACTGAGCTGTAAGATATTGTGAAGATTCCATGATGATTCCCTCTGAATCCTCAAGGGAAAATTAAAATACAAAGCTCCTTAGCTCACCCCAAGGGTACAAGGATTGGGTGTAACTGTAAAAAGCAGTTAATACACCCAACAGGTTCCAGTAAAAGAAAATTCCACCAAAGTACTGAAAATCAACAGCATAGCCAACTGAAATCCAGAGAGCCATTTAAGTGACTAGACAGGTATTATTAAAGAACAAGCAGTAAGAAGACCAGAGTGGGCTATGAAGTCTAGCAATCTGAAACATAGACCACATAAGACATTGGATCCAAAGACTCTGACCTGTGAACCAGAATGGGATATAGAGGGAAGAAAAAGAATATATAAAGAGAGAAAGATGAACAGGAGGGGAGGGGAGGGGATGGGAGGGAAAGGAAGAAAGAGAAGGGGAAGAATAGGGACTAGGAGAGGGAGAAACTTAGGGAGAAGGAAAGGAAGAGGCAGGTACAGATGTCCATGGTTTATGGACCTGATTCTTCAGCACAAGTAGAAGTTGAGACAGTTGCCTCAGAGCTACATACAAAATAAAAGATGACCATGGGAGGGAGAGTAGTAAGAGGTGGGGACTGAAGGTGATGCTTACTCTAAGACTTGAAGGAAGCCAGGAAATTCCAGAGGTCAAGGTAAATGGGAGATCATGGGAGGCAAAAAGCTCATCCAAACACATGGAAATGGAGAGGGTGGGTCATGTCTGCAGAATAATGACTGGACCAGGATGGCTGGGTGGCAGAAGGCAAGAAGGGAGGTATTACAGGTCCAAAGACCCCAGGAATTGTTTGCAATAATTTTCCATAAATTGTTCGTATTTGCTCAGTTTATATATGAACATTTATTATCTGTGGGTGTGTTGTTTGCTCTCACTAAAGTCTAATTTCACTGAAGGCAAGAACTTCATTCTGGTTATCTTTGTATTCACAGTCCTCATACTGTTCCTGGCATATAATCGGTGTTTAATTAGTGTTTGTTGAATGTTGACGGGATACAGGACTTTGGCTGGCCACCTTTCCACTCTTCTCTTTCTTTATGTCTGTGTGGCTGCATCTTTCAACATGTACAGGTATGTTATTTTGATTGTGCGTCCACTGGCACCCTCAGACCCTTCCAGGACCAGACCCAGTGCCTCACACCCAATGCACTTCTCCGAGGCCAACTGACAACGAGGGCACTTAGAGCAGTTTCTATGTATCATGACCTGACAAACCTCATTAAGCAGACTGTTCATTCCTCCAGATCACTCCTAGAGATGTTGAGGGCTGACCTGATACTGATCTAAGCATCATCCCAATGGACCGCATTCTGCTGTAATTTATTACAACAGCCAAATTGAATCCACATGACAGTGCTCAGAGCCAGCTTTCATTGAGTTGTCTTTTTTTTCTCCCACAAAGATCTGTGGAGACATTATTTTCAGTGATTTATTCAATATCAGACATTGTATCTATTGAATTCCTTTCTTTAATCTCAAACCTCTACCTAGAAAACAATAAAGTTTGCCTGGCGTGATTTCTTCTTCTGATCCCACATTGATCATGAAGGTAGGGTCAGTGACGTTCATTGGCTTGCACAAACTTTCCAAGTCATGGTCTTTAGCATGTGGAATTCCAGTGGCTGGTTGCTACTGACACCGAAGCCTACCTTTCTCCCAGATCCATTCTATTTGTGGGAGAGGCAGAGCCAGGAGCCCTCCCTCAGGTCACATCTATTACGTCACAGAAATGACACAGACACAGCAAAGATTGACATGGAAAACTGACAGAAGGAAAACACTGGGCTAAGTTGGCATCTCTCACCCTCATGTGCAACCCCAGTTTCTCCAAGATATTTTTCTGGGTTGAGTGGAACCCAAGGATGACAAAGGCACAGGCTCTGTTTCATGTGCCAGTGGCTGCAGAGGGTTTCTGGGACACGATCTTAGGATCTTCTCCTCCTTTCTGTGTTCTGGATAAATCCAAGTCGATGCACCAGTCGAGAGTTCAATGTGAGGTAGTTTCCCAAGTACCATGACACTTAATTCCCTCTCTGCCCCTTTCCTCTGTCTTTACCCGGGTAAAGGAGAGGAAGATGTTTAGTTTGAAATCCAGGATAAGAGGCTTGTGGGACTGACTTGAACAAATATACACCACACCAAAAAACACACAACAAACGTTTGAACAACATAAGGAACTGGAACACCCAACACAAAGATCACAACCACAGTCCCCCAGGAATGGTTTTGCAGAGTTTAGATTTAAGCACTGCAAAATGATGTCGATTTTCCTGTGAAAATTACAATGTTTATTTCTAACTCTATTTCAGTGATTTACGCTCAAGTCACTGTAAACAGTGCAAATATATAAATTATCTTGGGTGTTTAACCTAGTTCTCTAACTAGGGCACAGAGCTGATGCCTGTAAAAATATTTAAAATGGGAGATTTAAGTGATGGCAGAGTAAAGCTAGCCAACTGATATACTCATGCTTTCCTGCCTCCAAAAAGCTACCAAACAAAATTAACAAAAAGCTGTTTTGTATTATTTATATCATCTTAAAATCACGACATTTATCTGCCATTTACATTATAAACTAAAGACACATTTTAAATGAGTCCTACTTCTTGTGGTTAAATATTTACATATTTTGATCCTTGGAGTAGCTAATAAAAATGGATAAGTATTTTGTAGGGGTCCAATACATTCTATTTCTAAAGGCTCATAACCCATCATAAATAAAATCACGACCATTTTAAAGGAGGTATATGATGCCCTCTTCTAAGAGCTTATACTTAAAAATCATAATTCACTTTAGGAAAAAGTATTATGGGACTTTGAGAATGTCCCTCAAACGCTAAAGGATCTCAGAGCTCGTCAACATGGGCATTCCCTTCAAAGATGCAGGGCCCAAGTGATATCAGTTCACCCAGTCAGAGGCCCTCTGGTTCACATCACCCCATAAACTCACCACGAGCAGTACCCCCAACGTGCCATCCTCACGGTGCATGGACACCAACAGGTTGTCCATCAATTGCTCCTTCCTCTTCTCCAGATTTGGGAACAAGCTTCAGGCTTTACTGAACATGCAGGCTCACCCAGCTGCCTGGTCTTTGGTGCCCCTCCCAACACTGTATGCCATTTCATTCCCCCTGTCTCAGGTCACACATGGTCTCCCTGCTTGCAGCCAGTCCTTAGCACATACGTGCCTTTAACTGGAAGGGGAGCTAGATGGAAGAGTTTGGGTGGATTTGCCCAGACCTGCTGCTGCTTACAAACAGATAAAAGCCCCTGCTTGGCTCCTCTGGGGGTAAAGGGCGGAAGGAGTCAATCAGCAGGTAATGTCTACTATGGGTCAGGGGCTGTGGTAGCTACAGGGATTTAATTGTAAAAATGACATACATAAACGATAACATATATACATGTATAAACAACATAAACAATCTATAAACACATATTATATAAACAAAAATAAAAATGATCCTTTAAGAGGAGACATGTGAAATCTAAGCATATACAAAATAGACAAGAGGTCTTAGGATTCATGGGCATGAGGAAAGAGCCTGTGGAGTCTTGCCAGGAGTTAGGGAGTCTGAAGCCAAAGCGTGAGAAGAGTGAGAGCATTCCAGGCCTGGGACAAAGTCCCAGTTCTCATTCACTGGCTTCTGGCAGAGCAATGCTTCCTGCACCACCTCCTCTGGGAGGGAAGGGACCCTGCCTACTCATTCACTTCCCAATTCTATTCCTAACCCAAGAGAGTACTTTCCACCAAATCCAGAATGAGGATGTGGACGGCAACAAGGGGGGCTGTCCCTGCTGGGGGATTCGCTGTGGCTCCTTCTGCCTTCTTCCTTGCCTAGGCGTCATCCTGCGTCTCCGGGGTATGCACTAGGGAAGCTCTGCCAATAGGGAGGTCCTGCAGGCATCGCTTAAAGTCAGCAGGGGATCAAGGCTTGAATCCAGTCTCTGACCATAATTATTTGCATGACCTTGGTCTAGTCAAGTAGCTTCCCTGGGCCTCAGTTTCCTCACCTTTACAATAAGGGGCTGATACTAGATGGCCTCTGAGGCCCTAAGCTGGAATCCTATGATTTAACTTTAAAACATTCCATTCCACACTTTACAGCTTAAAGAACAAACCCATCCCACCCCCCATGTCACAAGCTCCTATGACTGCAGACTTCAAAGGGTACTAAGTCCAACCTCATATTACAGGTGAGGAAACTGAGGCCAAGGGAGGTGAAGATACATGACCAGAGTCACAATGGCAGGAAGTGGGGTTTGAACGCTGGCCTTGTGCCTCCAGAAGCCAGGTAGCACCTACCATCCTGGTCCAACACCTCTGGGCCTCAGGGAGAAGAGTACACACACCCCGGCCTCCACCCACAAACAGGACAAAGCACAAGGAAAAGGCAGGAAAGCCTCAGCCCCAGGGAGCACAGGCTTCAGAGCCTCCTCAAGGAGCCGGCCTGGTTCCAATGCATGGAGTATTTACCGTCTATAAAATATTAAAATTTGCCATAAAGGTTGCTGGATGGTAGACTTGCCTGAGGCCTGTTGGAGCTGGCCAAGGAGACAGTCACATATGAAAACCTAGATAAACACCAGCAGCATGCTGAATATTCATTAGATGTGGGCACTTTCCATAAAGCATCCATCATCCAGCAGGCACGCGCTGAGCCAGCCTGAAAATGCCCAGGCCTGATCCAGGCCGACAACGGGCAGCGCCACACACCCAGCTGCCTACATTCCAGCGCCTATGTCAGAAGCAAAAAGGCTCTGTGCCATCCCCAGCAACAGAAGGAGAAGCAGCAACTTCATGATAATCATAATATGAACAGCGCTTAATGCAACCAATGACTTAACATTCATTAAATCAACTGAGGCAGAGAATCTATGGGACAAAAATATTTTTTTTAAACCAACCCTACATTCTCTTTGTCATCAGATGTATTGATAAATCCCTAAATCTAGATACTCATCATGGATAAGAAGGTGAAGGACACATGTAAGCTCCCTGAGGGAAGGGTCTGGTTCTTTCTTTGTGTATCTCCAGGGAAGAAAGGAGAGAGGAAGGGAGAAAGGGAAGGGAGAAAAGGGAAAAGGGAAAGGAGAGAGGAGAGAAGGGAAGGGAAGGGAAGGGAAGGAGAATGAAAGGGGAAAAGGGAAAGGAGAGAGGGAGAGAGGAGAGAAGGGAAGGGAGGGAGAAAGGAAGGGAGGAAGGGGAAAAGGGAAGGGAGGAAGGAGAGAAGGGAAGGAAGGGAGGAAGGGGAAAAGAAAAGGGAGGGAGAAAGGAAGGGGAAAAGGGAAGTGAGAGAGAGAGGAGAGGAGAGAAGGGAAGGGAGGAAGAAAGGAAGGGAGGAAGGGGGAAAGAGAAGGGAGGGAGAGAGGAGAGAAGGGAAGGGAGGGAGGGAGAAGGGAAAATGATGATGATAGTGATGATGTTATGACTATCCTACTGACATTTTCTAGCACTTATATACTTGGTCTCCCTGGATCCTCACAATAATCCTCTTGTGATAGGTAAATGCAAACACTTTTACCTCCTCAGAACGTGGGAGATGGAAGGTCACTCAGGGACCACTGAATCCATCCCAAAAACAAAAGGAATTCCTATTTGAATGTAACTGACCAGTGATCCTTGACCTCTGCCTAAAGACCACCAAAGTGGGGGATCCACCATCTCTCAAAGTTTCCTGTTCTATTTGGGGACAGCTCTTATTTCTAGAAGTTTCTTTCCAGATATCAAACCCAAATTAATCTCTTTGAAACTCCCCCCACACAATGCTCCTCATCCAGCCCTGTGGGGACAAATGGAACAGGGTGAATCCCTCCTCCAAATGCCAACCCTTCGGATCTTCAGAGACAGTGCCATGGCCACAGACCTTCCCCTTCTCTTCTCCAGTCCTTTCACCCTCTCCTCATATGACACAGACTCCAGACCCTTCTCCATTCTGGTTGTGTCCCTCCTGACACTCCAGTTAATCAATGTCCTAACTTCACTGTGTCCCAGAACTGAACACAATAATCCAGGTGAAGTCTGATGAAGGCAGAGGACAGAGGCTCTCACCTCCCTATTCTGGAAAACTGCGACCTTTTTTTTTAGTGTAGTCCCAAACCACAGACAGCTTTGCCGACTAACTCATCACACTGCCCTCTCACCTGCATTTAACAGATCTGGAAACTGAGGCCCTACAGCTAGTTAATGTCAGAGGCAGGTTGTGAAATCAGGTCTCCCCGACTGAGTCAGGTGCTCTATTCACTCTGCCTGAGTAAATGCCTCTAAGCCTAGCCAGCGTTAATGCATCACCATTCTAAATGAGCAGATGTGTCCTTTGTCTGTTCCCATGACAGCCAGAGGAAGAACACTGCCCAGGTGTTTTATCCCAACTCCTAAGAGACAGCTCTGACTCCTCAGTACTATGTCCCTACTAGGCAATGCGGGGCCCATGGTGCAGGTTCGCTTTATGGCAAATCACAGTTACAGTCAACCAGAGGTTAGAGAGAAGCTCTGTGACCTAAATCACTCCATTATGTGCTGGCTCCTTGAGAAAAGGAATTACTTGATTTCCGTTTCTGGCTCCCAGCATTTGGCACCATGATTGGCACAGAGCGGATGATTGAAAAGTACTGGTTGAATTGAAGTGAACCTCTTCACCTAATTCATGTCTGAGATGAAGAATAAGGCTCCATACTCAGCTCAGGTTTCACATATAGGTGGAAGGGAAGGGGTGAAGACCTATAGCAATACTTTTATCACCAGGAAAACTGAGAGTGAATGAATGTATGAATGAATGCATTAGTTAATTAAAAACGTGTTAAGTGCCTCCTAAGCTGTGGAAATACAGATCCAAAAAAAAAAAAAAAAAACAACGTACCAGGTCCTTCCCTCAAGAAGCTTATATTCTAATAAGGGTCAACACATGTAGGGAAGCAGTATGGCCAGGGAAGAAGTTGCAGTGATGGTGAGTGGAACAATAAGACCGTCCATTTCTACAAATGAATGGACCTTTCCCAAAACGATGGCAGTGGTGATTTGATTCCAGTCCCGAGATCAAGAGGTCCAATAGAGGGGTGGGAGCCAGAAGATCCATGCACACTGGCATGTATGTCTCATGGTGTTTGGAGCTAAGTGACTCGGCTTCTCCCAGAGTCCGGGGTTGGAGGGGCTAATAGAGGGAGTAGAAACAAAAGCAGAAACATCAGGACAAAATCATGGCTAGGGAGAGCGAGGAGAAGAGGATCATTGAAGAAAGCAGGGAAGCTTCCTTCAAGGAAAGAATACTTGAGTTGAAACTGGAAGGGAGATGAGGATTCTGCATGGTGGGGGGGAGGGGGGGAAATAAGTATCTTCTGGGCACAGAGACTGGTGCTGGCAAAAGCACAAAAAAAAAAGAAGATGGGGCACCAAGTCTGGGAGTCCAGACTGGTCCAAATGTTGAGCCCAGGAAGAGAAGAAACGTGAAATCTAGCTAGAAAATATGTTGGAAGGCTGAGCGAGGAGAACTGTAAAGACAAGGGCAAATGATTGGAATATTATCTTAATGGAGAAAAACGGAATGGTGAGAAGAAGGGTAAGTCGACCAACCCTATTAGCCAACCGTGGGTGGCACAATTCCAGCCAGATTAACAGCCATGCAATCTAGAGGGTATGGATACTCCCTGGGAGTATTTGCAGTGTTCAACCCAATTAGCACCAAAGCCCTTGGCACCAACTTCGTGCCAAAAGAAAGATATCCAGGCATTAAAATGAAACCGATTCCAATTTCTGCCATTTAATGAAATGCTGCCATAAACACAGACACATGCACAGATAGGTCAATTCGATTCAATTCACAAGCTTTTGAGTACCTACTGTGTGCCAGGCACTGAAGACATGAAGACAAAACCAAGACAGCCCTGCCCTACCCTCAGGAAACTTGCATTTCACTAGGGGAGAAAAAGATGTACACAAATAGATAAATAAGTCTATTAATTCCTGGCACTTCCCCTACTGCCTACAAGCCTACCTACATCTCTTCCAGGCTTTACAACTTAAAAGAATCACTTGGCCCTACAACATCTTCAAGCTATTATCTCATACTTCCCCTCCCTTCCTTAGCCAAGTTCACTGAAGGCATCCATACTTTTTGCCTCAAATCTCATGACTTCACTACAATTCTCCAGAATTGCCAGTGATCTCCTAAGTGTCCAATCTGACCATCTTTTCTCAATCCCCACCCTTCCTCCTTGGCCTCTCTGTGGTATCTGACACTGTTATCCACCCTCTCCTCCTGGATACTCTCTCTTCCCTTGCTTTTCAGGACACTGTTCTCTCTAAGATCAGGGATTCTCAAATCAGGATCCACAACATTATTTTAAAAATCATTTTGATTATTCTATTTCACTATAGCTGGTTTTCTTTGTAATTCTATGCATTTTATTCTATGAACTTAAAAATATTCGCTTCCATAGATTCCACAAGACTGACAAGGGGTT
This sequence comes from Petaurus breviceps papuanus, assembly GCF_028583685.1. Lineage (NCBI taxonomy): Eukaryota > Metazoa > Chordata > Mammalia > Diprotodontia > Petauridae > Petaurus > Petaurus breviceps. The sequence continues at coordinate 65,494,020 of NW_027185761.1, read as the reverse complement.
CCATGACCCAAAAGAAGCCTTTCTCTAGGTCCTTTTCATTTCTTCCCTTCCACCCCTTCTCTGCCTCCTTTCCTGGCTCCTCGTTCATATCTTGCCCCTGACTGGATGTTTTCAAGGCTCTGTCCTATGAATTGAACAAGGATTCCATCATCTCCCCTCTCTTCTCCTCTTCCTCTCGCCCTCTCCCTTTCTCTCTCCTCATCTTCAACAATTCCCACATAGTTAATTCCCAAGGTTAAGCAGAAGTGTCTGGATCCAAATGTCCTTAGCTTCTATCCCAAATGCTGGTCCTACAACACCAACTGCCAATCAGACATTTCAAACAGTATCTCAAACTCAATGTATCCTAAACAAAATCCATCCCCTTTCCCACCGCAAACTTATCCATGACCATTATCTTCACTATTTCTGTCACAGGCGCCATCATCATTCTACTCACTCGGGTTCAGAAACTCAAAGTCACCCTCAATTCCTTCAGCAGCCCAACCTATTTGTCGGTGGCTGATTAAGTCTTGTAGATGGCCCCCAACACTATTTCTGGTGCCTATTCTCTTCTTTCTCCACACACAATCATGACATAAAATTGCTCCTCAGGACTGAGATGATGGGTGACAACCAAAAGAAGCCAGAGCTCCCGTTATCTGGCTTCTCTTCACCGCCTTTGCGCTGGCAAGGATGGAAGGGAACTGGCAAAGAAGGCAGTAACACTTGTGGTCAATCACAAGAGAGGAGGAGAATAATGAGCTTCAGAGGGTGGATCCACCATTTGACCCACATCTTTAAATGGCCAAAGTTCTGGCCACGGTGAGGGCTGACCCCTTCTTAGTGAACCATGGAGAACAGGCCAAGGGCCACGAGGCTGAAGAAGGGTGGGTGCCGGGAAGAGGACACAAGGGCAAACTAAAGCCCAGTGTGTTTGAGTCATCCCAGGCTAGCCTGATTACTTTGTTGGACAAGGCAGCTGGACCAAGAGATCAGACTTGAGCAAAGCATTTGGTAAGGTACATGAGGGAGGGGATTGTCTCACTTTTTGCCTTTTTATCTCCAATAAGTGCTTAATAAATATTTGTTGGTTGATTGATAAAGCATCCTGTGTAATTCTTGTGGAAAAGATGGACAGATATGGATGGGATGTGAAATAAGTACAATTAGCCAGATTCAGAAATCGCTGGATGGTCAGACTTAAGGGTCCATCACAAATGATCCTGCTCCAACTTGAGAGGAGGCCACTGGCAGAGCATCTGGGAATGGGTACTGGGCCCTGGTTGTTCCACATGTTCTGTGGGGGGACATCTTGAATGAGGCCTAACAAGTAAGCTTCCACATCAAGCTTGACTCCTGACTCCAGTGAGCTTCCCACAATGCCAGCTGGCGACCTCCAAGATGTATCCAAAAGTGGCAGGGGCTCCTTGAGCTTATGTGGATTATGGAGGTGCAGCCCCTTTGCCAATAAATTCTCCCACGCTGTGGGGTTTGTTGGGTCGTGGCATCAAAAGGTCATATGTTAAAAGTTGGAAAGGACCTCAAAGGTCATCTAACCCAACCTCCTCATTTTACAGATGAGGAAATTGAGGCTCAGGAGTTGATTTGTCCAAGGTCACTTAGTAAGTGTCAGAGGCAAGTTTTGAACCCTGATCCTCTGACTCCTGGATTAAGTCTTGCCTCTGACACACACTGGCTGTGTGAGATAGCTAGACACCCTACCTGTCAGTATGCATGGGTTGCCAATTTGATTCACTGGAATGAGTGCCCACGCCCATGAGCTCATAGATCCAGAACACTGGGTCTTTTGTTAAACACTCTTTCTCTTCACTGATATAAAACATGAACCTGACCCCAACCTCCCAGACAAGCATTTAGTAGCATCCTAGCCATCTAAGGCTCTGAGAGCTAGCTGCCATCTTGATGGAGCTGGGCTGAAGCCACTCCTCGTCCCTCTAAAGTTTGATGTCATTGTGGCTTGATGACATTTCCTTTTCACTTCATCTGTCCAGAGTCCAGAATTAGCCATGGAAAATAGAATCCAGTCACTTCCGGCACGGGGAAATCTAGGTTCTCATCAACTATCAGTGTAGAGAAAAAAAGCAAGTCTCTACTGACTCACAGCCTTAGCCAATAAGATCCAACTGTGGAAAGAGTGAGAGATTCAGATCAGGGGTGCAGGTTCAAATCCTGACTCTGTAACTTACTCCAACTAACTCTGGGCAAGTCACTCTAGGCCCTAGTTCCTCTATTTATAAAAAGAAGGCTTTGGACTAGACCACATCTTTGGTCCCTTCCAACTCTTGGTCCATAATCCTTTGGTCGCATTACCCAGAAATTTCACAAATTGGGATTGTCCTATTTAAACGTGTTCCACCTAGATAATCCAAGACATAGATCCTCTCCCACAAAGCCCTTCGGCCTAGGTCCCAAGGCGTACTTCATTAGCTGCTGCTAAGGAGAGTTTGGGGTCCCAGCTAGACCTGCTGGCCAAGAATAGAACTGACCAGAGCGACTCATGAAGCTCTTAGGGACATAGATTCCTCCCAGGGCTAGGCTGACAGATATGAGGTGTCAGGCTAGTCTTGCCAGGTTAAACACAGCTATTAAAGCCCCATACCCCACTTTCCTGGCACTTGGAGGAAGCATCCGGGCCAGAGTCCCTGAAAGAGAGAAATATTGAGTCATCCTGCCCCTCTGTCATCAACATCAGCTTATTTTTATTATCCCATGCCTGCACACCTTAATCCAAACCTCCTCCTCGAAGGCTGTTCCAAACCAAGCCCTCCCTGGGGCAGCCAATCACCCTGTTTTGGGGAGCTATTCTGATGTGGTATCCAACCAGCACAAGCAATCTGAGGGCACCCTATGTAAAAGATGGGCTTTATACATCCAGAATTCAAATTGTCATTGGTCCAGGTTTTGTGGGTTTCTTCAGGTCCCACAGAGCCCAAGCAGAGAGAGACCGTAGAAATCATCAAGACCAACTGCCTTGTTTTACCAAAAAGGAAGTCAAGGAAGCCCAGAAAATTGAGGCGATTTCTTCAAGGTCCCACAAATAAATGAGAGCTCCAGAGATGGGATGTGACCCAGGTTCTCTGACCAGTCAATGCTTTTCCCATGGCACCACTCTGTCTAACTGCCCATAGTAACTGTTCCTCTCAGTCTCGGCATTTACAATTCACAATGCTCTTGGGAGGTCCCTGGAGGGAGCGGCTTTAGAACATTTTCCACATGAAGAAACTGAAGCAAAGTGACTTGTGTCAAAGAGCCCCAGACTTAAAAGCCTCATTGGAATCCCTCTGCCCTTAAGCCTTAGGAACCCCATAGGGGCACTGAGATGTGGTACCAGCCCATGTTGCCAATAACACTATTAGTTTTCGTCTCAGGATCACTCACTACTCCAGGTCACAAGAGATCTAGGTCCCTCTACCAGATATTCTGGGGGTGTAGAGTTCTTGAGTCAATAGAAAAAAAAGACAAGAATCCATAAGGTAGCCAGGTAGAAAGGCTGGAGAACTGATGCAGCACAGACATCAGACATGGGCCCTGACCTCATTCTCATTCTAATGTCCCCCTTCCAGAGGATCTGAGTCAATGATGGAGCCCCTCACCTCCACCCCATGCCCAAAGACTGGGGCAGCCTTCTCTCATAGCTTACTAAGTTAAAAAACAAAGCAAAACAAACACCTAGGGTATCTACAGACATTTGGAAAATACATTGCATCGTTCATAATGGAAAACAGGTTTTTCCTATTATACTTACAAGTTTGTGGGTTGGTTTTTTTTTTTTACCATTTCAATTTATAATTTTAAGTTGAAATATAAAATAAGCTATTAACACTGCTTTCTTCTTATTTTAAAAACAAGAAAGACTTGTGAAGTTTTAAAAGAAAAACTGGATTCAGAAAATATGAAGGTTCAATCATGCGTAATGAGCAAAACCGTGACAAAGAAGAAATCAAAGGATTGTGGGAAAAGCTGACTGTCATTACATGAAGTAATACATCTCACTAATGAAACAGACCTTTCTGAAATAATGCAAGAATGAAAGTGTCACAGATGAACTCAAACAATACAACAAAAAGATCGAGGATAGAAAAAGAAAATGAAACTCCAATATATAAAATATGACTTTATTTGGCTACATAAAAAAAGTATATAAAGTCAAAACATATCAGAGTCAATTTATTTGCCCCCGATTGATGGCTGACATGCGCAAAAAATTCCACAGAATATTTAAATACAGCGTTACCAATGAAAAAGAGCTGGGTGGAGAATCTAAGGACCAGGATTGGATTCCCACATCCACCCTTCCCAGCTGCGGGACTCAAAAGTAGCTTCAGAACCCTGGGCCAGTTTCTACAATGGTAAAACGGGAAGGTCGTTAGGAGTTCTTAAACTGGAGTCCACAAACTTCTTTTTTAAAAACATCTTGATTACTATATCTCAATATAATTAGTTTCCTATGCAATACGATGGATTTTATTTTATGAATTTAAAGACACGATTATGAGAAGGGGTCTAGAGGCTGATTCCCCAGATGGCTGCCCAAGGGTGGTCCAGTACACATAGAAAACAACCCTTGCACTAGATGATCTCTCGGGACCCTCCAAGCTCTCAATGTATAATCATATTCATATTTTCTATGTAAATCACCAACACAGAAGACCTTTTATAGGCTATAAATAAGCATTCCCTTCTGGTCCTGGAGTTGGCTAACAAAATCCCATAGTACCTATGCAATTGTTTGTAAACCCTCACACTTGGCATAATTTGCTTAACTTTGTCTTGATGACAATCTCAATGGACAAAGGACACAGGAAAGAAAAGTCTTCATTGTTTTGAAAATAAGAAAAAGCAGCATTAATAGCTTATTTTATATGTCAATTTTAAATTAGAAATTGAAATGGTAAAAAAAAAAAAACTTGTCAATATAATCGAAAAAGTCTGTTTTCCATTACAAATGATGCAATGTATTTTTCAAAAGTCAATAGATACCCTAAGTGTTTTGTTTTGCTTTTACTTTATAAGGAAAAGTTGTGTGGTGGTACAGGGGGGAGCTTAGGAACCAATACCAAGGCATCCTATATGGGGGTAAGCTCTGATATGGTATCACCAGCCTGAGCCATACCATGCAAAGCCAGAGAATATGGGCAGCACAGAGAGAGGGAGAGAGGGCTGGGTGGGTGTCTGATAAGATCCAGTGTGCAGGCGTTAGCCTGTGAACCAACAGCAAGGATCATAGCTAATATTTATACAGCACTTTTGAGATTTGCAAAGTGCTTTACAAATATTTTCTCATTTTTTTCTCTCATAACAACTCTGGGAGATAGCTGCCATTATTTTGTTGCTCTTACAGAAGAGGAAATTGAAACAGACAGAGGTTAAGTGACTTGCCCAGGGTCATACAGTCAGAGTCTGAGAATGGATTTGAACTCAGGTTTTCCTTAGACTCATTAATATCATGACAGCCACTAGTCTTGGGGGTTGTGGGATCTCCTGGGTAGGTGCCTAATGGATAATTACTGGGACCTTGAACTCCTTAAACAGGAGTTTAAAAAACAGCCAGGAGGTAGGAGACATACCCATAACCATTCTGTGAGCTGTGGGACCTCTGGACCTCAAAACATCAATAAACTCCCAGGAGTGAGTATTTTTTTTTTTAATTGAAGTTTGATTATTTTCAAATGTACATCATGTTCTGGAAATTAAGGAAAGGAAAGATTCAGGGGCTTGGTTCTGATCCACTCCTGAAGCAAGGCACTCTCTGCCCCCCACCCCACCCAACACACAGATTTTAAGCATAGAGGGAACAGAAGCATGTGGGCTTGGCAAGGAAGGACATCCGGCTCAAGTCTGGAGAAATGAAAACTCACTGAGACACGGTTAAGGCAGACCATAAAACAACTGGGTGGCTCTCCCATAAGCACAAATAACTCAGGGAATTTCAACTCCGACTTGATTGGATTAGATCATATCAATGTAAGATGCCCAATCTCTTTTCCATCCCTTCTACGTTATTTTTGTCCAAGCCCAACTTCACTGGGGATTTCTTTTTCAGCCACAAGCATTGCCCCCGGGTTCTGCAATGGTGAAGTCATCAATTCACCACGGTTAGATTTCTGGGTAATAAAAAGACAAGTTCAGTGGAAAACAGAATGATGAAAACAATAAGGTCAGACTATCAAGATGATCAAGAGACTCGAGGTAAGCGTGCACATTTCTCATTCTGAAACTTCCGAGAAAGAAATGCGATTTCTCCATCTGCTTAGAAGGAGCGTCCGATCATTCCCCCAACCATCGGCTCACTAACACCACTCAGGGTCACTGCCCTGCTGGCTCTCTCCCCAAGGAGAACCTCCTAAGGGACTCACCCACCTTCTTCTGTAGGACGTTGATCTTCCTCTCCTTCACTTCCAGCATGTCCTTCATGTCTCGGATCTCTCCAGCCAACGTCCCTTTCTCTTCTGTGAGGTCCTGTAGCTGTTTGGTCTTTTTGTTGAGAAAGGATTCTTTCTCCTCCAGTCGTAATCTCAGGGCATCAACCTAAAAACAGAGGATTGAAAAAGGGGCGGCGGAGAGTTTAATAAAAATAACCTTGAATTTATCCCAATTTATTGGTCATGAATTTGGACATATGGGCAATTTTAGATTAGCAGAGCTCAATTACTTGTTTATAGAAAGAAATTAAATAAAGAGAATGTTTGAACTTCAAATGAGCCAAATTCTAACATGAGGAGATAACAATTTTATATAGCTCTTACTATGTGCTAAGCACTTTACAAATATTATCTCCTTTGATCTTGACAACAATCCCACGAGGTAAACACTATTTATTTTCACCATTTTACAGATGAGGAAACTAAGGCAGTCAGGAGTTAAGTGATATGATTTGAAATCAGGTCTTCCTAACTCCAGTTCCCACACTGTACCCACTGAACCACCTAGCTGAGAGAAAAGTGGCAGGCTCGTCGCCAGAAGGGACCCTCTTAGATCAATAACACCATCCTCAGAGCTCCTTGCTGGAGAGCACCTCAACCCAACTTCTTTTCATGATCACTCATGATCCCCCTACCCCCTCGTACACTTCTGAGTGTGACACATAGTGACACATAGACCAATGCACCTTCTAAACCTTGTGTCTTCCCTCTTTGTCCACCTTCCTGTCATCATCACTGCCAAAGGGGATGAGCGCCGTGGACACCTAAGGTGATTCTGAGGACATGCCCCTTTGCTTCATGGCATGCCCAAAGACTGTTGTGGTTCTTGCTGTTGTTGTCTGTCCTTCATTCTCAAAAAGAACCAATGACCAAATCAGGAGGGTGACTTACAAGTGAACTGGATTTAAGTGAAAGTTAAGTTAAGTGAGACAAGAGTAACTGTGCAAAGTTACCATCCTCACTCTCTCCTCCAAAGTCATTGGGTTCCAGTGGCAAGGCGCAAGTCGGGATGACTGGCCATGGCCCCAAATGCAGTGGGAGACCTTGGTCTTTTAAGCTAAGGTCTTTCCCAGGTTTCAGTTTGTCTGAGGGAGGCAACACCCATTCAGTGATTAAAGGCTAGGTGAAAGTTAAAACAAAGGAGAGTCTAGTTTGCCTTCCCAAAAGAATCAGTCTGGGAGGAGAACATGAAACACTTGCTATTTGCATTCACTCTGAGCCATCAAAAGCCAAACCATGAACCTGTGAGGTCTGGACTTAAACCTATTATTGACCAATCAGTGAAAGCCTGAGTGACTTGAGTTTAAAGACATGGTCAAGCAGCTTTATTTGAATCACAATGGACTTTCTCAAAACCTGTTTTTTCAGAGCTACATGTCAAGAAATCATTAAGGAAATTACATGAGACAAAAGAGTTAGTTGTCCCAGCTTTTGGTGGGGGGAAATGATAGAATAAATAAACAGGAAAGAAAAAAAGAATCTAACCCCCAAATGTCAAGATACTTAAGTGATCAAAAATTACATTCCTTTGGACAGAGCACCTACATGTAAGGGTATTACTCCCCACATGGACAGAGAGACAGAAAGAGGAGGAAGAGGAGGAGGAAGCTGCCCAAAGATTATTTATGTACAGAATAGGTAGGCATGGACAAGCTGACCAGGTGGCCCAAATAACTGGAGGCAGCAGGCACAGTGATGGGATGCAGAGCTGTTCTAACCATATCACTCTGCTGTTCAATAGACTATGGAGGGTCCCAATCACCTCTTCTAGGCTTTCACACAACTTCATGCCCTGACCCCTTCCTGCCTTCCAGTCCTCTTCCACACTCCTCCTTCCAGGGCCTCTCTGGCCCAGCCCCCAATCTGACTGCCCTTCTGCATGGCCCACGCTCCACCTCTCATCTCCTGCATTTGCCCTGGCTACCCCCCCCCCATGCCTGGAATACCCTCCCTCCTCACATCCACTTCCAGGAACGCCAGGTTTCCTTTAAGAGCCTGTCCAGTGCTGCCTTGTGCCCTAACCCTAATTCTGCTCAAAACTGCCTTCCCTTCACTCCCTATGCATTCTGTGACTGCAAATGCATAGGGGAACATATAATGTGTGTTTATATACACACCAACATGTATAAAAACGAATATATTATATATTATTTACAAATATATAAATATATATTTACAAATATATAAATAATGCACACATGCACACACAAAGCACATTGTCTCCCTCATTAGAATGTAAGCTCCTTGAGGGCAGGGGCTATTTCACTTTTGGTTCTGTGTGCCCAGTGCTTAGCACAGTGCCTGGCCAAGAGCAGACATTCGGTCAATGCTCCTGGTGCAGTGGCTAGAGTGTTGAATTTAGAATCAGGAAGACCTGAGATCTAATCCTTCCATAGACACTAACAATATGAACAAGTCACTTCCCAGCACTGGGTCTCAGTTTCCTTTTCTGTAAAACGAGGACAGACGATGGCCTCTTCCTTCTAGCTCTAACCCTGTGATTATATGATTGAGTACTGGAAAGTAAAAGAACACTTTGTGGTTGTTCTATCGTTTCAATTGTGTCTGACTCTGTGACCCCAATTGGGGTTTTCTTGGCAGAGATACTGGAGTAGTTTGCCATTTCCTTCTCCAGCTCATTCTACAGATGAGGAAACTGAGGCAAACAGGGTGAAGTGACTTGCCCGGGATCACACAGCTAGCAAGTGTCTGAGGCCAGATTTTAACTCAGATCTTTCTGACTCCAGGCCCAGGGCTCTGTGCACTATGCCACCCAACTGCCCTTAGAATAGACCCTATGGGGGTGGCCAGGTAGCACAGCAAGTAAGAGCACCGGCTCCAGTGTCAGGATGACCTGGGGATCGAATCCTGGGCTCAGACACTTAGCACCCACCCAGAAATAACTGGCCATGTAACCTTGAGCAAGTTACTTAACCCCGATTGCTTAAAAAAAAAAAATAGACCCTATGAAGGAATAAATGTTTTGCTCAATATGAATTTAAACAAGATACAGAAGTTTAGAAGTAGACCATAAATGGAGAGCTTGTGGGGACATTAGGGCCCATCTAGTCCCATCCCACTTTTTTTTCCAACAAATAATAGAACTGAGGCCAATGAGTGACTTGTCCAGGGTCTCACAGGCTGGCAAATCCCAAGACAAATAGAGCTGGACATCATAGGCTGACTAACAAGGAGGCCAACAACTCAGCACAATCTATAGGAATCCCAAAGCCAAATAAAACTCAATCAAACCCAAGAACAAAGGCATCAGGCAGCCCCTCACGAGCAGAGAGATAAGGAGAAGCCTGGGTTTGAATCCCAGAGGAAGGGACAGGGAAGAAAGGGAAAAGCAAGAAAAAAGAAGAGAAACAGGAGAGAGAAAAAAGAAAGGGGAACAAGAAAAGAAGACAAAAAACAGCCTCTCACCAAATAAGACCATTCAACGTGCGACTTGTCCTAGCTGCATAAGACCACAAAGTCACTTTAATCCATGTCCCCTCCCATCTTTCATAAGAGAAAAGCAAGGTCTAGTGAGGAAAAGAGACTTGTCCAAGGTCATGCACACTGGAAGTAAATAATGGAGCCATGATACGATCAGACTCCCAGGCCCTCTCTCTAGTGCTCCCTCTACACTGTGTCTCTGGGAACTCGCTGGACATCAACTGGGAGGCAAGCATCTGTTCACTAAGTGACTTCTCTGATCTGAGGAGACACAGCTGGATGGATGTACTTTCCCACATGCATGCGTACACACTTCTAGTAGCGCTGCTGCTACCACTACCATACTCCTGCTGCTGCTATTGCTGTGAAATGCAAAAATGGTATTGAATTTAATTATGATTAAGTATTTATTTAAAGTGTACCATTGTTGAAGCTATGGTTTAGTGCATAATACGATTATTTGGAAATGTAAACATGTATTAAATGTTAATTATTTTAATAGTAAACGTAGATATGTGTAAATAACACATGTAAACTAGCATTTATATAACATGAAGTGATTTACAACTGTGAAGTCATTTAATCCACACAACAACCCCAAGGCAGGTGTAGTTATTATATACAAGTCCTTCCACATGCACACACGCAGCTCTGACCACGCACACGTCCTGAGACAGAACAAAGCATTGTTGTACCCTGGGACCTGCCCTATGCACTGGGGGAAGATTAAAATAACTAATCAGAGGCAAGAATTCTGGCCTCGAGGGGCTCCCTCCAGGAGAGGGGAGGAGAAACCACATCTAGGGACACAGAGCAAGAAACAGCCCCACAGGAGGCATGGCAGAGTGGGGCAAGTCACGGGCTACACACTGAAGCCCACCACTGTGGCAAGCACTGCTCTTAAGAGGCATGAAGGCAGAACCATGAGATGCCAGAGGACCACAGCAGGGCTCTCCCTCTGGCAGGGACTCTTCCAGCGTCCAGGCTGACAACCAAACCTCAGAGTCCGGGTAACGACTACAGGGGAAGATGATGAGAAAGACACTGGGCTCTGTGGAAATGCAGCTGACCTTGACCCTGACTTCCTGCCCCTTCAGCATCTGGGAAGGGGGAAGGGGCTTGAGGAGACAATAACGGGCTTGAGGGCCGTCATCCTGGACAGACTTGCCTGGAATAGGGAGTAGGTCAGTCATGAGGTGTGAGTGAGAGGGAGGCCGCCAGAGGGGCGGGGGATCCCCCATGGCCAGCTCACGAAAGGGCCTGGAGCACAGTCACAGGAGAGGAGAAGACATGATTGGCACCACTGGGGAAAAGAGCCATATCTCGAGGAAGCGTGGCATCATGTGGCATCAGAAAGATCTGGATTCAAATCCAGCTGCAAAGACTTAGTGAATGATGTGACCTTGGGTCAGTCACTCAGCCTTTCTCATCCTCAACTGCACAAGTTTTCTCCAGTGAAAAACCGGACCAGCAACAGCACCTGCCTCACAGATTTGTTGAAGGGTGATAGCCAGCAGTTACATAACCTACATGCTCTCTCATAAGACCTTCACGATAACCCTGGGAGGTAGGTGTCATGGTCTTCATTTTATAGAATAGGACACTGAGACTGAGAGAGGTTAACAGCTGGCGTGTCTCTGAGGCAAGATTCACACTCGTTCTTCTTGTTTCAGACGCTAACACTTGGGGTGGCTAGGAGCACAGTAAATAGAGCACTGACCCTGGAGTCAGGAGGACTTGAGTTCAAATCCGGCATCAGACACTTAACACTTACCAGCCGTGTGACCTTGGGCAAGTCACGTAAGCCCAACTGCCCTGCCCTCCCCCCTCCAAAAAGCAAAAAAAAAACAAAAAACACAAAAACGCTAACACTCCATATGCCGCCTTAGGGCTCAGAGGCTGAGAAAAAGCTGAGAGTTCTCTGTACCATGTCAGTCTTCGCCACCATCAATGAAATCATGGCTCTGCCAAAGTATTTCAAGTTTGCCGAGTTCTTGATTGACATTTATCTCCCTTGATTTTCCTGCCACCCCTGAAGAAGCGCAGTTCAGACGTCCCTGTCCCCACTTTCCAGTTCCCAGAGACCCCTCCCAGTTCTCAAGTGCATGATCCCGTGGTCATGGACATGACATTGTGCCTGGCACAGAGTAGATGGTTAATAAATGCACACAGTAAGAGCTTGATACATGCTAGTTTCCTTCCTCCTTCCCCCTCTCCCTTCCCATGAACATTTGCTTTTGCACGGCCACGGCAATGAGTGCCACGCTTACCAACGTCGTGGTGCCCCACGGAGGCACCCCCAGAGTGGTTTCCAGTAGTCTGCTGGATTCACGGGTCCTCAGCGTTCCTGTAACAGACCTCTCTATGCTTTGAAGCTGTCCAAGGCAGAGTCAGCATCCTGGATCAAGCCCACATGTGAGTCCCATGGTCTAGCTAGCAGCCCTAGTCCAAAAGGAATTACCCCATCTCCAGAGAAAGAACATAAATTACCTACCATAGGGGAGGTAATGAGATGCACTGGACAGAATTCTACTATTGAGCAACAGCGGGAAGGATCCATGAACCGTATCTATCGATCCATCCGCAAGCACTCCTTGAGGACCTACTCTGTGTGCCAAGTGCTGTGGTAGGAAGCCATGGATACGAGACTAAGAGGGAGAATCCCTGCTCTCAGGGACCCCTCCCTGCCACCCCGGCCACATCTCCCAGAGCCAGGGGGAGATAAAAAAGCAAGACAGGCCAAGGAGGCAATTTCCCAGTGTGTCATGAAGGCGGAGAAGCAGAGATGGCCGGTTTCCATAGCCCATTTGCTGCACCCAAATTCAAAATGGCAGGCTTGATGCGCCAGTCCAGAACAGGGCGCCCTCAGTGGGAACCCGTGCCAGGTGAGTTCCCACGTTGGGAGAGCGTGTTTTCCACATACAGGAAAGCATGTTCTCAGCTTCAAAGGAATCCAAGCAGGAGCCCATCAATCATGTCCCCCCTATCTTTGGAGTCTCGTTCAACCTCCTGAAATCACCAACCAAACCTGGAGTTTTTAAATCAAGACACAACTGGGGCCTGAACCCCATCCAGCTTTTGACTGATGCTAGCCTGGTTTGAAGTAAGCAAGGATGACATCATTTTTGCAGTCAAATCTGAGCTTCCAGATGGTGTGAAACCGCAGGCAGACAAAGGGCCTTCTGGTTGGGGGGAGCTGAAAAGCCAAGGGACAGGAGCACAGGCAAAATCACTGTGGGAGCAAGCACCGGGGCTGACCCACCCAGGACAAGTTCCACCACCAATTACTTTAGATCAGCTCCAAAATAATAAAAGCCTCTGCCACTCACTAACCTCCTACACTAAAGCGTATACGAAAAAATAATCAGAAAGAGGAAAAAAGTCTGGGTTATATTTCAGCATCAGGTAGATGTATAAAAGTTTAAAAATATGTATTTTGGTCTCTGAGTTCTTTTCTCTTTGACTTTTCACTCAACACCACATAATTTTAAGCGTCCTTGACTCTTGCTCAAACTTTGGCAGCACGTTGACTAATAAAACTTGGCAAACTCAAGAGTACCATCATCCCTTGGAATAACAAAAGGAGAAGTCAGGCCTCTCCCTATCACCCGAAGACACGTAACCAGGCTTTCCATTCTCCTGTCTCGGTTTTCTCTTCCCGTGTAGGGCTTTTACAAAAGACCTGAACGTGTAGTACTCTACCTGGCAGCAGAGAGCACGTTGCTAGCGTGATGCTTTGAAAAAAAGGGAGAAGTCCATGAAATTGGGCCAAATTGCCAAAGCTGGAGCGATGTGCCATTAATCTTCACGTCAGCACCCAGGACTTCGGGCCAGTTCCAGTGGTGAGCAGTATTTTCTGAGGTTCTTTGCTAACATGGTGTGACCTTTTGCAGGATGCCTTGGGGGGCAAGAGGGGAGGTTTGAACATTAGTTTCTGGGGCTGGGGTGGACCTCTTAGCAACTCGAACATAAGATGATGCTCCAGAAAGAATGAAAAAGGCTGGCCTTAGGGCAGGGAAGAATTCCATTTAGAGGAAGTCCAGCATAAGGGCCTAGAGTATTGGTGCTAGGGTCAGAAAGAGCTCAGACAATTAATGCCTGGCCCTGGGAAGGTCGCTTCATCTCCCTGGGCTTGCCTCAGTCTCTTCCTCTGTAAAATAAGAGCGTTGGACTTGACCTCAAAGGTGCTCCCAGCTCCAGGTGTGACTCCAGGATCCTATAATATGGCACGACCATTCACACTCAGATCATCTAGAGTTGTGACCCATTTGGTTTTTAACAGACAAAATACTACTGGTTTTACAGCAATCGCCCAGATTTTTTTAAAAGACAAGCCATGAAGTCCCAGGGAAGAAAATTGGGGAAACTTAAAAATCTTCCCAGTTTTGTCTCCTTCACTCAATGCCACACTTTCTGTTTTCTTCGGAAACTGCAGTGGAGTACATGAAAGTTTTTAATTACTTTGACAGAAATTGTAAGGAAAAGACAATTTCTGCCTTGGGTATATGCAGAGTGTTCAGAGAGTGAAAAATAGCTCAGTTAAAGTTGATGAAAGAATCATCTGCAGTGACATCAAAAGGCTGATTCTTTGATGTTGAACAGAAATGTGAGGACCTTTAGCCTTGATCTGAAATGGCACCCATCATGGCCAAGAGGAGCTGGGTCTGCAGAGCGCTTTGCTTCTGGGACAGGCAAGTGAGGGGCTGACTGGGGGACTCGTGTGTGGCTCATTGAGATACCTGAATGACAGCAGTGAGTAGCCTTGGGCCATCTCAGTCCTGAACAAAGTCCTCTTTAGCCAAGGTTACAGGAGAAGGCTAGCCTCAATGTTTCTGGTCAGTGAGCTGCCCAAGACCAAGGCTGCGGCCTCCATGTCAGTGGTGCTTTTGAAGTCACAGGACTGAACAGTGCCATGGGGAGAGCACAGATCTGGAGGCAAAAGCTTGAGTTTGAGTCTTCCCTCTCCATACATATGCTAGATAAGTTTGAGCAAATCACTGGTGACTCCTCTTTTCTATAATGGGGATAAGAATAGTTATACTACCTGGAAGGGAAGATGAAATAGCAGAAAGAGGGAAGATTTTGGATTCACAGGCTCTGAATTCAAATCCTGCCTCTGTACTGTGCTATGGAATTTGGCCAGTCACAACATTCTGGGCCTCAGTTTCTGCATCTGTAAAGTGAGGGGATTAGACTAGAGGGCCTCTGAGTTCCCCTGCAGTTCTCTCTGGTCTACAAAGCCACTCAACCTGTCTGGGCCTCAGTTTCCTCAACTGTAAAGATAAGGAGACGGACTAGAGGCCCACTGGGCTCTCCTTCAGTTCTACATCTATAATCTAATCATCCTAATTCGGATGGGGCTGTTATGAGGATCAAATTAAACAACAGCTTTAAGTTTACTTTCTTAAATGCAAAGTGCTGGACAAAATGTTACCAGTGTGGTTTATTATTGTTATCATTAAACCGTCTCATTTTAACTTTATTCTGATATAATCCTGAGAGGCTATGTGTTGTAGCAGATGGGCCAGCCTTGGAGGCAGGAGCACCCAGCTGTGAGGACTTTCTCTGGCTGCCGGCACCCCAGATTACTACCTCCATAAGCTACAAACTGTTTTCCCATTTGCTTTTGGAGAAGGAAATCTCCAACCTGGGAATTCCCGATAACAATGAAATCACAAGTCTTGATAATCAATATTTATTAAGAGGCACCCATTAGGTTCCAGGCCCTGTGCTAAACACTGGAGGAGATACAAAAAGAAACAAAAGATAGTCCCTGCCTTCAAAGAGCTTACAATTTAATGGATAATCACTAAAAAAAGAAAAAAAAAAGAACTAGGATAATAGACTGAGTTGGAAAGAATGTTAGAAATAATTCAGATGGGTAAACTGAGGCGCAGAGAGGCAGTGTGACTTTGGCAAGGTCATACAGTGAGTTAATAGCAGGCCCTCTTCCCCCAGTGCTGAGCTCGGCAGTCAAGCCCCTATAGACAGAGAGTACAGGATGTGTCACTGGCTGCCAGGACTCCAGCCAGTGCGAGCCACAGGAGGTCTGCCTGGCTTTGTGAGCTCCGGCTTATGCCGGGCCCACATTGCTGATGGAAAAGCATTCAACATTCTCAAGACTCATTTAAGAGCCATTTCACATAAAATCTGCCACTGATGAGAGCTTCAAGTTGAAAAACAGTCGCCACCAGCAATCCCACCATGAAAACAAATCCAAAAGCTACCAAGGGCCTTCCCTCCCCCCCTCAGTGGCATCACGCCATCCTCCTTCTCTGGAGAGTCCAGCATTTTCAATTAACTCTCTTTGGAGGGGCCCATCTCACTGTCTCCGGTTCAGCAAATAGAATTAAATGACATGAGAAGCATAAAGCATCCTCTGCTGCACTTGGCCCAAACGCTGCCCCCCCAGCGTCAGCCTCCTCACCCAAACACCACCAACATACGCATGTGCCTTCAGACCCTCCTCGTCTGGAGCCAGAAAGGAGCCCACGGGGCATCTGGTATAACTTTCTCATTTCATAGAGGTCCAGGGAGATGAAGGGTGCACACCTAGGGACAGCATAGACTTCTCGCACTCCACCAGGCTACTGGCTGATCTGCCCAGGAGGACGCAAGCTCCTTAAGGACCAGAAAAAGTCATCCCTTCACCTTCGTCTCCCCAGCACCTAGCTCTGGAGGAGGAAAGCAAGACAGAGGCAGCAAAGGACATTCTCACTTTCTAAAGGACGGCTGTACTTGGTCTTGTGTCAGCTCTGGCTCTGATTCTAGAGAGTTCCCTGAAGTCTAGGAAGTTTGCTTTGCTGGCCAGCAGCAGGGGCTGAGGGATGAGAGGTAAGCAAACCATTATTCCCACTAACATATTAGTCTTTCCTTGGTGCCCTAAGACTTGTTCGGGGAATGGGGAACTGCAGGGGAGGGGGGGAGGGAAGAAATTCAAAATACATTCTCAATAGTTTTGAAAAAAATGTCTTTATTATATTCCTAAATATTTACCTGCAATTTAATCCATGAGGGGAACTTCCATTGTAGAAATTCCCTCCACCCACATAGATTGCAACCAAAACCACAGACCTCAGATGTAGAAGGGACTTCAGGGGCCATCTTTTCTTGTTCAGTCATTTCAATCATGCCTGATTCTCCATGACCCCATTTGGGGTTTCTTGGCAACATACTGGAGTGATTTGCCATTTCCTTCTCTAGTTCATTTTACAGGTGAGGAAACTGAGGCAAACAGGGTAAGTGACTTGTCCAGAGTCACACAGCTAGTAAGTGTCTGAGACTGGATTTGAACTCGTGAAGCTGAGGGGCCATCTACTACTACCTATATCTGAAAGAATCCACTCCCCAAGAGGTTATCCAGTCTCTGCTTGAAGATTCCATTGGACAATAACCCACCATCCACCTCTAGTACATGCTACCTACAGGACTTTGAGTCAGTCCCTTCCCCTGAGGCCCTGGGTCTTGGCTAATTCTACTGTTAAATGAGTCAGACTCAATGGCCTCTGAAGTCTCTCCTCTCTCTATCTCCATATCTGAGCCTAAGGTCTCCCAGTACAGGTCCTTCCACCTCTGGAATCCATCTATGGTTTCACAGATAAATCCTAGGGAGTCACCTAAGCTCAGAGAGTTTCAATGACTTGTCCATGGTCACAGAGCTAATAAGTATCAGATGGAAGATCTGATCCCAGGTTACCCTGACTCCTTGCCCAGCACTCCATCTACCATTCAACATTGCTTCCATTTCTTCATTATGGAACACCTCATAACAGATAGCAAGCCATTTTCATAGATCCAAAATCTGCCCTCAATATGAGACAAGGCAATGTGGTTGAATAATGATTCCCTAAGAGGGAGTGCAGTATAATAAATAGAGGGGCAGCCTTGGCAGCACAAAGACCTTGGTTCACAGGACTGTCCCTGATACATATTGGCTGTGGGATTCTAAGCAATCCCAGTTCCCTAGGCAACTTTCAATAATAATAAATAATAAAGTATTGATCTGCCTTAGTAGGTAGTTTCCTCCCTGAGAATTTCCTGCACCAATGAAATCACAGGTCTGGAAAAAAAAATCACCTCCCAAGAGTCACACGGGACAGGAAGGCATGCGTGCATTGCAATTTGCATGGTCAGAGGGCATCCCACACACCCACATGCCAACCTGGTACCATGAAATTTTGAGTGGATGTTTTCTCATCATGACTCTCAGTAACTGCACAACATATCCACAAATCTATAAATCACTTGGCCAAGATTTTCAGGTTGTAAAGGTGACCTGCTGTCCTTGCTGCTGTTTCCAGAACGATGCCACCTCATTGAGAGGGGCTGAGGCGGGCGAGGCCTGTTTTACATCTTCTATCCTGAAGAATTCAGATCATATGTGGGGCAAGGGAGGCAGCCAACTTTCGAAAGCCTGTTTTCATACTCACATTTTTGGCTACTTCCAGCACTAAAATTAGGTGGTTTTAAGTGACTAGTCCAAAGTTCAGAATTTAATGTTTAGTTCAGTTCCAGCAAATTTCTGAAAGCACGTGGGAATTGTAACTCATGTGTTAATACTTAGAGTTTTTGTTAATAAAACTCCCAACACTAACCTTACCTCATTGAACTTACCTCACTGGGTTTTATGCTCACTATAAAACTATAGCTGTCATAATGCTGTTGAATTACTGCAAGAGGAAGCCAGTCATTCCAAAGTCAGTGTTACTTTGCAACATAATGAGAGTTGTAAATTCAAAAATACTTAAAACCAATTTGCCGAGGCATCAATCTCAAGGCTTCCTAACACAGGGGAAGGCCATCTTCACATCTCACACTGGTTTTTAAAAAAAGGTAAATAGTCTACCCATCCACCCCCCAAAACACATACATACAAAGAAATAAACGTCCACGTCCACAGGACACACTTGGCCTCGGACTTCCTTTGATACATTCACTACCCAAACATCATGCCACCTATTTTCAATACTGTTTTTACCTTCTAGAATGGCTTAGTGCATGGTCATCCACAACGTAAGGAAGACTTGTACTCAAGGCCAGCCTCTGACACATATGGCAGCTCTGGGACACTGAGAATGACATTTAATTTTTGAAAGCTCTTGGCACATAAGCAACAGAAAAGGAATTGGTTTGAATCTGCAGAATGAGTTCTTCAGCAGGAAGTTCCTTATGACAATGAAATTACAATCCAGTCTCTATATCCTTTCCCCATTTTAATAATAATAACAATAATTATAATGGTGAATAAATAGCTAGTACTCACACAGTGCTCACTGCGTATTAGGCTCTGTTTGGTTCTTACAACCCCACTGTGAGGTAGGTACCATAATCTTCTCTGTTTTACAAATGAGGAAACTAAGGTAAACAGGGCTAAGCGATTTGCCCACAGTAAGTGTCCAAGGCCAGATTTGAACTAAAATGATGAGCCTTCCTGACTCTGGGCCCAGCTCCCTTCCCACCACACAACCTCACCGCCTCTGTATAACTGTTAATATTTGTATGGCACTTGAAGGTTTACAAAACATTTTACGTATATTGTCTCACTTGATTGTCATGATAACCTTGGGAGAAGCTATTCTTATTAACTCCATTTTGCAGATAAAGAAACTGAGTCAGAGAAAGGTTAAATGCCTGGACCAGGGTCACACAGTTGTGATGTATCTGAGTCAAGATTCAAACATGGGTCTTTCTAACTCCATAGCTAACACTAATCACCACATCATGCTGCCTCCCTAATACAGGAGGAAACAAACACTGCCCTTCGTGATCACCTGACCCTGGGGCCATGAGTGCTTGAACCCCGGATCATCATTTGGTGGTCTGAAGAGCAAGGAACTGCAACGAATCTTAAAAAACTTGTGCTTTGGGGGAAGCCTCACCTGACTCAGGACAGTCTATGAAAAGACAGAGACATAAGGAAGAAGAAAAAGGAGAAGGAAGAAGAGAAGGAATAAAATGGATGGATGGGATGAGACTGGGAGGGGAGGGAAGGGAAAGGGAGAGAGAAATGAGAGAAACAAAGCCAGATTAGAACTTTAAGAGACCCTCACAGTTGAGAGACATGATATGGACTCTGGACGAGCAAGACAGACCAACAAGCAGCAGTCAAAAGAGAATCCAGAGAGAATGGTGTCACAAGGAACTATTTCCTTACCCAGAAAAGATAAAGTATCCAGGAAAAGAAGATAGTCAGCAGTGTCAAGGTTGATAAGGATGAAGTTTGGGGGGAAAAAAACAAAACCTTCAGCACTGGCAGTCGAGACCATTGGTAATTCTGGAGTATGTGGTTTCAGTTAAGGACTGAGAACAGAAGCCAGATTGCAAAGGGAAAATGATGGGTGATAATGTTAGATAGGAAAAGTGAAGTCAGAGTATTCACCTCTCTGAGCCTCAATTTCCCCATTTATAAAATAGAAGGAAAAAATGCTATAATGTCCTCCTTACAGGGTCATTATGAGGCTCAAATGAGATGTGTATAAAATGCTTTGCAATCTTTATAACATGATATAGGATGATGGTATTGCTGGTGCTGTTTACACCCACTTAAGAAAGGAAGCTTCAGAGGTGACTGACAAGATCAGAGGCACAAGGGGTCTAGAGCCAACACCAATTTTCCAGGATGGGATTTTTTTCTTGGAGCCATATGTCCATGGCTCCACATTTAACATCAGCCAAAGCACATTCAGAAGCCCCACCCCAGATAACCCAAAGCCAATACCAGAGCCATTTGGAGAAGAGAAACCATAGACACATGGGCACCAAATGGGAGCGAGCCGACAAAACAGACCGGCAATGCAGACACCCACTGTCCCCTGCGGGCAGAAAACTTTACAATTAATATCCTGTTGTAGAAAGGTCCCAGTACCCTCCATTCAATTCAGTTCAGCGTGCATTTCTTATTTGTTTACTATGTGCTAGGCTTTGGTGACACAGAGAAAAAATGAAAAATACTCCCTTCAAAGATCTCCCCCCTCCCCTCCCCCCCCCATCCTACTGGGGAGAATAATATGACCACAGATTAGCAAACACACAATCATTTTGTGTGAAGACGGGGAACACTAAATAACAGAGGGGACCAGGAAAAAACCTCATACAGAAAGTGGCACTTGACTCATTGAACATGAGATGCTCTGAAGAATGAAGGGGTGATACTGAGGAGGCAACGTGGAGGGGCACAGTGGGAATGAGAAGGCTGCAGGCCCTTACAGAGAACAAGGAAGAAGAACCAGACAATGGATTTGGGACATGTTGAGTTTGGGATGCCACCTCATGAGGAGACAGAAGGTGGCTCCTTCCCAAGGACCAGCCTGGATGATTAAAGACATACCTATCCGCATCCAAACCTTATCATAGTTTGGTTTTGCAAATTCATGGACACTCGTTGTACTAATGTACTCAATTTGAGAATGTCTTATTTTTTTATATCAACCAAATAAGTGAAGAGATATTTTCCAATCAACGTCAACCTACATACCTTTGAAATTTCACAAGACATTTTTATTTCAAGACCCTGGTACAATCATCTGACTGACTTTCAAAAATAATTACAGTGTTTCTGAAAGGAATAGAATCAGTGAACCTTCTACAAAATCAACAAGGGGCAGGCTTCTGCTCGAGGCAGTATGGAGCAGTAATGGGAGCCGAAGACACAGAATCTCCAACAAAGTATGTCCTCACTTTGGAAAACAATTATAATAAGATCTCTTATGACTTTCCAAGTCTGGGACTCCAGGTGGACAAAAGGCAGCTGTACCCTGCCTAGATCAAGGAGCCGGACCATGCAGAGGGACAGGGATCACCATTTTTACAACAAAGATTACAAATTTGTTTGGGAATGGGAGCATGAGATTTCAGGACCCTCAGACTGACTTTCTGGCTATTTGCTTTGTATAGCAAGCTCAGTGTGCCTACAAATATTGTTGGTTGGGCATTTACCCAATTTCAACAGAAGACATGGGCAAAAGACAGGACTAAAGAAAAGCATAGGAAACATGGCTCCAAAAGCATGTGAACACCATGGCTTAACCTTAAACAACTGCTAACTTTGCAAGAGGAAAAAATGTGTTGACAGCATCCCTTCTAGCTGAAACACTAGAAAAAAAGAAAGAAAGAAAACAACTAAAGCAGTAATCAGAAAGGAAGTGTGTCTGAGCCAAAGAGGGAAAAATGTGTCTAGCAATTAGTGCCTTCTGATGATTGATAAACCAAATACTCTCAGTGAAGTTCTACCCTCTGTGGGATTACAAGAGGCCAAACAGGTTGTGGGGAAAGATAACATCAGGGCACAAGGAAGCTAAGTACCTGGCAATCCTTCCTTGTGGCTATGAGAAAACTACCGTGTTTCCCCGATAATAAGACACTGTCTTATTATTTTTTTTGGACAGAAAAACACCAGAGGGCTTATTTTCAGGGGAGGGCTTATTTTAATGAACATTGACAGCAATTTTAATAAACAGGTAAATGTGAACCAAAAAATGGACCTTTATTCAATAAGCAAATCACTGGGGAAGAACAGGATAACGCGCTCACTGCTGCAGCTCTGATTGGATGTAGCTTGGAGCGCGGCGTGCGTTTCACGGGGAGGGGGGGGGGGACAGTGCATACAGAGGGTACCATAATGTAGCATGTAGCGCGTAGCGCAGGGGATCACCTTCACTACAGTAGCAATCTCAATAGGGCTTATTTTCGGGGGAGGGCTTATTTTCGAGGAATCTTACACAGTAAGGGGAGGGCTTATTTTCAGGATAGGTCTTATTATCAGGGAAACACAGTAATAACTAAAATACATAAAGCATTTTAAAGTTACAAAGGGTTTTACAAATATTGTCTCATTGGATATTCTCAGCAATTTGGGGAGGTAGGTGCTGTTTTTATTCCTATTTCACAGTTGAAGAAACTGAGGCTGAGAAAGGTTGAGTTGTCTAGGTTGACACAGGTGGAAAGTGTCTGAGGTGGGACTTTAGCTCTGTTGTCCCTGATTAAAAACCATGTTCACTGTTCCATTCATTCCATGACCCAGATGCTTCCAATTAATCTCTGAAGTCTACAATCTTGTCTTCAGGACTCTTTTATTTAGAAACTCTTCCAAAGGAAAGCAATGGTCACTAAATACCACACTGGCACCATACCAGAAAAATTCATATTTTTTTTAAAATAGGGTTACTTAAGTGGCTACCCAAGGGAAACATGTAGATGTGGTCTTCTTATATTTTAGCAAACCCTGGACAAAACCCTTTGGGTTACTCTTGTGGAAAGGATGGGGACAGCTGAGCAGATGACTGTAGAATCCAGTGGATACAAAGGTGGTACAATGACTGGAATCACAGAGTAATCATTAATGAGTCAATGTCAACTTGAAGGAAGCAAGACATAATGAACAGGGTAACAGACTTATGGGTCAGGAAGACTTGGGTCTCAATTTTATTTATTAATAAATTATTAATGCCTTCCTCCAGCATTTTTAAACAAGTCATTTAACCTCCATTTCCTCAGTCTTCCCCATAAAATGAGAAGACTGAATTCAATGGTTCCCTAATTTATTTTTTAACTCAAAAATCCATGATTAACCCTGTAGATGTTGGTGCTAGGGAAAATGCTAGAGAAATCTGCTCTTGGCCCTGTGTCACATCATTCTGAGTGTAACTTAAGGATGAAAGTGAAAGGATGACCAGACATAGAGAGAGGGAGGAGAGATAGAGACAGAGAGATAAAGAGAGATTAGAACAAATCTTCAAAATTTTTATAGCATTGTTTTTGCTATTACGAAAATAGAGGGGGCAGAGACAAGATGGCAAAAAGAAGGCAGGAAGTTGCCTGAGCTCTCCCCAATTTCCATTGGAAACATCTTTAAATAAAGCCTCTAAAAGAATTCAGGGGTGGGGGGAGCAGAGCCAAGATGG
>NW_027185761.1:65440252-65470246 GCF_028583685.1 Petaurus breviceps papuanus | reverse complement strand
AAAGCCTCTAAAAGAATTCAGGGGTGGGGGGAGCAGAGCCAAGATGGTGGAGTAAAAGCAGGAACTCACTTGAGCTCATTCCCTAATTACCTCCAACACCTGTAAAAATGACTAAACAAATTTTAGAGCTACAGAACCACAAAGTGACAGAGTGAAAGAAATCTCCCACTGAAGGAAGCCTGGTAAACTGAGAGGAAGGGTCAATGCAGCAGGCTGGGAACACAGCACAATCCTGTGTGGGCCACTCCAGCATAGATGGGCCTGAGCAGACCTCAGGGACTAAATCACTGGCAGGTGTGGTAGTTTCCAGACTTCTCAACCCATAAAAACAGAAGAGAAAGTAAAAGGTCAGTAGGGAAACTCTGTTGGACCTGAGTGAGAGAAGAATACAGTCCACCCCCGACTCCCGGGGTGGCAGAGATGGCAACGGCTGTGCAGTGGCTGCTTCCAGAGATCCAGGCCCACAGATGGTGGGGGGACCAAAGAAGATGACTGGAGAGCAATCACAGGATTCTCTTGCTTTGCCCTGCTTGGATCTGGGTCACAGTCTTGGGTGGTGGCCCTGGGGTGAGGAGGAGCACTGGCATGGCAGAGTTTGTGGCAGGTGTGCAGAGGCAGTCATCTTCACCGTTCTGGGGAAGGTGCCTGGAAGAAACTCTCAGAAAAGCTGCACAAAATCCCAGAAAACTGGGACACAGCACTCTTCGCTGTGGAAGCAGTGTTCTACCCTGGCAAAGAGCTCAAAAGTCAAGTAATTGGCTGGCAAAATAAGCAAACAGAGGAAGAGAAATCAGACTATGGAATCATTCTTTGGTGACAAAAAAATATCAAAATATAGAACCAGAAGAAAACAACAAAGTCAAAATTCCTGCATCAAAAGCCTCCAAGAAAAATATGAATGACTTACAGGCTGTGGAGGAACTCAAGAAGGATTTTGAAAATCAAGTAAGAGGAGTAGAGGAAAAACTGGGAAGAGAAATGAAAATGATGCAAGAAAATCGTGAAAAATGAGTCACCAGCTTGCTAAAGGAGACCCAAAAATACTGAAGAAAAAACCTTAAAAAATAGACTAACTCAATGGCAAAAGAGCTCCAAAAAACCACTGAGGAGAAGAATGCCTTAAAAATTTGAATTTGCCAGATGGAAAAGGAAGTTCAAAAGCTCATTGAAGAAAATAATTCCTTCAAAATTATATTGGAGCAAATGGAAGCTAAAGACGTTATGAGAAATCAAGATGCTATAAAACAGATCCAAATGGATGAAAAAATAGAAGGCCATGTGAAATATCTCACTGGAAAAACCACTGACCTGGAAAATAGATCCAGGAGAGAGAGAATTTTAAAATTATTGAACTTCCTGAAAGCCATGATCAAAAAAAAGAGTCTAGGCAACATCTTTGAAGAAATTATCAAGGAAAACTGCCCTGATATTCTAGAACCAGAGGGTAAAATAGAAATTGAAAGAATCCACAAATTGCCTCTTGAAAAAGATACCAAAAAGAAAACTCCTAGGAATATTGTAGCCAAATTTCAGAGTTCCCAGATCAAGAAGAAAATATTACAAGCAGTCAGGAAGAAACAATTTGATTATGGTAGAAACACAATCAGGATAATACAAGATCTAGCAACTTCTACATTAAAGGATTGAAGAGCTTAGAATATGATATTTGGGAGGTCAAAGGAGCAAGGATTAAAACCAAGAATCATTTACCCAGCAAAACTAAGTGTAATACTTCAGGGGAAAATATGGACATTCAGTGGAATATGGAACTTGCAAACATTCTTGATGAAAAGGCCAGAGCTGAACAGAAAATCTGATTTTCAAATATAAAAAGCAAGAAAAGGTAAATAGGAAAATCATAAGGAACATGTTAAAGTTGAAGTGTTTACATTCCTACATGGAAAGACATATATATATATGTGTGTGTGTGTGTGTATGTATACATATGTATATATGTAAAGGTGGGTTGTGTATATGTGCATATGTATACATATGTATATATAGACAGAGGGTACTGGGTGAGTTGAATATAAAGGGATAATATCTAAAAAATAAAATTAAGAGGTGAGAGAGGAATATATTGGGATAAGGAAAAAGGGAGAGATAAAATAGAGTAAATCATCTCACATAAAAGAAACAAGAAAAAGTTGTTAAAATGGAGCGGAAGAGCAGGGAAGTGAAATTCAACCTTACTT
The DNA here is from genome assembly GCF_028583685.1 of Petaurus breviceps papuanus. Lineage (NCBI taxonomy): Eukaryota > Metazoa > Chordata > Mammalia > Diprotodontia > Petauridae > Petaurus > Petaurus breviceps. Next base: position 65,468,051 of record NW_027185761.1, on the reverse strand, counting down.
TCATTGGATTTGCCTTAAGGAGGGAATAACATACACACTCAATTAGGTATCTTAACCTACAGGAAAGTAGGGAGGAATGGGATAAGAGGGGGGGATTATAGAAGGGAGGGCAGACTGGGGGAGAGGGTAGTCAGAAGCAAACATTTTTTAAAAGGGGCAGGGTCAAAGGAGAAAATAGAATAAATGGGGGGGGTGGGATAGGATGGAGGGAAATACAGTTAGGCTTTCACAATAGCATGGACACATTTTGTATAACTACACATGTATAACCTATATTGAATTGCTTGTCTTCCCAGTGGAGGTGGGTGAGGAGGGAAGAAGGGAAAGAATCTGGAACATGAAGTTTTAAAAACAAATGTTGAAAAATTGTTTTTACATGCAGCCTGGAAATAAGATGCACAGGCAATGGGGTATAGAAATCCATCTTGCCCTTCAAGAAAGTAAGGGGGAAGGAGAGGGGATAAAGGGAGATATAAGAGAGGGAAGACTGGGGGGATAGGTATTCAGTATGCTTACCATCTTTGGGTGGGGGGGTAGGGGAGAGATGTGAAGAAAATTTATAACTCAAAGTCTTGTGGAAATGAATGTTGAAAATTAAAAATAAATAAATAAATTCTTGGGAAAACAAAAGAATTCTGGAGCAACAGAATCCACTAAAAGATGGAGTGAAACAATTTTCCAGTCTAAGATAATTTAGAAGGACTTCAGGAAAGTCCTGGCTCACTTTGGTAAAAGAGGAACATAACCCAGCCCAGGCAATGCCTGGGCAAGCCAGCAGGAGGCTTTTGGCCACAGCACAGATTAGCAGCCGAGGCCCCAAGACTCTGGCTCAGCAGATCAGTGGTGCAGCATTATAGTTGTGAGACCTCCAGCCCCACTGCAGCAAATGAAGTGCCAGCCCCACAATGAGTCACCAGCTTGCTAAAGGAGACCCAAAAATACTGAAGAAAAAACCTTAAAAAATAGACTAACTCAATGTCAAAAGAGCTCCAACACAGGGCAAAATGGGCACAACTAGGCTGGGCCATCCTAGTGCAGTGTCCAAGCCGCCAATCCCAGAGACCCCAGCAGAGAAAGCCAGTGACCAGCGCAAGAAGTTTGGAACAATGCCCCCTGCACTGCAGGAACAGAGCTCAACTTTTTAAAAAACGAGCAAAAACCAAAAAAAGATTCACAGAAAGCTACTATGGTGACAGAGAAGACCAAAACACAAAGTTAGAAGAGGACAAAAGCACCAAAATGTCCGCGTCTAAAGTCTCAAAGGGGAATATGAATTGGTCTCAAGTTCCAAAGGAGAGTCAACAGCTCAGAAAAGGAAGCACAAACATTGACTAAAGAAAACAACTCCTTAAAAAATAGAATTGAAGAAAAAAAAATTTAAGGCAGCTAGGTGGCACGGTGAATACAGCACCAGTCCTGGAGTCAGGAGGACCTAAGTTCAAATACGGCCTCAGATACTTGACACTAGCTATGTGACCTTGGGCAAGTCACTTAACCCCAAATGCCTTCCCTTCCCCCCTCCCAAAAGAATAGAATTGGCCAAATTGGGGGGGGGAACTACTGAAGAAAACAACTCCTTTAAAAGTAGAATTGGTCAAGTGTAAAAGGAGGTACAAAAACTAACTGAAGAAAATAATTCCTTAAAAAATACAATTGAGCAATTGGAAGCTAATGACTCTATGAGACATCGAGAATCAGTCAAAACAAAATCAAAAGAATGAAAAATAGAGAAAAATGTAAAATGCATCATTAGAAAAACAACTAACTGGGAAAATGGAGTTAGGAGAGATAATTTAAGAACTATTGGACTACCTGAAAGCCATGATTTTAAAAAAAGCCTGATCAGCATCTTTGAAGAAATTATCAAGGAAACCTGCCCTGATATCTTAGAACCAGAAGGTAAAAGTCCTTGAAAGAACCCATTGATCACCTCCTGAAAGAGATCCCAAAATGAAAACTCCAAAGAATATTGTAGCAAAGTTCCAGAACTATCAAGTCAAGAAGAAAATACTGCTAGCAGCCAGAAAGAAACAATCTAAATATCAAGGAGCCATAGTCAATATTGCACTGCAAAAAGCAGCTTCTACATTAATGGATCAGGGGCCTTGGAATATGATATTCCAGAAGTCAAAATAGTTTTGATTACAACTAAAAATCAACTACTCAGCAAAATTGCATACAATCTTTCAGGGGAAAAGATGGATGGATATTCAATGAAATAGGGGACTTTCAAACTTTCCTGATGAAATTATCAAAGCTGAACAGAAAATGAGATCTTCAAATACCAGACTAAAGAGAAGTATAAAAAGGTAAACAGGAAAGAAAAAAAGCACACATGGTATTCAATAAGGTTAAATTGTTTACATCCCCACATGGGAAGATGATGCTTGAAACTCTTAAGAACTGTATCTCTATTAGGGCAGTTAGAAAGAATACACTTATAGGTTTGTGGTATAAGTTAACTTTGATGTGATAAAAAATTATTAAGGAGTGAAAAAAGGATTGTACTGGGAGAAGAAGAAAAGGGGAGGCAGAATGAGGTAAATTATGACACATAAAGAGGCATGAAGCACCTGCTGCAATAGCAAGAAATAAGGGAAGGGGGAGCATTGTTTGAAGCTTATTCTCATTGGATTTGGCTCAAAGAGGTAATAGCATACACATTCAGTTGGGTAGAAAAATCTATCTTACCCTATAGAGAAGTAGGATGGGAAGGGAAAAAGAAAAGTGGCATGGGGGGTGCTGATAGAAGGGAGAGCAGACTGGGGGAGACAATGGTCAGAAGTAAAACACTGGTGAGGAGTGACTGGGTAAAAGGAGAGAAAAAAGGGGGGAGAAAATAGGATGGAAGGAAGTACAGAGTTAGTAATCCTGACTGTGAATGTGAATGGGATAAACTCCCATAAAATGGAAGTGGATAAAAAACCAGAATCCTACAATATATTGTTTACAAGAAACACATTTGAAGCAAAGAGACACACAGAGTAAAGGTAAAAGGCTAGAGCAGAATATATTATGCTTCAGCTGAAATAAAAGGAAAAAAAGCAAGGGTAGCAATCCCAATCTCAGACAAAACAAAAGCAAAAATAGATCTAATTAAAAGAGATAAGGAAAGAGACTATATCTTGCTGCTAAAAGGTACCATAGACAATGAAGTAATATCAAAACTAAACATATATGCACCAAATAGTATAGCATCCAAATTCTTAGAGAAGTTAAAGGAGTCATAGGAAGAAATAGACAGCAAAACTATACTAGTGGGGAACCTCAACCTCCTTTTCTCAGAACTAAAATCTAACCACAAAGTAAACAAGAAAGAAATTAAGGGAATGAATAGAATTCTAGAAAAATTAGATATGATAGACTTCTGGATAAAAGTGAATGGGGATAGAAAGGATTATACATTTTTCTCAGCAGTACATGGCACCAACACAAAAATTGACCATGTTTTAGGCATAATAACCTCAAAGTCAAATGCGGAAAGGAAGAAATATTAAATCCATCCTTCTCAGATCATAAGGCAATAAAAATTACATGTAATAAAGGGTCATGGAAAGATAGATGAAAAATTAACAGAAAACTAAATAATCTAATCTTAAAGAACAAATGGGTCAAACAACAAATCATAAAAACATTCAATAATTCATCAAAGAGATTAACAATAATGAGCTAACATACCCAAATTTATGGGAAGCACCCAAAGCAGTACTTAGAGGAAATTTTATATCTCTAAATGCTTATATGAATAAAATAAAGAAAGAGCAGATCGATGAATTGGGCAGGCAATTTAAACAGCTAGAAAAAGAACAAATTTAAAATCTCCAATTAAATACCAAATTAGAAATTCTAAAACTCAAAGGAGAGATCAATAAAATTGAAAGTAAAGAAAAATTATTGAGCTAATTAATAAAACAAAGAGCTGGTGTTATGGAAAATCAATAAAATAGATAAACTTTTAGTTAATTTGATTTTTTAAAAAAGAAAGAAAACCAAATTACCAGTATCAGAAATGAAAAGAGTGAATTCACCACCAATGAAGAGGAAATTAAAGTGATATTAAAGAGCTACTTTGCCCAACTACATGCCGATAAATATGACAATCTAAGTAAAATGGTTCAATATTTACAAAAATATAAATTGTCCAGATAAACAGAAGAGGAAATAAAATATTTAAATAATGCCATTTTAGAAAAAGAAATTAAATAAGCCATCAACAAACTCCCTAAGAAAAAATCTCCAGGTCCAGATGGATTTACAAATGAGTTCTACCAAACATTTAAAGAACAATCGGGGCAGCCAGGTAGCACAGCAAGTAAGAGCACTGGCTCCAGTGTCGGGATGACCTGGGAATCGAATCCTGGGCTCAGACACTTAGCACCTACCCAGAAACACCTGGACATGTAACCTTGAGCAAATTCCTTAACCCCAATTGCTTAGGGGCAGCCAGGTGGCTCAGCGAGTAAGAGTTGGGATGACCTAGGGATCAAATCTGGGCTCAGATACTCAGCACCACACCCAGAAATAACTGGCCGTGTAACCTTGAGCAAGTTACTTAACCCCTGTTGCTTTTTTAAAAAAATAAAGAACAATGAATTTTAATACTATATATAAGCTATTTGAAAAACAAATGAAGAAGGAGTTCTACCAAATTCTTTTCATGACACAAATGTGGTGTTGATACTTAAACTAGGAAGGGTCAAAAGAGAGAAAATTATAGACCAATTTCCCTAATGAATATTGACGTAAATATTAAGTAAAATGTTAGCAAAGAGATTAAAGCAATTTGTCACAAGGATAAGACACCAAGACACTATACCAGAAATGCAGGACTGGTTCACTATTAGGAAAACAATTAGCATAACTGACCATATCAATAGCAAAACCAACAAATCATGTGATCATTTCAATGGATGTGGAAAAAGCTTCTAACAAAATACAGCACTCATTCCTATTAAAAACTCTAGAGAGTATAGGAATATATGGAGCTTTCCTTAAAATGGTAAGTAGTATATAAAAACATCAACAAACATTATCTGTAATGAAAATAAGTGAAAAGCCTTCCCAATAAGATCAGGGGTGAAACAAGGCTATCACTACTATTATTTAATACTATATGAGAATTGTGAGCTTCGGCAACAAGAAAAGAAAACGAAAGCGAAGGAATTAGAATATACAATGAGAAAACAAAACTATCACTCTTTGCAGATGATATGATGGTATACTTAGAGAATCACCTAAAAAACTACTTGAAATAATAACTTTAGCAAAGTTGCAGGATATAAAATAAGCCCATATAAATCATCAGCATTTCTATTTTTTTTTACCAACCAAGCTAATCAAGAAGAGATAGAAAGAGAAATTCCATTTAAAAGAACTGTAGACAACTTAAAATATTTGGGAGTCTACTCAAACCCAGGAAATATATGAACACAATTACAAAACACTTTTCACACAAATAAAGTCAAATCTAAACAACTGGGAAAATATCAGTTGCTCATGGGTAGGCTGATCTAATAAGAATGACAATTCTGCCCTAAATTAATTTACTTATTCAGTGCCATGCCAATCAAACTACCAAAAAAAATTTTATAGAGCTAGAAAAAAACAACAAAATTCATCTGGAAGAACAAAAGGTCTAGAATATCAAGAGAATTCATGAAAAAGTGCAAAGGAAGGTGGCCTAGATGTACCAAATCTATAACCATATCATGAAGCAGCAATCATCAAAATTATTTGGTACTAAGAAGTAGAGAGATGGATCAATGAAATAGGTTAGGCACAGAAGACACAGAAGTAAATTATTATAGTAATCTACTGTTTGATAAACCCAAAGGCTTTATCTTCTGGGATAAGAACTCACTATTTAACAAAAACTGCTAGAGAAATTGGAAAAGAGTATGGCAGAAACTAGACATAGACCACCATCTCACACTGTATATTAAGATAAGGTCAAAATGGGTTCATGATGTAGACATAAAGGGTGATACCGTAAGCAAATACAAGAGCAAGGAGTAGTTTACCTGTCAGATATATGGAGAAGGAAAGAATTTATGACCAAACAAGAGATAGAGAATATAAATGAAATACAAAATCAATCATTTTGATTATATTAAATTAAAAAGGCTTTGCACAAACAAAACTACACAACAAAGATTAGAAGGAAAGAAGAAAAATGGGAAACAATTTTTTCTAGCAAATGTTTCTGATAAAGGCCTCATTTCTCAAATATATAGGGAACTAAGTCAAATTTATAAGAATACCAGTATTCTGCAATTGATAAATGGTCAAAGGATATTAATATCTTCAGATGAAGAAATTAAACCTATCTATAATCATATGAAAAAATGCTCTAAATCACTATTGATTAGAGAAATGCAAATTTAAAAAAAACTCTGAAGTACCACCTGGCAGCTATCAGATTAGTTAATATGACAGAAAAGGAAAATGATGAATGTTGGAAAAGATGTGGGAAAATTGGAACACTAATGCACTGGTCATGAAATTGTGAACTGATCCAACCATCCTAGAGAGCCAGGGCAATCAAACTGTGCATACCCTTTGACCCAGCAATATCACTTTAGGTCTGTATCCCAAGAGCTCATAAAAAAGGGAAAAGGACCCACATGTACAAAAATATTGATAAATGCTCTTTCTGTGGTGGCAAAGAATTGTAAATTTAAGGAATGCCCATCAATTGGGAATGGTTGAACAAGCTGTGGTATATTAATGTAAATTGTGCTATGAGAAATGATGAGGTATATTTCAGAACTGATGCCGAGCAAAGTGAGTAGAGCCAGATCATTGTACGTGGCAACAGCAACACTGTGTGATGATTAACTACAATCGACTTAGTTCTTCTCAGCAATACAACAATCCAAGACAATTCCAAAAAACTTGTGATGGAAAATGCTGTCCACATCCAGAGAAAGAACTATGGAGTCATGGAGTCTAAATGCAGATTGAAGTGTACTATTTTCATTTTCTTGTTTTTTTGTTTGTTTTGGCTTTTCTCTTTTGTTCTGTTTCTTCTTTCACAACATGATGAATGTGGAAATATGTTTATATGATTACACATGTATAATATGTATCAGATTGCTTGCCATCTTAGGGAGGATGGGAGGGAGAAAAAATTTGAAACTCAAAATAATATATAAAATTAATGCCGAAAACTATCTTTATGGGTAATTGGAAAAAATAAAAAATAAAATAAAATAAAAATAAATACTATTTACCAAAAAAAAAGAAAAAACAGCAGAGCCACCACACTTGGACTCTAACACCACAGTCCCAGATGTGTTTATTTTTTTTTCAAGTTAGAACTGACACTATAAAGATGAGCAAAACATTCATATTGAGCCAAGCAGACACGGATGAGATCTCAGTAACGGAGGCCACACAACTGGGAAGGTATCGAAGGACTGATTCAAAGTATAGAAGTATAGAAGAGGAAATACCGAAAACAGAGAAAAAATATCTGAGATTTTGCTAATACTGGAAAAAATCAAGGGAGACATCAAATGCTAACCAATATGCTGGTCCTGTCTATACAAAATCTTCATCTATAGACACCAAGAGGCCACCTCAAGGAGGGCATTAGTAAAGGAAAAGCAATCTGTCCCAAGAGATTGCTGCCAACTTCAATGGACGCCATCTTTACTCAAAACTGACTAAAAGGTGCAGAGAGCACAAGACCCTGCATGGAGTCATTGAGCCTATTTGGTCTATTCTAGTTTTCAGAGAAATTATTTCTTGGTTAAGATTTTTCTCTTCTAAGCTATTCCCCTCCCAATTCTTTCCTCAAGAGCTTTTATTTCATTTTTTTAATGTCTTGCTTCATTTCTTTTGAGTGCTGTATTCATAAAGTCCTTGTCGAAAATCCATTTTTTCCCTTTGCGTCTCTACTGATGATTGTTATAAAGTTAAATTGGCAATCTTATTTTTTTTAATACTGATCAATGTTTTCTCTAATTAATTCATCCCTTCAGCTTTCATTTCAGGGTTTTGTGCTCCCTGCTATACTTTTGGGTGGGGTAGCCAGCCCTGCTTGGACTGACCTTTACCTCCCAGGGATTGGTTCTCTCTGGACCTTTGAAGTTCTGAATGCTAGATCCCCAGGGTTCTCTCTGATGTCTCAGGATGAAGAGTAATGAGGACCTGAAGTACACAATCTGAAAGTTATGGCACCGTGCTGAAAAGGTGCCCCTCTGGTACGTCACAGCCTCTTTAAGACCTGGAACTTTCAATCTGCTCTGAGGCTCTCAGGCAAGCCTTTCATTTTTGTCACCTCTAAACTCAGACTTGTAGGCTCTACATATCTGCCCGTGATCTTTCCATGAGGCTACTCCATGTAAATGTTTGGTTTCTCGGTGGCTCCTTCCTCCTTGCCTAGGGGATTCTGACTGGCTTTTTGTGTAGTTCTGGGGTGGAAGAAGTCACTCAGTATAGTTCCTCTCTGGATTTTGCATTATGTATTATTTATATATTTTATTTATTATTGTTCAGTCTAGTGTAGAGGTTGAGGTTTTGCAGAAGTAGGTGTATGGGAGCTGAATGGTCTTCTATCTTGGCAAGACAATGAGCTGCTCAATCCTCATCGTTTTCCTTTTCATCACTAAAGAGAATGAGCTTTACTCTAGAAATGGGGGTGGGGTGGGGAGAGAAGATCACCAGGAAACTGATGCCCAAAACAAGTGAGGAAAGAGTAAGCTGTCCTTGACTAAATCAATTCACTTGGATGGGATAAGCTAGATATTTGAAGGCTGAGGAACTGAGAGAGAATGCGGAATCTGTGTCATGAAAAAGCACAATGGACAGAATCTTAAGGTACACTAATGGGAAAACATGCACAAGAATCATGCGGGATGAGGAGGCAAGATTGGGTTCTTGGCCGAATCCATGAGATCAGAGATCCACCTGAGCATTAGGGTAACTGAGGACTGACCAAGGACAAGAACCACACAGGATCAGAGGCAGAGAGGAGCTTTTTTCAGTCATGTCCAACTCTTCATGATCCCATTTGGGGTTTTCTTGGCAAAGATACTGGAAGGCTTTGCCATTTCCTTCTCCAGCTCATTTTGCAGATGAGGAAACTGAGGCAAACAGGGTTAAGTGACTTGCCCAGAGTCACACACTAGGAAGTGCCTGAAGCCAGATTTGAACTCAGAAAGAGGAGTCTTTCTGACTCCAGGCTTGGCACTCTGTTACACTACAGCACCACCAAGTGTCCCCAGCAGCAGAAGATACCATTTGAATATATATTTAAGAATAGTAATCATAGCTAACATTTATAGAATGCTTTATTTAAGGTTTGCAAAGTGCTTTACAAATACTATTTCACTTGATTCTCACAACAAGCCTGGGAGGTAGATACTATTATTATCCTCATTTTAACCAAAGAAGAGACTGAAGCAGGCAGAGATGAAATTACTGGTCACACGGCTGGCAAGAGCCTGGGGCCAGATTCTAACTCTGGCCATCCTGACTCCGGTGTTGCATCTGCTACACCACCAGTTGGCTTACCTATCTATGGCACTAGACAATCACTATACCAAGCTCTGAGGACACAAAGACCCGATCCTTGACCACATGAACTCATACTCTTGTAGAAGATGCCACATCTAGACAGAGAAGTGAAAATAAGGTAATTTTTGGATTAAAAGAGATTGCCCATTAGGGCAAAATGGTCAAAAAGGGAAGGCTTCTTGGAGAAGGTGACCCTGGGCCTGAACCATAAAGGAAGGTAGGGATTTGGAAAGGAAAAAAGTGAGGAATGAGCACACTCCAGACATGGGGACAGCCCGAACAGAGGCCAGATGGAATGGATGGCCTATGGAATTCTGGGAAGGGCTAGCATAACACGTTGGCTGCTCCCCATGCCTGCAATGCTCCCCCTCCTCATATCTGCCCCAAGTTTCCTTCTTCAGGTCCCAAGTAAAATCCCATCTTTTACAGGAAGCCTTCCCAGACCCCTCCTAATTATGGTGCCTTGCCTCTTATTTCTTATTTATCTTACTATTCTTGTTTCTTATCTATCCTGAATATGGTTTGCTTTGTACATATTTGCTTACATGTTGTCTCCCCCATTAGATTGTAAGCTCCTTGAGGACATAAACTGTCTTTTGCCTCTTTTTTATTTTCTGAGTGTGCTCAGCACAGTGCCTGGAAAATAGTAGGCACTTGATACATGTTTATTGACTGATTGCAACTAAAGCACTGAGTACCCCAAGGGTAATAGTGTAAATAATGAAATTCGTAATAGGAATAACTCACACTTATTCAGTACTTTATATATTTAATAATATTATATATTTAATCTTAATTTAATAAATATATTTAATTCCATTTTATCCTTCGAATACCTTGCATGTGTTTTCCCCATTTTACAGACAAGGAATATGAAGCTGAGAGAGATTATATAAAGGACACAGGAGACCAAGTATCTGAGCCAGGATTTGAACTCAAGTCTTCCTGATCCCAAGTCTAGTGATACCTGTGCCTGGAAATGGAGGTAGGAGATAGATGGTGGGAAGCTTCCAATGCCACACTGAGGAGTTTGTATTTTATCTTAGAAATAACAGGTAAACATTAAAGATTTTTGACTAGGGAATGGCACAGTCAGAACCATTTCTTAGGAAGGTAGATGGATTGCGGGGAGGGAAAGGAAGCAAAGAGACCAGTGAAGAACCTATTGTGATAATCCAGGGACAAGACAATGTAGACATGAATTAGATAGTGACCATGGGAATATGTATGATGAATATTTGTTACAAAGGCTTGGCTTTTCTATATTTCCTGGGCAAGGAGAGATGAGAGGGAGACAAAAACAAATGCTTGTTCATTGAAAAAAATAAAATTCAATTTTTTTTTCCAAGGGACCCTTAAGAGATGCTGACAAGGTAAAATTAGACAAGACCCAGCAGTGGTAGGAAAGGAAGGAAAGGTGAAAGCCAAGGAAAATTCTTAGGTTGGGAACCTGAGTGCCCAGCAGAATACAGAAGATGGTGGCATCCTCAAGAGAAAAACAGGGAAGTTTGGAGAAGGGATGGCTCGAGAGGAGAAAGATGATGTTGGACGTCTCTGAATGTTTGTTGTTGAATTGAATTTCCTTCTAAGCGTCATTCACAAAAGGGGAAGCAATGGTCTACTTGAATTACACAGCCCAGCACACATTCAGTTTATTTCCCATCCCTCAAATGCCAAGTTTGTTCATGCTCAGAAGACTTTCCATAAGCTTTTCTGGGTTTCCACTTCCTAATCATCCTATCCCGAATGGCATTTCTTTCCATGAAATAGCCTTGAAAGCGAAAGTATCTTCTTAAACTCTTTAAACAAGGTCATTGTAGACGAATTCAAAGTCAACAGGCATGGTTCTAGGACCATACCTGGGAAGGAGGGAGTCTCTACCACAGTCCTTTTTTTTTCTGAAATAGAATCTATTTAGATTTTTGTCATACCTGGATTCTTGTTAAAGTAATCAGGTGGTACATTATTAATAACTGCAAATTATTGACAGGTTTAATTGCATGGAACAAGCAAGCAAATAATTTCCTAAATTCATTCACTCTGATAGTTGCTGCTAACACAGCAGTCACGTAAATTTTTAACAACAACAAAAATCCGATTTTTTAAAAAATAATTTTTAAATGTCTCTATGTCTGTTTTTTCTTTTCCTGGAAAGAATTCAGAATGTAAAATCTCTTTCCCAGACAAAGATTATCCTACACATGGGTGAAATTCTGCTCCTTCTTCTAATCTCTGCAAAAGATTGTGAAAATAAAGATTCATTTCATAGGACAGGACAATGCCAGCTCTGAAAAGCAGACTCAAAATGACGTCTAGCCCAGATTAAGTGAGCAGGGGTCTGTATTATGGAATGGTCCATTATCCATTCCATTTGCCAGGACCTTCATTACTCCTATCACAGTCCCAGAATACAGAACACAGGGGAGCTGTTTTCTTTCACTGGTGATGATAACGGCCTTTAGATTCGGAATAATAAAGATAATATTATAATAAGTACTCGCGCCTTTTCCTCACAGATCGCTATGTTCTCGCCAAGGACTGTGTCGCCATTTCTCATAACTTTGCTGGTAGGCATACTGCCATTTCATTTTTACTCTCTCATTTAGAAGAGTCTGTTAACTGAGGCACAAGGAACTTAAAATGACAGAGAATACGCCCAGAGTAAGCACACTACAACCCAGTTAACCCAGTAACCAGAAAAGCTGTTAAAATTTTAGTATCCCACATAGTTCAATATTATAGGATGGAGCAAACCCTTAGAGAAAGAATGAAGGTTGAAACCCTACACCCTGCGGTGGGGAGGGGCCACATGCTGGTGCAAACCTTCGAAGAAAAGGTTCCAAGGCTTTGCAAACACAATCCAACCAGCTCCATGGAAAGGAGTCCAGGCCTCTGAGCAAATGAGTTCTCCAGCCCTCTCCTATCCTCTGGAAGATGGAATCAGATGAAAAAGAATGGAGTTTGAGCTGTTTCCTCTTACAGATAAACTCTGAATCCAGGAAACAGGACCCTTTAAAAATCAATTGTTTTCACGTCTTTCCCCCTTGGATGTTCTTGGACTCCTATAGGTCTATATAAACATAAACACACACACATATTTCAATTTTAATGCACTAACCCCTCTCTCCCTGCCTCTCAGACAAACTGTAATAAAGGGATGCCCCCAAGGGCCCTTAACCCATTTCAACATCAGAGCAATCTTCTCAACAACCAGCCTTCCCACAAAACTTGGCCCCAAAGCTACAACCAGCTACAGAAGAAATTCTCATCTAGCATCCTCCCCATTGGAACTGCAATGTCCTCAGCTGTTAGCAGCCCCAAAGGGCCTCCATTTCTTCACCTGCCCCCAAATCTAACCAGTCTGTCACCAAACAGAAGTAAGTCCATGGATGGCTTTCATTTTAGGCATTAGTACTGGATGGCGAGGGGATTCCTCAGACCTGTGATCTGTGGGAACCATGTGAAAAGGTTTATGGCTCCGGACCTTGGGTGAGTTGCTAGACTTCCCTGGGTCTCAGTTTCCTCATTTGTAAAATAAGAGGGTTGGACCAGATGGCCTCCAATTCTAGCTCTGTGATGCCATGAATAACCCTACTGAAGGTCTGACAAGTCCATGTCTTAGAGGAGGTTAAGCTCTACCTCTCAAATCAATGTGTCCTTCCAAGGATTCTCTGGTCAGTGTTCAGCTGATCAACCAACAAGTATTTACCATGGACTGCCGAGTCCCCAGGGTACAAATAAAAAAGTGAGACGTATCCTGCCTTCAAGAAACTTACAATATACCATCTGTCACTGTGATCAGGAAAAGTTCCCTCCATCAAAACCTATCACAACCAGTTCAAAACTTAGTTCCTGAAGCTCAGAAAGTCAAATGATGTTGTCACAGCTACATAAGTGTCAGAAACAGATTTTGAACTCAGAGAGCTTCCCAAGTCCACCAAAAATCTTGTTTGAGCAAGCCCATCTCATTGGTTCTTTTGAGGGGCCCTGCACTTGGGACTTCATAGACCTGAGTTCTGGCCCCAAATGGGACACAGAGTCATTGCAGGTTTCTATGGCAAGTCACTGAACTGGCCTCAGTTTCCTCATCTGTAAACCAAAGTGGTAGAAAGAAGATATCTCCAAGGCTACACTCACTGTCGCTTTGAATATATTGATTCTCACATGATAGGAAAGTAACCCTGCAGAAACTGCCTTTCTCCCCTCCCTTCCCACCTACCCCCAAGGCCCAATTCCCCTATCCAGGATCAGGGGATCCCTGAGGAAGAGCCCCATGAAAGCCTTCATAAAACCACCATCAGATTCTCCCCCCCCCAAGACCATGCCACCTCAATGGACCTCCAACTGTAATGGTTCCCAAATCATTGTCCTCGTAGTCTCACAACCTTAGATATAGCAGCCTACTGAGCCACCACCAGCCCTTCCCATTCCAAGCCCTCCTCATAATTCAATAATGCACTTAAAATATCATGTTGTGTATATCATGCTGTGTTGGGAGGTTTATCCCCACACACCCCTCAATTATAAAGTCCTTGAGGGTAGGTACAATATCTTATTTAAATATGACATCTGTCCCAGTTCCTAATATAATGTTCCCCACAGAGCCAATGCTTAAAAATATCTGTTACTGTTGCTGCTTATGCAATGATTCCAGCCAAAGGAGATTCCCCATCTGACTCCGTATAGTCTAAAACCACCCTCATGCCTGAAACGCCTTCCCCTCACATTCACCTCTCACAAGCCTTGTCTTCTCTCCAAGCTAGGCTCAGGTCCTAGGGCCCCCTCCAAAGACCTTTCCTGGATCCCCTTCACAATTTTTCTGTTTTGTTGTAAAGATTGTATCTGCCAACAGAATGGAAGCAACTTGCAGGCAGGGACTGTTCTGTTCTTTGCCAACTTGGTATCTCCCTCGCGGCCCTTAGAACAGCATATATACCTACAGCTGTTATGGAATCTGGTCATCTCAGAGTTGGAACAGACCTCAGCTCCCAGCTAGGCCAGTCCATACTAAGCCAGAATCGCTTTGACAACACGCCCCAGAAAAAGTTGTCCAACCTTTGTTTGAAAACCTCCAGAGAGGACAAATCCACCACTTCCCAGGGCAGCCCATTCCTCTCCGGGGTAGCTCTCACTGTTAATGAGTTTGGTTTTCCTTGCATGGAGACTAAATTAGCTTCTTCCCTCTGGGCCCAAAAAGAACCAGCCTAATCCCTCCTCCATATAACAGCCTTCCAAAAAATTCAACACAGTCTCATGTTACCTCTGAGTCTTTCCTTTCCCAACACATACATACCCAGTGCCATCAACTAATCCTCCTAGGGCAGGCAGAACAGGGCTGCCACTCCGCACATGCCCCCTTATAGATAGCCTTTCTAAACTGAAGCGCCCAGAACCAAGCACACAGCTCCAGATGGAACTGAGCTGAGCAGAGAAGAGACCCCAGGGCTGCCCACTGCCTTCTCTGGGGAAGCTCAGCCCTTCTCACCCTCCACCCTGGCTGCTACATCCTGCTTTTGACTCCCACTGGCCCCCAATGCCTTGTCAAACCCACCACAATCCCAGCATTCTAATTGTTGTGGTGATTTTTTAATTACTTCCACCTCTTTTCCGCCCTCTACAAAATTGTAATAATGCACTTAGGACAAATAAAATAATAGAACATCTTTGAGTACTGTGAGAAGTAATGAACATCAGGATTAGACTCTGAAGTGGAATGATGCATTTCTTCTAAGGATCACTCAAAGGTGGTGGTTCTCCTTAAACCTCAGAGGCCAAAGTCACTGAAAATGTAGAAGTGACCTCTTAAAGGCAGCCAAGGCAGGGTGGCTGGGGCTCTGTCCCAAGGCAGCACATTTTAGAGGGCTCCAATAACCCTGGCCGTTCCCAGCGGCCCCAGAATAAGAGCTTAGCACCCAGGTAAGGGACTGAATGGGCTCTTCCTCAAGCCCATCCTGACCACCTCCCTGCCACTGCCCACAGGCAGCCCAAGAGCCAAGGACAGCCCTGAGAGCACATCTTCCCAACTGCCCCATCTCGCCTCTATGTTCAAGTTCTCAATCTAAACATTCACCCTTCGAAAGTGGGGAGCAGTGAACCCTCTTTCTCTCTCCTTTCCTCCATTCAGAAACATAGATCTTTCAAACTTCAGAGCTCCAGATGAAAGGGGCAAGGGGAGGGGGTGGGGACCGTGGACAGGCGCTGGTTCTGGAGTCAGAGAGACCTCAGCTCTGACTCTGCCTCAGATTCTGACCCGCTTTATTATCCAAGACACATCATTTTAGCTTTTTTGGCCTCGGTTTTCTCTGTTTAAAATGGGTATCATTGAACTGACCTCACAGGGTTGTTGTAAGGCTCAAATATGATTAGAGATGAAAGTGCTTGGCAGTATATAACTGAACGCTTTCACATTTATCACCATCATCATCCTCTTTAAGCCGGGAGTTCATTCCCCACACATCCATGAGAACCAGGGCTGAGGAGCCTCTGCCAAGAGGCCTCTTCCTGGCCCAGGCCTCAGGGTGGTCTTGGCTTCCCAGGGAACAACAGCCTAGCCATAACACATCACCTGCTGACCCCTGCTCGATTTTACAGACAGCCTGAACATGGCACAGCTCTACACAATGATGCTTCATCAAGGCATGGATGGGCACGGATCCTGACAGCCATGACAGTGTCATGCCCCCTCCACCAAGTCCTACCTGAGAACCCAGAAAAGAGGCCTGGAGGACAGAGCTGGGGAGGGCCTCCATACCTCTGCATCTCCAGTGTGGCTGCAGGGAAAGGAATGGGGTAGCCAGAGCCTCTCCCAAGGACCCTCTAATGAGGCAGGAGCCCCACAGGCAGGCCCCGAGACCCCTTCTGGAGGCCAAGATTGTTTGCATAATCATACTAATATGTTTTCATTTCTAACATGGTAAATACCACTAGATATCACCCACTTCAACAAAAGCTCTTTGAGATCCTCAATAATATTTAAGACTAAAAAGGGGTTCTGAGACCCAAAGGTTTAAGACTTACTAGAGCAAGGCAAAGTAGAGGATGGCCTGCATCCACAGAGAGTCAGTCCACACCAAAATTGCCATAGGTCATTCATTATTAAGGTCTTCAGATATTCTCCAAAGCTGCTAAGTAGCTCAGCCAGTAAAGTACTGGGCTGCAATCTGAACTCAACTAGTTGTATGACCCTAGGCAAGTCATTTAATCTGCCTGCCTCAGTTTCCCCATCTTAAAATGGATGATGGATAAGCATAGCACCCACCTCCCAAGGTTGTCCTGAGGATTGAATGATACAATAATAATAAAATTAAACATTTTCACCCTCCTGTGGGTGGGGAAATACAACAGGTATCCACACAGGCAAATACAGTGATTTTAGAAACATTCTAATGGTGGGGAGAGGTGGGGAGGGGAGACCCAGAAGGGGCCCTAGTTTGTTATCAGAAGGAAGCTAAGGACCCTTCAAGATGGACAGCTGTGGGGGAGGATTAGTTAATGACGGCAATGTGGGTCCTGTGTCCTGGGTTCTTCCTCAGGGGCACACACAAGGCAAGGCACACATGAACACATCAGTAAATAACATTCATAGTCGAGACCAAAATCATGGCCTTTTTTAGCCACATGGGCAGAAAATCAAGACAACAACCCAAAAGGCCTTCTCAGGATGGATTCCTATGGAAAGTTCCTCCATTCCCCCCCTCCTGGGACTCCCATTTTCCAAGCGCAGCCCCACCCTGCCTCCACCAGCCCCTCCTGTTCCTCTAAGCTACTGGGAGAGTCCTGGGAAGTCTCTCCTCTCCTCCCTCCCTCCCTCTCTCCTTCCCTCCCTCCCACCATGTGTGAGCAGATGCTCTGTGAGGCCAGGGCAAGCAATATGCCTGGGCTGTGTCCCTTACAAGAGACAGTTAAAAGCTAAAAGGCCCCCACTCTAAATATGTAATTCATAATACAGCATATTTTCCTTAATTCATTTTCTCAAAGTTTACAATATCTGTACTAATTCTCTGTAACTGGATCTGTTCTGGAGCCATTCTCCGAGAATCTGTGTAAAATAAAAATGCGAAACATCTTCAGCCTAACTGAAACCATCTTTCTGGGGCCTGGGAGGCAAATGCTTCTTAGATGGTTTGCATTTTTATGCTAAACAGCCCAGCTGCAATTGATAAAAACCAATCAAGCTAATTTAAGTCAATCTAACCCAGGAGGTTCTCATCACTTGAATGAAAATGCTCTCACACTCCTTAAGAAAAGAAGCTTCAGCAGGGCCAGGAGGTCACCTCCATCCCATCTCCTGGCCATCCATCCCCGCAGCCAGAGGACCAAGAAATCCCACAGGGCTGCTGCTATCAGCAGCTCACCATGGGGAGGGCGTGTCTGAGTCGTGTCTGTAGAAGTCCTGTCGGACAAAGACTCATGGGAGCCCGTGGCAGCCAGGCTGGTGTTAGGAAAGGCCCAATTACCCCCAGAGAAGAGGAGAAAAGTTCCTGACCCTGTTCATGTCCATCAGGGAGGGGTGGCATCCCTGTTTGGGCTTGGAACCATCAAGGATGATTTCCATTCTACAGGCCAGGGAGCAAGTTTGTTCTAATGACTGAGAGTGCCACATGATCACATAGTGGGGGAAGGAGAAGTTCCAAGACAACAGAGATGGTGGGTTCTATAGACCCTGGGAAGTGTGGGGGGGGGGGGGGGGGAAAGGGGGGGGGAAGGGGAGGGGACAGACAAAGACAGAGACACAGACAGACAGACACCCCGGGCAAATCACTTAAATACATACGTGTAAATGTATGCAAAGAAAAGTATATATGGGGGTTGCAGAAAGGTAGCTATATATATATATATACACACACACACACACACACACACACACACACACATGAGGTAGTGTGTGTGCATGTGTGTGTGTGTGCAAGTGTATGTAGAGAAAGCGAGTGAGTTGGAGGGGGAAGGAGGGAGAGAAGAGGAAGAAATACAGACAGATAAAAAATAGAAAAAATGAGGAGGGAGAAAGAGAGGGAGAGAGAGAGAGACAGAGAGAGACAGAGAAGGGGAACAGAAAGGAGACTGGAAGAGAGAAACAAAGACAACATCCAATAAATGTCTACATCTGACTTGTAATATGGCATAGACCCTGGAACTAGGAAGGTTCAAGTCCTGTCTCTGGCTGTTGGCCCCAGAACTCCAGAGTGGGGTCCTAGACAGATTAAAATGTAATTATGAAATGTTTACAAAAATAAATAAAAATACAATACAACATGTTATTATTGGAGGGGGGGGTAAGTCATCATGTGCCACAGGGATCCATTTCTATTTGAGCTAGACACCATTGCTCTGGGCAACTTGAAAGGACTCTACACTGACCAGAAGGTGCTGACCTGCACTGGTAGGGGGGTTTCCTGACCCAGTGGATTCCCAGGGCCACGCCCTGTCGCAGTCCTCACCTACTAGAATACAAGCTCTTTGAGGACAGTGATGATTTTTGTGTTTGCCTTTCTTTACATCTCCAGCATTTGGCAAAGAGTAAATGCTTAATAAATGCTTATTGACTGATGCTTTTATTTAATTTTGGTCCCTTCCTGTGAGTCTATTGATATAAGGCATCCCTGGTGAGGAGACTTTTATTGATCAGCTGAGCAACTATTCTATAGCTCAGAGTCTTCGAGAGGTGCCTGGGGCATCAAAGTCAAGTGATGTCCCAGAGTCCCCCAGCCAGAATATGTTAGAGGTCAGACTCGAACCCGAGCCTTCCATCCTCTTTCCATGGTACCACACCACCTCTCTCTGTGTGGGTGGCTAACAAATTATTTTTCATCCTGAGGAAGACAACAAAATGTAAAGGTGCTTCTGGGAGTAACCCAAATTTCCCCGTTTACATGAAAATGGCAAAGCTTCAGTCCTCGGTCTTTTGGAAGTCTAATACTCTGAGGTCCTAAGCTATGAAAAGATAAGAAGATGCTGAGAATCCCATAGGTGAGTTCTGATAAGCTCGATGGAAAACGAGAGGTTTTCCTGCTGCCTCTTTCAGAATCCCAGCCAATATCTGACTCCAGCAGGGAAGCCGTCAGGGCACAAGCGGCCTTCATCTCCATTTCCCCCTGGATCTGTTGGTTTACACAATATTATAATCCACTAATAATCCAATAACATGGCTAATATGGCCATTATTAACCCTCCATTTGAGTGTGATATCGCTTACAATCTTGGACTGAACTGGTCCACCTAGATTTCTACCCCACAAGTCAATTCAGATTAATGGAGAAAAACCCAGCACGTCACAAATCCCAAATCCGCCCAGTTCACATCTGCTTTTGAGCCAAGGTGCTTAACTTCTACACAATGCAGAACAATGAAGTAAACCCATGGTTTAGCAAAGATGGCTGGGCTTGTCTGTTCCGATGAGTGATGACTTTCAAATTCATCACCTTGGAAGGCTGGAGTGTTGTTCCATTGACTTTGCCATTGAGTGAAACACTTTGGAACTGATTTAGAGGCCATTATTAGGGCATAAAAGAAAGTCAGCTTCATGACTTTATTTACATAGGCAGGGAAGGGAGAGGGAATAAACATTTATTTAGTGCCTACTATATGCCATGCATTTGACTGAGCACTTTTACAATTATTATCTCACACAAAAGCACTGGAAGGTAGGCACTATTGTTATCCCCATTTTACAGTTAAGGAAACTGAGGCAAGCAGAGGCTAAATGTCTTGCCTGGGTTCACACAACTAGTGAGTGTCTGAAGCCGAATTTGAACTCGGGTGTTCCCGATTCTGAGCCCAGAGCTCTTTGCACTGCCCCACCAACTCCCTCTTAATGCTACTTTATGGACAGAATTAGCCCTTCTCTCTTCAAAATTGGTATGACCCAGTCTGACCACTCTTGGCTCTTTCCAGAAACCAAGCAACCAAGAGTGAGCAAGACTTTAGGACTAAGAATCTACTACGTGGCAAGTGGAGCAGGAATAAAATCAAGGCTGATCCAGTCCCCGTGCTTGAGTCCAGCACCATGTAGAGAAGAGGGGCACATGTGCCGTGCACATAGAGGAATGTGCCAGGTGGACACCAGATTATTTCTGAGGACCCTCGCGGTGGGTGGGGGTGGCAGGAAAGGCTTCCTGTCCGAGGTAGCACTGGAGCTGAGACTCTAAGGGAGCTGGGGATTCTAAGAGACAGAGGTGAGGAAGGAGTACACCCTGGGTCTGAGCCACAGCCAGTGCAAAAGCATGGCAGTGAGAGATGGGGGGAACCGTCGGAGGCCCGCTTAGCTTGGCCATCAGCACATCGCCTTCCCCATTAGACCCTCAAAGGCAGGGGCCAGACTCTCATCTTTCTTTTTTTATTCCCAGCATGTAGCAGAGTGCCTGGCATACAGTAGGTGCTTAATAAAAGCTCGCTGACCTTGCAGTTCAAGAAAACAGTTTGTAATAAGGCTGGAAATGGTTCCCTGTCATGAAGGGCTCTGAGTATCAGAGGAGGTGAGATTTAACCTCTGAAGTAACAAGAAGCCACTGGAGGTCCTGAGTAGGGGAGTAACATGGAAAGACCTGAGCTTTAGGCCACCAAACTCCTCTAGAAAGGTGGGGCATGAGGGCGCTTGAGATCAGGACTCCCTTCAAGACAGCAGCGCCATGGGTGCCCACACCAGACATCCCCTCCCCAGCCTCATTCCTGTTGAACTCAGTGACACATTTGGCTTCTGCCATCTGCAAACTCCCCAACTAACGTGCCATCCCTTCTCTTGGGGGATGGGGCCGGCCATCAGCGCTACGAGATGCAGTGACCATCTTGGATACTGCCAGACTGCCAACGTCCAGGGCTGTGCCCATGAGAGGTACTCCATAAATGCTTACTAAAGAGAGTCTAAGAACACGATGCCAGCTTTGAACACAGCTCCAAAGAGGAATTCTAAAAATGGTCCAAGCAACAGTGACCTGATGGTTCAGTCCCAGAGTAAGGCAGACTATAAACGCTCATGTTTGTTTTAAATAATTCTCCTTCCTTTAGAAAGGACCTGGAGGAAGGGGAGCTGGGCACAGATGCCAATTATTCCTGCCCCACACCAGCTATGCCTTGAGCGTAGGCTCCTAGACCCATAAGATGAGGAAGCCAACAGGATCCTCCCACCAAGACCATGGTAGGAAGGCACTATGTCCCGGCATGCCCAATGCCTGGCACACAGTAGGCACTAATGAATGCTGACTGACTGATCAACTAACAAGTCATAATAGAACTGGGATCTCTCAGAAGCCCGGGCTTCCTTTCAAGCTCAGCTCAAACGCCGTCTTATCCAGGGGGCCCAAAAAGCCTACGCACAGTTCGAAGCCCTGATCACTTAAACCACAAGGAGACTTTGGGCACCTTTATCTTAACTAACTGCCTCCCACCTCCAGCTGCTTCTAAGGTCCCCTAAGACTGCCTTCTATTGACTCTGTGTATATTATGGATATAGATATGAATATAATTATATATCATATTATAACAGCGTATATGTTATATAGACATGTGTATATATGTTATATATACAACATACGCAAGAACTGCATCACAAATACCCTGGCACAGTGCCTGGTATACTGTAGGTGCTTAATAAAGCACTTGTTGACTGGTTTCCACACTGTGGGCACTTCCTGTAGCATCTCAGCTCAGAGCTCATGCACATGTCATCATGTTGTTCACTCCTTCCATAAATCCTCCAGAGAGGATCCAAACAAGTCCCTCAAGGCCCCTCTCTAGGTCTAATTGCATCCCACAGGCTGCCCATTCATTTGGCATAGACCTTTTTCAATTGTTCACTTCTCCAGTACCGTGTTTGATTTCCTGTATTGCAAGGAAGTCGGCCTCAGACACAGGCTGCAGACTATTTACTCCCACTAGGGGCCTCTCCTTCACCCCCTGGCACCCCTGTACTGTCAGCTCCTCGGAGATTGTGGGATGCTGAGATTCACAGTCATACGGATACATCAGAAAAATAAAGTTATTTTCAATAAAATAAAATAATAATTTAAAATAATAAATTAAATAATACAAGGCTTTAGAAAATAGTTATTTTAATAGTTTCAAAATAAATTAAAATACAAAATAACTTTAAAAATTAAGTTATTTTTAATGGAATTTTGTTTCAGAAAGCACTTCAGGATTATTGAAAGATGTGCAGACAGCCTCCAATGCCATGCATTCTAGGTTCAATCCTGGACCATCTCTAGTATCTAAGATAGGGGTCCCGCTGGATTAGATCAGCAGGCTGTCACATAAATCTAAGGCCTTGTCTGGCCAGAGACATTCTTCAATAACTCTAAGTGAGGCATAAAGCAGGGAGACATATGCTGTATGAAGGTCCCTGTCATTGTCACTGTGGGGGGGAGGAGTCCCCCAAGGTAGAATTCAGATGGAAGAAGGTTCTCTGAGGCCTCCAGATGCTTCAGTTTGTGGGAAATGGAGTGGGGGAGGGCAATTTTGTCCTCACTCCAATTACTGAAGTTTCGTTTCAGTCATTCAATCAGGCCTGACTCTTTGTGACCCATTTGGAGTTTTCTTGGCAAAGACACTGGAGTGGTTTGCCATGTCCTTCTCCAGCTCATTTTACAGATGAGGAAACTGAGGCAGGCAGGGTTAAGTGACTTGCCCAGGGTCACACAGCTAGGAAGTGTCTGAGGCTGGATTTGAATTCAGGAAGAAGAATCTTCCTGACTTCAGGCACAGTGCTCTATTCAATGGGTCACCTAGGTGCCCTCCTTCAATGAGACCCATGAACATTCAAAAGGGAAATTAGGGAATAAGCATTTATTAAACACCTACTGTGTGCAAGACTGGAAAACAAAATGGCCAGTATCTTCACCAAGAAAACTCCAAATAGGGTCACCAAGAGTCAGACTTGACTGAAAGGACTGAACAAGGAATGTGGAAGGCACCATGCTAAACAGTTGACCGATAATACTTCGTTTGGTCCAGGAGTTCAGCTGAGCAACCCACACCAACCACTGCTTCTGGCATGCTGCAGTTCACTCCAGCTGGCCTCTTGCAAGTCCCCACAAGCAACATTCCATTTCCCATCTCCATGCTTTTGTCCAGGCTGTGCCCCCTGCCCAGAAATCACTCTCCTCCTCCCCTCTACCTTGTGAAATCTCAAGACTCTGTTCAAGCAACACCTTCTTTCTACTCAAAGTCTATCCCAATTCCTCTGCTAGTGCCCTCCTTCCCCAAGCCCCCTGGAATACAAGGCATTTATTATATATTTATTCTCTATTTGTGTCAGTTTTGCATTTATTATTATGTTTTTCTCTTGCCTTCCCCTTAAAGGACATAACCTCCTTGAGATCTGGGAATCCTCCACTGATGTCTCTGTAACCCCAGCACATGGCACAGAGCCCAGTATTCAGTAGGCACTTATTAATGTTTGTACAATGAATGGATTCATGAAAGAAAAACCAAGTAGATAAGAATGCATGCTTGTCAATATGTATGGGAGTCTGGACATACGTGCATACACACATGTGCATACACACACACGCGCACAGTGTCCCAAAAGTCATAATGCAGTTTTCTGTTATTAAAAACTTAAGACCACACTAAGACTTTTGGGACACGAGTATGGCCCCCTGGCCTCCTTGCTCTTCTATCTCCAGCTTCAGCATCTTTGCACAGGTTGTCCCCCCACCCCACTCTCCCCACCAATTCTGGAATACTGTGCCTTTTCTTTAAAATTTTTCTAAAAACAAAATTAAAATGCCATATTAGCCTGGTCAGCCAACCCAGCTCAGATACTGTGCTGACCCCACAAACATTCCAAAGCAGGGGGAGGACCCTGGCTGGGAACCAAGGCATGGGATGGTCAGAAGACAGTTTACATTTGGACTAATCAGACACCCAGAAACAGCCAACTATCTTCTCCAACGTCACCTCGAGGTGCTTTATGCCTCAATCCTTCAAGTATCCCTCCTTTTCCACCTTCATTTCTGGGGTCCCTGAAGGCCTTTTTAAGGTCTTTCCCCCTCTTGTGGTCCTCTCTTCATCCTAGAGCTACAGCTGTGAGGGTCCCCAGGAGTCACGAGTGCAGCCTTTCAATTTTAGATGTGGGTAAACCGAGGCTCAGGAGGACACTCATGCTGCTTCATCTAGTTACCTGTGACTCAGCTGTTTCTTCAAGTAGAAATGAAGGCCCTGGAGGGGAGGGACTTTCACTGCACAGTACCCAGCACCTAGTGGGTGCCTAATAAGTCCTGGCTGTAATAGCCTCATTAAGGTTTCTGGAGATATACCCTAGATGCCACCTGTTTACTAATACAAGAGTTCATAAATGAATCGAATTCAAGTACCCAAGATATGCAGAGAACAATGCTTCATGTTTGGCACAGCCAAAGATCAGTGGACTGCAGGCCCTGGTCGCTGCTCCTGGGGAGCACTGACCAGCAACTCTAATACAAAAGAGAATTTATAATAACAATAAATGATGATGAAGATGATGATGATAACTAAAAATTATGTAGCACATCGAAGTACTTTCCAAGTATTGCCTCCTTTGGTTTCTCACAACAATCTTGGGAGAGAAATGCTACCATTATCCCCATTGGTACAGATGAGGAAACCAAGGCAGGCAGCAGTCAAGCGACTTGCCCAGAATCACACAGACAGCCTTGGGACTCAGTTCTTCCTGACTCCTGGTCCAGGGCTCGAGCCTGAAGTGCTAAACCAGCTGCTTAAGCAGAAAGGGAAAAAAAGGGGAAGGTTCATGACTATTAGAAAGTCCTACAAGCCTTAGCTACAGAAAGCGATACAAGAATTAGCCAGTTCCCCACTGCATAGGCAATGATCCCTTTCTTACAAGCACTTCCATTCGGAAAATCCCTTAATTCTGTCCGTATGAAGCCATCAGTTTAAAAGTGAATGTGCCAGTTTAAATAAAAACTGTGTATTTTATCGGAATTACTAACTTCAGGTGCTAATTTTAGCTTGCAAAAGCCCAACCCTCTGGATGTGGCTTTTGTCGAATAATATGTTTCTAAGTCTTTGGACCACAAGCATTAGCGCCAAGTTTTCTAAAAATGAAATTAAAATGCTGTATTAGCCCGCTCGTCCTGGTCAGCCAACCCACCTCAAATGCTGTGCTGACCCCGCAAACATTCCAATGCAGAGGAAAGGTCTCGGCTGGGAACCAAGGCATGGCATTGGTAGAAGAATAATGAAACACCCCGAAACAGCTGAATATCTTCTCCTTGCCCCTTACTGAGCTAGACCCTGTGGAAGGATCACACAAAGGGCAAGGCTCAGCCCCTGCCCTCAAGGAGCTTTCAAACGGTCGGAGTGACAAGATTTACATGCGAGAAATAAATGGAGAACAATTCAAGGTAGCCTATAATTAAGTGTTAAATCGTGTGGTTTAGTCTCACATTCTAGGCGTCTAGACGTATAAATGTTAAAGGAGTTCAGGAAAAGGCGAGATCCGTGTGGGCTTGAAAGCAAGGGAAATGTTTAGGGAGAAGGAAATACTTGATCTGGGCCAGGAAGGTTTGGGACCCGCAAGGGAAAGGCCGAGAAAGAGGGCCTTCTGGCATCCAGGAGGTGGGAGATGCTAGCGTTCCCAAAGGCACCGAATGGAAGGAGAAGAGTGGGACGGAATGTCGGCTGGAGGAGAATGGACGGGATTAAAAACACTCCCTGACTCAAATCTTGCTAACGCCTTGCATCTCTCTCTCTCTCCCCTTTTTCTGCAAGTCCCTTTCTCCGGTATATTAATATCTTCTGATAATGATCTCAGCTTGGTTGTGTTTCACCCAACATATGGTATTACTTTGAAATTAGCTTTCTAGAAAAGACTAGAGAAAATTGGCATGCCTTCGCTTGACAGATGGGGTTTCGAGCAAGTCAGAGACAAGGCACACTCACACTCACGCATGGATTCGAGCAAGTCCAGAGCTAATGTGCTGCCTGCCTTGGGGATCATTTAATAAGCCTTTTAAAATCAATATTGTTTCAACTTCTAGGTATTGTCATTTATTATCATACATGAATATGGAAAAGATCTGTGTTGGTGCTAGCATAGGGAATTCACTCTACCAATGGTGGGAGACCTTCGGGTGGCTGAGTACAGAAGTGCTTGGGGGGGGGGGGGCACATATGCAAGGACACAAAGGGTCTGCGCTTCTGTCCATGAGACTCTCAGAGTCCTTCCACCAACACAGATCACAATCCATCTTCGACTTATTAGATAAGACCCAGTGTGATGCCTGAAGCATACACAGGATGGAGCTTGTATGCACTTAGGGATTCACATGTTGCTCTCCCATCTGCATGAAAGATGCTTGAGGGCAGAGACTGTCTGACTCTCTTTGGGTTCCCCAGCACCTAGCAGAATGCCTGGGCCACAATATATAATTAACTTGTGCTTGCTGATGGACCAATAAGTGGCTTGTTCAGGATTACACAGATAATGAATGTCAGGATGTGGATTTGAACCCAGATTTTCCTGACTTCCGATCCAACATGCCACTAGACCAAGCTGCTTCTTTTAGGATTTAAGAGGCCCTGAACCAGATAGACGTTTCTACTTCTCAGGAGTCACACACACCATGAGATTCTGAAAATCTGGAACCGAATCTCAGCTCTTCCATGAAACATCTGGATGACCTTGGGTAGTACATTTTGTTTTTTAGGCCTCAAGTTCCCACAGTTGCAAAGGGGGGAGGGGCAGCTGGAATTTAGCTAGATGACAGCAAAGGTCCTTCCTGATTCTAAATATTTCATCCTATGATTAACTTAAGGAACATGAAATTATATTAGAATTGTTTCAGTAATGAAGAAATATCTAGAGAAAAGGGCTGTATTAATAGTAAAGCAGAAAAAATATAAATAAAAGAAATAATATCCTCCAATATGTCAAACATCAAAGAGTCCAGAACCATTTGTGATATCTGGCTCAGTCCATGACTAGGAGGGGATGTACTTCTCAGTGCAGGCTACAGTCAGCGATGTGATATCATCCAGCTACAAAGAATTCCATTCAATGGGTAGATTGCCAGAAGTTTTCCAAAAGAGTAAAGAATTTTTAAAAATTCATTTCAGACTCCTTATCAATCTATCCACAAGCATTCATCAGATTTCTTTCATCTAAAGCTCTCACATTTATGCAATATGTATTTATACTATTATATAAAAATAATTACTTATATATGTATATATGTGTGATATATGTATACATATATATGTATACATAATCTGAAAATAGAAGGAAAGGGGAAGGAAAGGAAGGAAGGAAGGAAGGAAGGAAGGAAGGAAGGAAGGAAGGAAG
>NW_027185761.1:65436627-65440242 GCF_028583685.1 Petaurus breviceps papuanus | reverse complement strand
AGGAAGGAAGGAAGGAAGGAAGGAAGGAAGGAAGGAAGGAAGGAAGGCTGGTCCCTTCCCTCAAGAGGCTTATATTCTAATGGGATTGTTGCTTGTCTTGCTCTCTGGAAGAAGACCAATGACATGAGGAGGGTAGTGTCTTGACTGGCAAGTGAACTGGATTTAAGTGAGGCAGGGGTGTGCAGAGTCACCAGCCTCACTCTCTCCTCCAGGGTTATCTGAGTCCAGTGGCAATACATAGGTTGGAATGACCTATGGAGGAAAACAACACACAAAAGGGTAGGAAGCAGAATGGGAAAGAAGGTAATTCAGAAGTCCAAATAGTTAGGAAGAGTGTCTGGCAAGGAAAGAAAGCGAGCCTGACTTTCCACAAAATGGAAGCTGCAGAAGAAATTCACCAATGAAAGAAAGCTGATGAATAGACAGTTGCAGAAGAATAGCCCATGGAGAGTTGGCTGTAGGGATGGTGCAGGGCAAGGAGGTGCTAGATGCTAATAGAAGTTTCAAGATGAGTTAGCAGTAGGGAAGACATTTTGAAGAGAGGAAAGTCAGGTACAGGGCTGGGAGGAGAATGGGGGCCCATGAAATAAAGACACAAAATGGTCCCTCAGTCCTGGGCAGCCCCTTTTACTCCTCTAGGAATAACAGCAGAGTTATGGACAATGGGGAACTGGATGCTAAGCATCACACTTATGTTTTTAGAATATACAGAAACATTAGTATGGCTGCCAATACTCCAACCGTGAGATCCACGTCCAGTGATCCATGATGAGTGGAGCACCATAGAAGCAACCAAATCCCACCAATCTTAACATTCTCGCTACAAACGGAAGGAGAAGATGAAAGTTAAGTTGTAGCTCAGTGACTCAGAAGTTCTCCTTGGAAAAGGAAATGTGGACTTAGTGGAGCTGATTTTATCCTGCATCTGAAAGACAACAAAAGTCATCATGCCAGGGGACCTGTGGTCATATCTGATTGAAGAATGCACGATCAGTATTCACAGAAAAACCACCATGAAAATAATTGCAGCTTAAGCACCAATATCTGTTACAGAGGATGAGGAGGCAGAGAAATTCTACAATTAAATCAACATATGCGAGGCAACTCAGTGACTTCAATGCAAAGTTCGAAGGTGCTGAAAAATACATTGGAAGAAAAAGCCAAGAGGAAGGAATGAGCTAAGTCAAAAGCTTAAGGACTACACAGAATCCCCCTGCCTACAGATCATGAAATGCTTTCTTGAAAGAAGGATCAGGAATTGCTAAACATGAGCAGCACTAAAAATATCACTTTAAAAGAAATTTTAACATTCAACCAAATATTTATTAAGTGCCTATTATGTACTAATTGCTGGGAATACAATGGTAAAAATAAAACAATCCCTACTACCAAAAAGTTTACATTCTATTGGGGGGGGGGGGAACAATATGCCAAGTAAAGTTATAAGCATTTAGTAAGCACCTACTATATGTCAGGCATTATGCTAAGCACTGGGGATACAAAAAAAATTTTGAATAGCCCCTGCCTTCAAGGAGCTCTCAGTCTAATGGAGAGGCAAATAACTATGTGTAAATAAGATCTATACAGGATAAATTAGAGATAACCAACAGAGGGAAGGCACTAGCATCAAGGGGGATTGGGAAAGACTTCATGTACACAGATAATCAGATGCAAAATAAAGATGAAATCACAGAAGGAGTGACACTAGCAGCTAGAGCAATCAGGAAAAGTTTCAGGCAGGAGGCAGAGTTTTCCCTGAGCTGTGAAGGACACTAGGGATTCTAAAAGGCAGGACTGGGTAAGGCATGCATTTCAGACATAGAGTACAGACTATGTAAAGACAAGGTAATGGGAAATTATTTATAACTAACACAGGAGACATCCTGAATCAATTATCTATGTATAGCCAGATCTTGTTAGAGCAAAGATAGAGATTAGTAAAAAGATAACAGAATGAAGAAAGAAAATAAGAAAAATTTAGGTGTGGTTTTAAAAACTGCCACCTGACCTATATGGAAAAGTTATTGACGACAAAAAGTTGGAAATGGATATAGGAAAGGACGTTGACAACAATCATAACAATGTCACAATAAAGTTTAACTAATGTAATTCAATTCCTAAAATAAGAAGTCTAAAACCTGCCTTAGTCAGTAAACAAGTGATGTTCTTCCCAAAGAGAAAGATATGGGGCGGCCAGGTAGCACAGCGAGTAAGAGCACCGGCTCCAGTGTTGAGAAGACCTGGAGATTGAATCCCGGGCTCAGACACTTAGCACCCACCCAGAAACACCTGGCCGTGTAAACTTGAGCAAGTTACTTAACCCCAATTGCTTAGGGGCAGCCAGGTGGCTCAGTGAGTAAGAGCACCCTCCCCAGTGTCGGGATGACCTGAGGGTTGAATCCGGGCACAGACACTTAGCATCCACCCAGAAACACCTGGCCATGTAACCTTGAGCAAGTTACTTAACCCCAATTGCTTTAAAAAAATAAAAATAAAAATAAAAGAGAAAGATACGTAAGTCAAGGGAAATGCCAGTTTGGAATAAAAACCCATTTGTAAAATCTTACAGAGGAGACTGATAAAAGATTGCCTCATAAAATAAAGAGAAAAAAAAAGAAATGGTAAGGAGTAAACAAGTTTAAAGAAAGCTTAGTGAGAGACCTTTTAGCAAAGTTATTCCAAGGGCATTAAGAGCAAAACTGGAAGGATTGGCAATGAGCTTCATCTAAGAGTCACAGAGAAGTAAGTGGCGGTCATGAGCAAGGTAAAACACATTACAGACAAGGAATTACTCAGTAGAAATAGTGGGATGATTGTCCTTTAAGAAACACGTGCCTTGAAAAAAGATTGCCCAGCTTAATTAAGAGAATGAGAGATTACTAGACATATCTTATGTACTCCTTGCCTAACCATGTGATGTCTTGAAAAGTATTTCCTTATAAACGTATCAATCATGTTAATGAAGACTTCTTGAAAATAAAATTAAGAACACTACAATTAGCCTTGGTGTGGTATGAATGCTTGACTGGAAATCAAGAGAGGCCTGGGTTCAAATCCTGACCTTGAAATTTACTATCTGAGTGCCTGGTCCTTGGGAAAATTGTTTAACCACCCCAAGTCTCTCTATGTTCATATTTAAATGAGGGATAATAATACTTCCCCTATGCACCTTATTGGGCTGATGGAAAGTGATTTGTAAACCTTAAAACATTCTAGAAACAGTCCTCAAAGAAGCATGTACTACAGCTATTGGCAAAATATATAATTTTTTATTAGAGTTATGGCAATAGACTATATGTCCAATGTCCAAAATTGCCAAACTGGGAGCAATTTTCTTAATTCAATTACTTCACTCCAATCTTAAAATCAATGATTTTTTTTTCCTGTATGTGCCTTTGACCACAGATGACAGGCTGAGGAGTCGGTGATCATGCAACCAGAGCTGAAAAATATTATTAAATTTCTCAGTGATAATTGGTTTTCTATAGAATGGTCTTAAGCAGCCCTGCTTCAGGATGGTGTGTGTCCCTCTCTCTCTCACACTCTCTCCACACACACATAAATACTTACACACACACACACACACACACACACACACACACACACACACACACA
>NW_027185761.1:65427781-65436617 GCF_028583685.1 Petaurus breviceps papuanus | reverse complement strand
CACACACACACACACACACACACACACACACACACACACACACACACCCTGGGTTCTGTTGGAAAAGTTCCCAAATGGTGACTTCCTTGCACAGAGTTGGTTGGCAATTGTCATAGTTAGCTCACATTTTTAAGACACCCTTCAAAGTGCTTTACTTTGCTTATTTCCCTGGAGCCTCACAACAAACCCAGAAAAATGGCACAATAGATTTTACTGGACATATTTTATAAATGAGGAAGCCATGGCTTAGAAAGTTTAAGTGACTTCCAAGGGTCAGAGAGCTAGTGAAGGAGTAAAGGTGGAAACTTAACCCAGGTCTTGCTTAGTAGGAGACAGAATAGATTCTAGCATAGCACCTTATTTTATTACAGTCAGGAGTCATTAGCTTTCCAATAAATATTGTGACAACTTTTCAACAAGAGGGCTTACTATCTGTTGGTTGATGAATGAATAAGGACAATGTAACACATTTAGAAATAATGGATAGTTTTCTTTAAAAGAAAAACCTACTAAATCTGACTGACATTAAAATAAAAAAAGTCAAAATTTAGTGGTCATATGACTCTTGAATAGTGACTCATATGCATGGGCTATATTTTGCTACCTATAACAAAATGGGGCAGGAAGGAGGGCAAAAGAAATGAATGTGAAATAAATATCTGAATTCATTATATAACTAATTTATAAACATTCATTGTCTAAACTGGGGCAAGTCAGGTAATATTCCTTGCCCCCAATTTCTTTAATGGGGCACTCATCTGATAGGGTTATCATGAGAATGGACAAGACATGGGGAAGAGGAAAGTATTTTGTAAAAATGAAACATTAGAAAGTGTGAACTGGTAGCAATTGGCAGTAAAATTCTGAAGGGAGTACATGTTCTCATATTTTTGTAGAATCCTTACAACCCGATCTGGTATGACATCTTTCTGGATGAGCCAGAGAGGAGAAGTGAACAACAATACATAAAAATATCTGGTGCAGACAGGTGATTCCACCAGCATGAAAAACTCCCTGTATGGAAATGTCCTCCACTGATATAGCACTTAGTGTCTCACACATTGTAGGTGCTTAATGAATGGTTACTGACATTGATTGACTGATACCAATGCAAAATTCCTTTGAAATTTGCAGGCAAAGAGAACTGCCTGGAACACTGGGAGAGACCCACAGACACACAGTGGGGATGGGATGTGTTACCACAGGACTTGAACCAGGTTCTTCCTGACTTCTCTCGCCATTAGGTTACATTGATTCTCAATAAAAATAACAAGCTGCATTTATGTAAGTCTTTAAGGTTTTCATGGACCCTTTTTTTAAAACAAAAAAATTCTCATTCAAGCCTGATTCCAAATATGTAAGATAGGTAGTATGGATGCAATTGTCTCCATTTTACAGATGAAGGAACTAAGGCTCAAAAAATGGAGGTGATTGGCAAAGGAGGGAATAAAGCATTTATGAAACACCTACTATGTGTCAGTCACTGTGCTGAGGGCTTTACGAATATCAACTCATTTGATCGACACATGAACAGACAACCAGTAGGTGTCAGAGAGGTGACACTGGTCTTCCTAACTCCAAGTTTGACACTGAATCCATTACAACTATATCCTCTCTATATTCACTACAGCTTTGTCCATCTACCCTTCATACACCCAAGCCTAAAGCCTCACTACCTGTGGTTTTCTCATAATTACAATATTGGAATAGTAGCAAGTGTTACAAAGTTATCTTGAGTGTTAGAAGAATACAACCACAAAGTCACTAGATGGATCAAACTCTCACACATAAGTGGGGGAGACGGCCAAAAAAATCATGAATGGAAGTAGTTAATAAATCCTACATTCCTTAAAATACAGAAAAATGAAAGAATCGGTCTTTGGGGTCGGTGAGAGTTTGCTGGATTTCTCTCCTCTTAAATTCTGTCATCTCTTTTCTTTTTTTTTTAAATCGCAAGTCAGCTTCCCACAGACATGAGCTGAATACTTTGCTTCCCCCCCAAACTATTAGCCAGTGTATCAGGTTTAACCTCGGATTTGGATTTCCTCATCGATAATTGTCTAATTGGATTTTGCCAATTCTCAACAAAGTCTAGAGTGTCCCAGGCCACGCTTTTTTCATGTGGACTCATAACCAAGAAAAGGGGCTAATAATCCAACTTTGTCTTCCAAAGAGGACAAAGGAAGGATGGGAATTCAACACTGTACAGAACAACATAGGACCCAGTTCATGCTTTAATTTGGTATGTGAGCTAAAAGAAATTCAGTGTCTGGAATCAGATATTGTTCAGCACAGGTTAAATACCACGGGACAATAGACTCTAAGGAACCATCCAAATTCTTCTGCTGTACAGGAATCTAATTATCTCAACTATTGCTCAAAAGAAAAAAAAAGTCAGCAGCCTGGCATTGCCTCAGACTTGGAAATATTTTGGTTAAAAAACAATTGTTGTTGTAATGAGACTGGTTATAATGAGATTTCAACTGTAGTAACAATACCAAATTGAAAGCAGAATTACTTACAAAAGAGTCCTGTAAAATAGCATTATTTTAGGACAATGGAAAATAAGGTGTTTGTGGTTTTACCCCATAAATTCTCTGCTGTCTGCTCATATTTATTCCTTCTTGGCAGTCCTCTGAATACTCATTCACATTGGAGAGTTCTTCTGCCCTAGCATTCATTTTGTGGGGGAAACCACAGAAAAAAACATCTCCCAGCCTCACCTTTCTTCCCCCATTTTATTGGTTCTTCGGTCCTAAATCTCATACACGTATCACACTCGCATTCAGTTACACTCCGGACAATGAATTTTCCTAATCCAGTTAGCATGCTGACAGAACAGTGCTCACAATTTATAGAATTTCCTTTTAGCCATCTACCTGTTTCACAGTTCATTACAATCCACAATGCACACCTGTGTTTATGCAATCACAAGCAATTTTACACTGAGTACTAAATAAGGTATTGTCATAAATCCTTTAAAAATGCAATTTATCCCTGAACTATCTATCAATCAAATTGGGGTTTGTAGCTACCTGCCCGATTCCTTAATGGTGCAGAAATTGGTTACACACCATATCACAGACATTCTCAACTGGCAGCTGTCTCCAGTGAAAGGCTTGGAAGCCTCCTTCTCTACCTTTTCTTTTAATGGTCATCTCCATAGCCCTGGGGATACTGGGAAGGGGGATTTCCTTTGTTATCCAATTACCTCTGCTATTCAATTTTATGTCCTTCACTTTGATCTATATGTCCTCTTGTTGGTCTGGTTAAAAAAAATAGAACACCGGTGGGGGCTCATGAGCTATGGCTTTTAAGCAAATGCTGATCCAAAGCAAGTCATGAACCTGGTTGATGGTAGCTTTCAGGAGAACCATAATTGAGTGGGAACTCAGGCTACATACACTTGGACTGGATTACCTTCTCATAAAAATCATAGCTCAAAGTCACATTTTTAAAGTTTCAATCTAATGCTAAAGATTTACCAAACCAAGTACTCCGTACCAGGAGTTCCCTAAATTGCATCAGCTCAGAAAGTCTCATAGCTATCTTTTCTTGGGTCCAGAGATGTTTTTAGCATTCTGGAGCTCCCACAGTCTGATCCTGGCTTATTTTTATCTGACCCTCAGGTTTTCACATCATTAATAAGAGAGAAAGTAAACAAAGACCATATACATTAAGGGAGAAAAATGTTTTCATAGTTTGGCACTGTCATCAGACAGACTCAAAATGGAAAATAAAAACCACCCTCAAATGCTTGCACCAGAGGAGGTGAACCCCACAATAAATGTAGTCCCAAACATTTTTCCTCTCACTAATAAAGAACTCTGTAGACCACCCAATCACAACCACCACAGGAGCTATGACTCAGCTGACTTAGATCCTTTTTTTCTTTCAAATGAGAATTATCAATAAAAATATAGGAAGGTGTCATATGAAAGAGAAGCAGCTTAAAACTTGAAAAACAAAGATTGAAATGGTTACCCGTCAGCTAGGTATTTGTCCACCCTTTAAATTCACCTTGTCTCATCTTTTACAGTGACAAGAATTCTGACATAGGTTTATATGTAGATTCCTCAAGTCTAAAATGGTTCTTGACTAATTTGTTAGATCATTAAATTGCTATTATCACAAAGAACAAATACTTTCTAAAGATACTTTTTTTTCCACCAGGGACTCCAGATATGAGTAAGTCTATTTATCTCAGAGTTATTTTAAACTAACTGTGTACTTTGAAGATTTAATAAATAATAGTGCGCATTTATATAATGCTTAGAAGATACAGTGTCGGAGGTAGAAGAGTAGCCTTGGCATCAGGAAGATCTGGATTCAAGTCTTCTCTCTGACACTTCTTAATGTCCCAGAAACTCACTAAGACTCAAAGTTGAAGACAAGTTGCTAATATTTATGGGTGGAAGACATTTCCATACCAGGATTCCCTAAACTGATTAAATAATAGATCCATACAAGAGGGAAGGAAGGAGAGAGAGAGAGAGAGAGAGAGAGAGAGAGAGAGAGAGAGAGAGAGGGCTTTGAAGATTTTTAAAATACTCTATCCACATTCCCAAGGCATCCCCAAGCCATGTTACCAACACTCTAGCTTCCTCCTCAGTCTCTTCCCACCTAAAATCAAATACCCATCATTCCAAGCCTGGGCTCTGACTGGTAAACTCTCACCTTCCTCTACCAGGCCCTGGGCTCACCATATCACTGCACTGACATTTTCAAGCCATTCTGCGAGATACGTTCCCTGCAACCCACAAACCCTTCCCAATTATCAACTGTTATTCCTCCTACATGTGTTTTCTTCCCCTTTCAGAATGTAAGCTCCTTGTGGACAGGAATTGTCTCAATTTTGTACATGTATCTTAATGTTTAGAATAGTACCTGGCATGTAGCATTTAATTTGTTTATTCATTCACTCATAAACATTATTTCAATGGACCCTCATATTATCATGCTATGTAGACATGTATTATCGCTCTCCCTACTTATAGATGGATGTATCTGGATGGATATATGTATAGACTATATCTGGGACAGTACTTGAACTTGGGTGGTCCTGACTCCAAGCCCAGTCCAATATCTCCAAAGAATCAATAAACATGTATTAAAGTACCTACGAGGCACTGGGCACTGTGATGAGCCCTGAAGATATAAAAAGAGGCAAAGGGTAGTCCCTGCCCTCAAGGGCCTTGAAATCTAACGAAGGAGACAACATTCAAAGAACTAGATAAAGAACATTATTGCTGTTCCATCAACAACCCTAAGAGGTTCAATAAAAATCTATATTTTAAAATAGGATTCACTGACTTCCATCATAGGACAAACATCCATTTCCCTCTCCAAGCAGGAAAGGACTTGTTGCCGTCCAGGGGACAGAAAAGGTCAGTGTTGTGGGTGTGAGAACCAGGAGTCACCCACATCCCTCCCATCCCCAGGTATTCCACTGGCACCACGGGTCACAAGCTCTTTCCTTTATCTCACCAGCCTTTGCTCCCAAGAGTTGAAGCTCTCCAGGAGAAAGGAGCCAAGGAGCAATGAGAAAAAAAGAAGCAGACCAAGCTTGCTCTGAGCCCACAAAGAACACTTCCTCAGGCCAAACCTCCCATGCTATGACTCATCCTGGACACTGACAGAACTGGTCTGCCTTCTCATCGGGGGATTCCACTGAGTCACGGTGACTCAACAGGAGCAGGGTGGTCACCAAACTCACCCAGGACCATCAGGCCCCTGGGAAACCTCTCCTTGCTTTCAAACTTAGGAAGCAACTAAATTTGAATGCTTGGGGGAGAGAGGTGACAGGGCAAGACAAACACTATTATTCCAGTTTTTCCTACATCTTGAGTCAATCACTCTGGCCTTTAAGTACCTGTCCAAAGGGGTCATTGCCCTTCATGGGAAGGGCTGTTGAGGGAAATCATTCTTGTAAATTGTAAGTCATAGGTAGGGCCCTACACATGGCTAGGCAGGGTGATAGAGTGTTGTAACAGCAAACACTCTGGCATGCCCAGGATGGCTGCTAGCGCAGGTTCTTAGATCTGCTTTACTAGGAAAGAGAGCTGTTTAAGGAGTCAGCAATCTCTCTTCTAATTACATTCACAGTTCAGGAGAAAAGTCAACACCCTGAACTTCAGAGAAAATACAGAGAAATAAAGACCAACAGACAAGGTTCTGACTGCCTGAATCAAAGCAGTATTGCTATGCACTCCACTTACATCCCTGGATGGAAAGAGCCTTTACATTTCAGCAGTCGGGAACTCTGAACATACAGTCACTCAGAACCCTGACCAGGGAATCACAAGATCCTTCTCATCAGCAAGCCCCCAAAGCAAAATACCAACTTAGAGTTTACATACACTTCTCAGAGTCAGAAGGCATCACAACCCTCATGACTCAGTGTCCAATTAGAAATTAGCAAAAGGTGTAAAAGCTTTCCTACAAGCAAGCCTCCCCTAAGCAAGCTTCCCTAAATGGGCAGGAGAAGATCTTAAATCCCATTAACATTACAAGTGTCCAGAGAACTAGTTGCAAGTCTGTAAGGCCCGGGTTCAAATCCAGCCTCTGACAAATACTTGCTGGATGACCCTGGGCAAATCAAGTCACCACTTCTCAGAAGCACCCCGGAAGCTCTGTAAGCCTCTACATTGAAGACAAATTGTTGATCTGCATTGGTGCAGGAAGCTACCAGGAGTTCCCTTCACAATGAAAATCATAGCCCCCATCTTCATATTTATATATTAAAAATGTACATACACATATTTCCATATATACATAAAACATATATGTATTGCATACATACACATATTTGCATGTGTGTGCACACACTTATATGTGTGTTTTGCCATATGTGGTTGCTCATGTATACATACATGCAACACATGCATATGTATTGTGGGCATCTGCCTTAATAGGACCTTTCTCATCCAAAAGTTTCTTTTGCCAGTAAAATCCCATTGCCTATACATTGATCAAAAATATACTCCCATACACATGTGTGTATAATACATATATATGCAAATAAATAACCAAGATTAGCTATATCTTGGGCTGCTAGATGGCAAAGTAGATAAAGTTAGACTTGAAGTCAAGACCTGAGTTTGAATCGCACCTCAGATCCTCCCTAGCTGAGTGACCCTGGGTAACTCACTTATCCTCTCCAACTCAGTTTTCTCATCTGTAAATTAGGGATAAAAATAGCCCCTAACGTATTGGGCGGTCTTGAGGACCAAATGAGACAACAGATATAAAGTGGTCTGTAAAACTAAAATCAAAGTTATAGAAAGGCTAGTTATTGTTACTGTTGTTTTAGAAACGTATTTAGGAATAAGTCAAGGCATCTGTGTTTTGTCTCCTCCAGTACAAGGGAAGCTCCTCTACTATGAAGGAAGGCAGGGATTGCCTCCCCAGCCCTCAGCACAGTGCCCGGCCCATACATACTAAGTTTAATTTGCTGTCTATGGAGGAGGTCAGATGGTCAGCAGAGAGGAGGCCACAATGAGAATCAGAATGGAAGGCCAAGTCTTGCAGTGAGACAGAGGGCCTGAATGAGAGGAGATTCAGAGAGCCCTGAGGCGTCCCAGCTGGGTGACCTCAAGCTGACCCCTTCACCTTTCCAAGCTGCCATTTTGTCATTTGTAAAAGGGCAAAGATGACATTCTTCAAAGTCTCTATTTCAGGTGCTGTTATTGGTAATGAATAGCCTACCTCATTTCAGGTCAATGTAGAGGAAAGAGATTTGTCTGAAAGAGTGAAAAGTCTAGCTATATTTGGGGAAAAAATCATTTTCTGTACATTTAAGAAGCAGAAGTAGGGGAAATAAAGCAAATA
Source organism: Petaurus breviceps papuanus (assembly GCF_028583685.1). NCBI lineage: Eukaryota > Metazoa > Chordata > Mammalia > Diprotodontia > Petauridae > Petaurus > Petaurus breviceps. The sequence goes on along the minus strand of NW_027185761.1, from coordinate 65,428,787 downwards.
ATGCTACGAGTTAAAGAGTCTTGGATTTAGGAAGGGAAGAGGGATCAGGAGCCATTGAGACCACGGGCTCAATCTCACATCCATGAACTTGGCTTAAAAAAAACTAATAACAATATCTCAATATAAGCGTTTTCCTTTACAATCAAATTGTTTTATGTATCTACAGAACATCATTCTGAGAAGGGGTCCATAGGCTCCACCAGACGCAAGAAGGGCCAGGAGACAAAAAGAAAAGGTTAAGAACTCTTGTTTTTGGCCAACCCCTTCATTTTGCAGATAAGGAAACTGAGGCCTCGAGTCTAATCTTCTGACACTAAATACAGTGCTTTCCACTGGGCCACACTGTCTTAAGTGTGTCTGTTTTAATCAAAGCATTAGTCCACAGGGTTGGCCTCTATATACATTGTGATTACACAGAGATAAATTGGTATTTGAGAAATGCTTGAAAAGTTTGCTCTCTCAGGAAGGTAAACATTCCCTTAGACATTACCATTTTGTTTGACATGTTTAGTTTTCTCAAAGGTTGTTAAGATATTAAGTTCAATCTTCACCTTGTCATAAGTGATCCTGAATGCTATGCCATGGAAAGTCTGAGTTAATAAAATGGCACTGTATTAGGAATTCAGTCTCCATGATTTATCTTACAGGACAATCACACAAACAACACATATTGGTTTGTGCTCTAACTGATTATCAGAAAAAGTTGGGGGTAGGAGGTTGTTATAACAAGGGTTTTGAAATCTTAATAATGTATCTTTTCTCTAAAATACTTATATTTTAAAACTCAAAAGACTCCATTTTCTCATCACTATAAAGACTCTCTCCATCTCTGAGAATCCTAACTGATGCAGCCCTTCTCAACCTTCCTGGTGAAGAAAAGGAAAGGAAGGGAAAGGAAGAGAAAGGAAGGGAAGGAGGAAGGGAGGGAGGGAGGGAGGGAGGGAGGAAGGAAGGAAGGGAGGAAGGAAGGAAGGAAGGAAGGAAGGAAGGAAGGAAGGAAGGAAGG
>NW_027185761.1:65424351-65427771 GCF_028583685.1 Petaurus breviceps papuanus | reverse complement strand
AGGAAGGAAGGAAGGAAGGAAGGAAGGAAGGAAGGAAGGAAGGAAGGGACACCTTTATTAAGCAATTACTGTGTGCCAAGCTTTGTGCTAAGCACTGAGAACGCAAAAGAACACAATGCCTACTTTCAAGGAGCTCACCCTCAGCTCATAGAGTCTTAGGCCATGATCTTGGAGATGAATTTTCCCCCTCATTTCTTCATCATCTCTTTTTTACGAGACAATATCACTCATAAGCTTCTGTTATCTTCTCCTCATGATGCCCTACAAGTGACTTCATATTCTAAAACAGCCTTTCCATACACTGTCAGGACTTTTCTCTGATTATTGTTTGCTGGTTAAAATAATTTCCGAGCTCTCTGGCCTCCTCACTGAGACTTATACAGCCAGTGGTGTTATCAGATTGGAAGTGCTGACTGGGGGAGAAGGGAGGAGGAGGGGGAGGGAGAGAAAGAACATTTATTCAGCACTTACTTTGTGCCTGGCACTGTGCAGAATGTTTTACAATTATTAACTCATTTGATCCTCATAAAAACCCTGGGAGGCAGACACTACTATTATGCTTATTTTACAGTTATGGACACTGAGGCAAACAGAGGTTAAGTGACTTTCCCAGGCTCACACAGCTAGGAAATATGTCTGGGGCTGAATTTGAACTCATATCTCCGTGACTCCAGGTCTGGCACTCTATCCATTGTGCCACCAACTGCCTGTATAAGTAACTTTTAATTGAATGCAATAGCTTTGTATTTTGAGTCTTTATTCTAACTTGGTACTGACTTTGCCCCTTTCTCTAACTCATCAGTGTCCCAGCTGCTCACAGATAGTTGGTACCCAAACATTCCCACATCAGAAACTCATCATTTCCTAACAGAAAACATTCAATCCCATATTGTGCTAATGTTGCTCACCATGCTCTACTCTCTTAAGCTACCTTCTTTAAAAAGTATTCCTCTGAGAAAGTTCTGAATAATCTAGGAGCCTTTGGCTTTTTCCATTTCTTAATCTTGAACCATCTTTCCTAGCATTCTTTGACAATGTTAAATAACCAAGTCTCCAGTGAAGTGGTACTTCCTGATGGCTTTAAATGTACCATGAAATTATCTCCATCAGATCCTTCATATGCCTCTCCTAGGACAATTTTTAATTTATTTTTTGTTATCCCGAAACTGAAAAACATCAACAAACACCAATATTTCCATTCACAAAGAACAAAAGAAAGAACTGCAGACAAAGCCATGAATCTCCACTATGTCCTGTTTGCTCCTTTTTTTAAGGTATATAAGAAATTCAACATGGCAGTTTCAAAGCTGTCCTGCTTGTCTGTGTCTCCCCTCAACTTCCTTCTCCTCTCCTTTGTTCATTCCTTCATTGATGCTCTATTCTTTCTTTTTCTATATTTTGGGGGAGGGGGTATTACTATCACCAGCTCCCCTTTGTCCCCCTCCAAAAGAAAAAGTAAAATCCTGCCTGGTAACAAAAAAACAGAATCAATAAAACCAATTCCCACATTGGCCACGTCCAAAAATGTCTGTCTCCTTTCTCCCAGGAAGTCCCCCCTCCTCTCCAGGCAGGAAGTGGAAACCTGCTTTGTGCACAGTCCTCTGGAATCATTCTGAAGCCCCCTGCACTGCTCAGAGTTCTCCCACTTTTCAAAGTCCTTTTTCCCCTTTCAATACCATAATCATTGCAGAAGCTGTTTCACTGAGAAGCTATTCTCCGGTTAGCGGCACCTTCCTGATGACTTGCCAATTCCTTTAGAGTGAGATTCTCAGTCCTGAGAAGCTGCCATTTCTCTGGTATGTGTTTACTCACTGCTCACAGGACAAGGATCTCATATTCTGATTATAACAACAAAACACCACTGTCTGTTCACAGCCAAACCATTGTGATTCTTAGCACCTTCTGTCCCTAAGCTACAATGAAGTTTAAAAATAAAGAAATGAATATCAAAGAACAGATAATGTTTCATAACCATAGCAGTGGGTGTAAAGTACTCCTTTTATGCAACGCATCTTCCAAAAACTATTGAATATTCTTCCAAGAATAATACTTCTCTCGTGCTCAGGAGTTTGGAGATTGGTATTAATGTGGAAGAAAAGGACAGAAAATAAAATAAATCTAACTTTCCCTGACATCGGGCTAAGAACAAATATGAAAGACCCCCCATTCCCCAATGAGCTACATTTCTCTGTGGCATTCTGTGACATAAAAAAAAATAAAGAATGCATGTGAAATGCTGTGGACTCAACTCTGAAGCCAAATAACATCACCTCCCACCCCCGCACCAAATATCAAAGCAAAACTAGACAGGCCTTTGGTCAGAACACAGGAGCTAGCTTAAGAACAGTACACAGAGTAAGGTTTGGTGAAGTCAAGAAGGTCCCACCTCCCAAGACTTCACTGACATAGAACATTCTCAATCCTCGATGCCATCCTCATTCCCTGTCTCTGTGATGAGAGGGCCAGCAAGTGACCCTTTAAAATCCACAATACTACTCTGGTTGCTACAAGCAGTGAATGAATGGGATGCCTGCTGAGATATACATGTCGGGCAATCTCTCTGATGGTGTCGATCACCACAGATGCACTCTCTCCCATATGCATTTCATCCAGGTTCTCCCATAAATGTTCAACAATGGGTTTGCCCAACATACCGTAGGCTTCCTCTGACACTCAACACTGGGATAAAACCAACGAAGCACGTGAGCTGTCCATCAGTTGCACCCAATGCTCATGACGTGGCCGGCTCACCTGTACTGGTCAATGAAGGAATGTTGTGCATATTGGAATATACCAGTTAGTTATACTAATGGCGTCGTTTGCAGTCCATCTGCGTATTTCTGTTTCTGTGCAGCTCCTGGCTTTATCCCAAAGTGCTGGCGGTCTCCTTCCAAAGCCATTGACATTGTGTGGCCACCAAGAGCAGGCTAGCCGCTGCTTATCCATCCCTCCTGTGACTTGACTAGCCCGCCTTCTCTCATGTCTATTGAATTGACATTGTGTACATTGAAATGTGCTGGTTGGGAAGCAAGAAACATGAAGGGGGAATAGGAAAATCAGGATCCTGGCCTTTGAGGCCTTTGAAGCTATTTTTAAAAAACAAAATATTATGTTATGCATTGTGTGGTATCTTTGTATGTGCATAATCATTATTCTATTGATTTATGACTCACATGTCAAATAGCGTCTGGGCATGTGGACAAGCTAAAACAAACAATACCAGTAGCCAAACCACAGTGCCGTGAAACCAGATCCAGCCAGCTCTCCCCAGGCCTCACCCCACCCCATATTACCACCACCCACCCAAGTCAAATTCCCCAGTAGGCAAAAGCCTTCGATGTAAAACTCTGCCCATGACATGTTATAGAAAGGCACCCAAAGTCTGCTGACAGCTCGGCCTTTCCAAAAGGAAAAAAAAAA
>NW_027185761.1:65382805-65414351 GCF_028583685.1 Petaurus breviceps papuanus | reverse complement strand
TGTCTCTCTCTCTCTCTCTGTCTCTCTCTCTCTCTCTCTGTCTCTCTCTCTCTCTCTGTCACACACACACACACACACACACACACACACACACATGAGTAAGAAAGAGAACGTATGGGGAAAGGAAGACCCAGGATGAAGTTAACAAACACAACACCGGAAATTAGACTTCTGTGAGCTTCCATTTGCTCCTTAAAATTACCATCCTTGGAGCAGTTAGGTAGCACAGTGAATAGAGCATCAACCTGGAAGTCAGGAGGACCCGAGTTCAAATCCAGCCTCAGACACTTACCAGCTGTGTGGCCCTGTGTAAGTCATTTGACCCCAATGACCTCAAAAAAATTGGCATCCTCAGAAATAACACAAGAACACAAAAGCATATCTCCTTGTGATCAGTCATACGTATGCTGGATTATATACATGAAATGGGTTCATTTAAAATTATAACTAAGACAAACTCCCAAGGCGGGGCCCCCTTTGGAGAGGAGATGCCCATAACTGCCCCACATCCCCACTAGTAGGGAAATATTTACTGGCTAGAGAAAGAATGTACCAGGAATAGCCTTGGCATCTCTGACACGGGCAATCCAACTACCATCTCAGTGCCTTCAGCAGCTCTGGGAGATTAGGATTTAGTGGGTGGTGCCACAGCGCACAGAGCACTGGGTTTGGAGTCAGGAAGACTCATCTTCATGAGCTCAGATCCAGCCTCAGACACTTCCTGGCTGTGTGTCCCTGGGCAAGTCACTGAACCCTGTTGGCCTCAGTTTGCTCATCTGTCAAATGAGCTGGAGAAGTATCTTTGGCAAAAACCCCGGCTGGGGTCATGGAGAGTCGGACAGGACTGACCAACAAAAGAGTGCACTGGAGAGAACAGCCTGGAGACAGAGGCACTGGGCTCACAACCCACTTCTGACACCACCCATGTGGCCTCCCTAGGCCTCTGCTTCCTGATCTGTAAAAGGAGGCTGGGCTGCGTGTCCTGTCATAACTCCATGTGCCCACGACGCTGATGGGGAAGGAAAGGGCAAAGAACAGTGTTTAAGAGAAATGCAGTGTCCTTGGTGGGGGCCGAGATGTTCCCCCTCCCAGCAGTAACAGTGAAAATGGAAAATGGCACAGCCAGAAACGCAGGGCTGCAGAAGCCCAAGAAAGGCAAGGCAAGCACGGGCCGAAGGCCAGCCAGCATGACATCAGGCACGTCGAGGCCTGTGCAAACCTCACACCCACTTCGTCTCTCCCCCCAGCCATCTGCAGCGCTCCTTGCGCCCCTCAAGAGAAGAACCCGCCAAAGCAAACAGCCTCTTTGTCATCCCCATGCAGCCTTCCCTTCCTGAGGAGGGCACGGATGATCACGGCCCGGGCTGGGCGAGGGGCTTCCAAACCTCAGAGGCTAGGGAGAAAATGTGCTTGAGATTCAGACCAAAAGGGGCCAAGCACCGAAGGCAGCTGAGGGAAGGTGAGGCTCCTCTGCTCCGAGGGCCAGAGCAAGGGGACCAAGCCAGCCTCTGACAAGGCCTTCTTCAAGAGGCCAGCCAGAATTCTTTCCCCCAACCTAATGATGGTATTCTCCAAGGACTAATACAGCAGCTGAGAGACACAGTGTGTAAAGGGCCTGGAGTGGGGAACTGAGTTCCAAACCAGTTTCCCACCTCTGCAATCACTCTCTCACCTCCACAGCTGCTGCTTCCCCTGACCCTTCCCTCCGATCATACTGGCCACAAGGATTTCATTTCCTTACTACCACTAACGATGAATGCTGCAATTTGGGGGGCATTCACTGACCAAACTCTGTCTAGGCTTAAGGTCAAAATGTAGAGCTACCAAAGCCCCCATTTTACAATAAGGAACCAGGCTCCTAAAAACAGAATTAGGACACATCTCCTAGGATCTCGACAAGTCCAGTGTTCACTTCTCTAAAGTACAGAGCTTCTTGGTCACTTGTATTTACCCAGGAACCCAGAGGTGTCACAGTGTGGACATATACACACATACATATATGCATGTGTATGTGTGTGTGTGTGTGTATTTTTTTAACCTGGCATTTTTATAAAGTGAGCTCCCAATAAGGAAACCCCTGTGGCAATGCACTAGGCCCTGCTAAGCCTTAAAAATGTGTCTGAAGCCAGAAGAGGCTCAGTGGCCTGTGCAGGGCCCCACGGCCAGCAGGTACCAGAGGCGCTCGTGACTCCGGGGCTGGCTCGAAAGCAAGTCAAAGTCAAGTCGAGGAGACCTTATTAAGTGTTTACCAGGGACCAGCTGAGCTGATACCAAGATGGGTTAAGAGCGGTCCCTGGCCTCAGGGAGCTCCCACTCAAAATACCGAATAACAAGACACACAGAGCGATGCTGGAGATGACAGGAGGCCACTGATCGGCTCCCTGGACAGAGTTCTGGGCCCGAGGTCGGGAGGACACTTCAGAGTTCAGACACTTCCCAGCTGAGTGAGCCTGGGCAAGTCACTGAATCTGTCTGCCTCAGTTTCCTCATCTGTAAAATAGGAATATGAACAACAGCTCCCTCCCAGAGTCGTCATGAGGACCCATGAACACAATATTTATGAAGGGCATACACAGTGTCTGGGCATAGGAAGTGCTGTGTCAAACTCAGCCATCGTTGTTACTGTTATTTTTATTATAGAAGCACTGTAAGATGTCATGTCAGCTCTTTGAGAGAGGTACTATTGTGACCCTCATTCCCAGATGAGGAAACTGAGGCAGACAGAGCTTGAGTGACTTGGTCGGGGTCACACAGCAAGGAAGTGCCAGAGACAAAATTCGAACTCGGGTCTTCCTGACTCCAAGCCCAGCACTCCATCCACTGTGGCTGTTTAAGGTAGTTACAGAGGAGACAGAACATCCGTGACGTGCTGCCTCCGATTCTTGGGGGTCATTGTGTTTAACGTCTTGCCGGCTGTAAGGCAGTCTAGATAGGAGGCCCAGAGCCAAGAGATGGGGGCTTGCTCCTGGCCCAGCTGGAGGCCAGGGTCCCATGCCGGGGAGGAAGGCACAGGAGGACTGGAAAGGGAGGAGGCGGCCGTTAGCAAGGGCTTTGAAAGCCCAGCCAAGCACTTTGTATTTGATTCCAGAGCACAGGAGCGCTCAGAAAGCAAGGAGGAACGTTCCAGGCTCTCTCCTCAAATCAGGGCTCTAGGCCTTGAGAGAGAAAAAGGTCTTGGTCCAAGTGTCTAGAACGGCAGCTCCACAGCAAGCTGAGCTCCCCATCCAGGGCATCCTTGAGTCCCGCAAAGGGAAAGCACCATGAAGATCTGGGAGCCATTACCCTGCATTCTGGAGTGGCTTCTGGGGCCTGGAGACCCCGGCTGGGAGGCCACGCCACTCTGGCCCTCCAGCCCTGGTGCCCTTAGCTGCCTGGACAGGCGGGGCTCCACTCAGAGCACTGGATCCAGCCACATCCTGCCCTTGTGCCCTTTGCATACGCCCCAACCTCCTAGGACCACAGACCAATGCAGACTGCCCCTGCTCCTGGCCAGGCCACAATGGCCAGCTTCCCTAGGGCTCCCCCCCCACCAAAAACCACCATTCCCCTGTGTGTTGTCTGCCCCTGTTATTAGCTCATGAGTTCCTGGAGGGAAGGGACTGTCTCACCTTTGTACTTGCACTCCTGGCACTGGGCATATAGTAAGCACTTAATAAATGCTTAAATGCAGGCATAGATACGGGGCTAAATGGGATGTCATATATGTCTGTCTACATGTGTACATACACATATATGTCTTACTGTGCTTATATACACATACATGTGTGTTTATATGTAGGCATGTGTTGTACATTGTATGTAACTTTGTGTGTATGTGTGACATTGCATTGCACAGGGCACATCCACATGTGTCATGTGATCGTATTTATGTGTTATGTAAATGCAACATGCATGGACACGTGCATTGTGTTGGTGTCTTATATGTGTATGTATATATAACTGCATTTAGATATTTATTTCTATTGCAATATTATATATTTTATGTTTTTAGATTACATTAATCTGAAAAAGGGACCATAAGCATCACCAGAGGACTGTCAAAGGGGTCTTCATGATAGAAACAAAGGTTAAGGGCCCCTGATTCCTTTATTTTACACTTAAGAAAACTGATGCCCAGGGAGGTGAAGTAACTTGGCCAAGGCCACAGAGACAGTGATCAAGTCAAGATCTGTATGCAGGTCCTCAGACTCAAACCCAGCCCTCTCTATGCTTCCCCATGTGGCCTTCTACCTGAGAAGACCCAAGAATAAAGGACACTGGGTAGAGAAAACTGAAAAAAAAAAACCCTGCCTCATGAAAGAAATGAAGATCACCCTAGCAACAGAGCACTGCAATTACTTGTGGCCATGGCCGTGTTGGTCTGCTGTCCTTAATCAATTTGTCCTTTTTCTCTTTTTTAATAAAAACTTTGCCTAATTTTTTGTTCTGATGACCCAAAAGCCCCAGGGCACATCAGTCTCTGGGGACACAAAGAGCCTTGTCTGGCCATCCCCTGGGAGGGAAGCCAGGCTCCCCAGCATAGCTTTGGTCTCTGGTGACATCGTTAATGGCCAGACAGAGCTGGTGACAGACATGAGGAGCCAGGTGTGCCCTTGGGGTGGGATCCACATATCTAATGAGCAATCAGAGATTCCCGGCCAACACTGCCGGCCAAATAGCCTCCCCACCACCTCTCAGCCCTCCTGGGCAGTCTCCTTCCTGAGAGCTAGACTGGGCAAACTCTGCTCCTCTAATGAAAGCCATGTACCTCTGATTCTCCCCAGAGAGGGGCTCCCCTGACACAGGGGGGAGCCAGGAAAGGAAGGCTGTTCAGGAAAATGGATCCCAGAGCTGAGGATTGCCAGTGAAATCCTTCAGAAATTCTCCTCGTCCATCCACACAGCCAAAGGGCTAAGTCCTAAATCTCCATGTGTAGGAGCTCCATGGTGCAAAGACACTGGGCCTTGGAGATTTCAACTCAAAGCCCACCTGCCACTACCAGCATAATATGAACCCTCTGCGGCTCAGTGTCCTCATCTGTAAAGGGAGGGCGTTAGGGACCTGGTGGGCCCCACAGTTTCCTTTAAGCTCTTGTTCTATGAGCCTATAACTGAATTCCAAACCCATTTCTACCACTTCACACACTGGACAAATCATTTAAGCTGTCTGGGCTCCAGTTTCCTGAAATGAAGGCCCTGGGCTGTATAATCTCTGAGTTCCTTCCAGCTTTGAATCCAGCGTACATATTTCAATACAAACTCCACATTCAGAAGCAGGGGACCTGGGTTTGAATCCCACTCACCACCTGTGAGATCTTGGTTGGGTGAGTTTAGGGTTCTTCCACCAAAAAAGGATGGTGTTCAACTCAATGGCCTAGGAAGTCAGCTGGAGATCCAAGATGCTGTGACATCTGCAAGAAACCCCCAAGGGACAAAGAGGAAACGCTGACTCGTCCTCCCTTTCCAGCTGGCTTTATTTTTGACTTGAAAAAGAAATCCCTCCAGCTCCCCTACAGTTTTCTCCCAGAAAACCACACTAGTCTAACACTCCCTCCCTTTATAAAGAAATAAATAGGATTTAAACCTGGAACAAGAACAGAGAAGCAATCAAAGAGTATTGTAATGCAAAGATTTTTGTTTTAAGAAGAAATACCCTTGAGACAGAGAGGGACAATTTTTTAAAAAATGAAAGTACCCAAAAGATCTGTGCAAGATGCCCCCTGAATGAAACAGATGAACAAACCAAAATTAAATATAGAAGAAAGGAAGCAGGCCTGACCTGCAGCAGGCGGGAGAGGGGAAGGGAGGAGAGCCAAGGCCAACACTTTGGCTGTGTGTGCGTGTGTGTGTGTCTGTGTGTGCGTCTGTGTGCGTGTCTGTGTGTGCGTGTGTGTCTGTGTGTGCATGTGTCTCTGTGTGCATGTGTGTGTCTGTGTGTGCGTGTGTGTCTGTCTGCATGTGTGCGTGTGTGTCTGTCTGCATGTGTCTGTGTGTGCGTGTGCGTGTGTGTCTGTGTCTGTGTGAAGCTACTGTCTCCAATAACCCATCAACATCCCATAGCAACAGCCAAAAACAAAGAGCATCAGAAAGATAGGAACCCGTGATTCTGAAATCAGACAGCACTGGAGCTTAGCAGGAAAGTGCCTTCTTGCACGGCTGCAAATCCAGAAAAAAGCATCAGGAGGAAAGAACTTGGTGGACCTTCCAGTGTGGAAAGCCCCTCTGGTACAGACTGATAACTCATCCATAACTTGCAATCTTAGTTTCCTAGGATACCAAGAGGTTAAATGACTTGCCCAGGGTCACACAGCCAGGATGTTCCAGGGGAAGAACTTGAACCCAGCTCTTCCCAAATTTGAGGCCAGGTTGGTATCCAATATGTACATAGTATATATCTACATACACACATATTGCATGCCCACATATGAATATACTACACATTATAATAGGTACAGCACTTTGTAAATATGGTTTATTACTATTATAATGCCACATTACTTCTCTAATGGAAATATTTATTGTTGTTTTCACTCATGTCTCACTCTCTGTGACCTTGTTTGGGGTTTCCTTGGCAGAGATACTGGAGTGGTTTGCCATTTCCTTCTCCAGCTCATTTTACAGATGAGGAAACAGAGGCAAACAGGGTTCAGTGACTTGCCCAGGGTCACACAGCGAATAAGTGTCTGAGGCTGGATTTGAACTCAGGTCTCCCTAACTCGGGGTCTGGTGCTCTTTGCACTGTGGCACCCCCTAGCTGCACAATGGAAACATAAGGGAACTAAAAATTAAAAGCATCACACCCATAGAGAAGATGGTGATTAAAGTATTTCCCTCCAGTGACCTGAAATCTAAGCCTCTATGTTGCTCAAAGCCTCTAACTTTTCCAGAAGAATCATGGGATCATAGTTCAGAACCCACCCCCCTCATTTTACATTTGAAGAAACTAAGACCCAGGGAGTTGAGGTCATTGCCCACGAGGAGGCAAGATTTGAACCTGGGTCCTTGGCCCACTGAGCCAGCAGACTCCCCACTGCTTGGTGGCCTCTGAACTCTACAAATGACCACCAGTGTTGAAGGAGCCCTGAGCGGCCTCACTTCCCCAGTCCCCAGCCCACCTCCCCAGGTGGTCCAGTCCCCCAGTGTGGGAGCCTTGGGCCCGGCCATGGCCATACCTTGTTCTTCATAAACTTGGAATGGCTCTTGTAGACCTCCACCTGCTTGATCTCTTCCTCACGCTCCTCCGTGTTCAGGACCCCATTGGCTTTCAGCATCTGGATCTCATCCTCCAGGTCCCGGATGTTCCGCTCCAACGAAGCAATTTTTGTGTCCTGTCAGTAACAATGGAGAGGAAACGTTATGTTCCTCAGGCCCAAAATGGGGCACAAGGGAGCAAATGTTGGAGTGCAAGCATCCTTAGTTAGAAGCAGAAAGAACCTAAATGCAGGATTCAATCTGTATTAGTCCGTGAAAAAAAAAGCATTTCTAAAGCATTTCCTGTGTTAGCAGCGGAGATACAGAGAAAGCAAAAAAAAAGCCTATATTAGAATATACCGGTATGAGCACAGAGATCTGTAGAGACAAACCTAACTCCACAGAGACACATGCTTTAATGTATCTACACTGGACCCATTCCTCTAATGGAAAGGCTTTATCAGAACATGTCTAGATAGAGATTTCTATATTAAAATATTTATATTCTACATAGAATATCTACCTATATTAGAATATACATCTACATGGAGATGTATGCATCTCTATAGCTAACCACACATATATAAATATGTACATGCATATATACATGCACATACATGTATATACGCATGTATATGTATATATGTATATTTAAGGCATCTAGGTGGCTCAGGTGATAGAATTCTGGTCTTGGAATCAGGAAGATCTAAGTTCAAATCCTAGCTCAGACCCTTACTAGTTGGGTGACCCTGGGCAAGTCACTTAACCTCCTTTTGCCTCAGTTTCCACACCTGCAAAATAAGGATAATAAAATCACCTACCTCCCAAGGCTGTGAAGATCAAATGAGATAATATTTGTGTTTTGTTGCTGTTAAGTGGTTTCAGTCATGTCCCACTCTTCATGACCCCATTTGGGTTTCATGGTGAAGATACTGAATTTCGGGCATATGCCATTTCCTTCCAGAAAGGATTTTTTACAGATTAGGAAACGGAGGCAAACAGCATTAAGTGACTTGCCCAGAGTCACACAGCTGGTAAGTGTCTCAGGCCATATTTGAACTCAGAAATAGGAGTCTTCCTATAAAGCTTTTTGCTAATCTCACAGTGCTATGTGAATGTTATTTGTTATTAACGTTTATGTTTCTTTAAAAAGAATCTGTTATACTTTTCTGATCGTGGAAATGATGATATTCTCATTGGGCACCTAATTCACCTAGACTTGTCATATCACACTGAGGACCAAATTTACAAGGCAAGTCAACAGCAATAGTCAATGTAACCCAGGAAAAGGGGAGAAGATGAGGAGGATAAGATCTGGCATTTATGTGGCATTTTGTAGTCAGCAGAGTGGACACCCTGAGGACATCACATGAGCCATACAACTAACACCCTGATAAGGTAGTCACTGGAACTGTTGTCTGCATTTCACAGATAGAGAAGCTAACTCAAAGAGAGTTTAAGTGATTTAATTAAGGATCAAAAGAGCCTCCATCTAGGGCTGGAAGGGACTTCAGAGGCCAGTTGGCTCAACTTTCCCCCTTTTACAGATGAGGAAACTGAGGCCCACAGAGGTTCCACAACTCTCCCAGGGCACACAGGCAGCACACCTCAAAACAGGATTAGAAGCCAGTTCCTCTGACCCAGAGTCAGGCTCTTTCCCTTTCAGCTCCCTGTCTCACAAGTGCCAGAGTCAAGATACGAACCCCGGTGTTCCTAACTCCCAAGCCCAGTACTTCCCTCTATATCTATGTCATACTGCCTGGCACTATTGATGTCAAAAGTTTTACAATTTTGGATATAGTTCCCAAGTTTTGTCCAACTGTAGAAGGCATGTTTGGAATTTGGCTCTGGAATAAGCTGAAAGTCAAGTGCACTGAGACGGATCAAGATGGCATCTGGATTAAATGTTACTGATGCTCTAAGGACAGAAACACTTTGCAGAGACCTGGAAACAGGTTCTAAGCCTGGACTAGAGGCGTGATATCGATCAACTTGTGAAAATGATGGGAGACTTCGACTAAGCTTCTGCCGGCACATGGTCTGGGCCAGAATCAGAATCAATAAGATATTAATATTAATAAGATTTCCTTCAATAACCAATCAAACACAGGACTTATTAAGTACCTACTATGCATCTCAAACTGTACATCAAGTAGAAGGTACTTGAGCTAAACTTCACAGGAAAAAAGGGATTTTAACAGACAAATAATGAGATGGGACATCCCAGACATGGGGACAGTCTGTGCAAACAGAAGGAGGAGGTGGAAAGTTCTGTGTCAAGAACAGAAAATAAACCTGACTAGAACCTAAAATACACGAAGGGAAGATCTGTGTCATCAGCCTGAAAAGGAAAGTTGTCTAAGGGGTCAAAGGTGGTGGCCCATGCAGCTCATCAACAAAGCATTCAAGACACATGCAAAGAATGCAGAAACAAAGGAAGAAGAAAAGAACCATAGTCCTCTGGGGGAGAGTGTAAGGAGTGTGAGGGGAGGCTCGAGAGCAGCTCTCAGGTCCCTCAAAGGATTTTGCTTTTTAGTAAATTGGGAAGGAGGGAAGGGGGAAGAGGCCAAAATAGGCACCATGGCAGCACCAAGCCCACTGCTTTGAGTGGGTATTTTGTTGTTCAGATGCCTGGCTCCTCGTGACCCCATTTGAGGTTTTCTTGACAAAGACACTGGAGTGCTTTGCATTTCCTTCTCCAGCTCATTTTACAGATAAGGAACTGAGTGGGTGGGGTTATGCTAATGAACAACAGTCATTATTTTCCTCTGCTTTCAATTCTAAAGAGAATTACCATCTTTTGAAATAGAAAAATGGAACCCCAAGAGTTAACAGGGAGTCAAAACCAGAGATGAGTCATGTCCAGAGAACACCTACATCTTCCAGAGTGCCAGTCCTCAAGCCCTGGATCCATTACACCCCAACATTCAGAAAGAGCTAGTTGATATGATCACTGATCTAGAGTTAGGAATCTTGGGAAGACATAAATAACAGGTCCTGGGTTCCAAGATTTAAGACCAAATTTCCTGATTTTCCACAAAGGGATGACTACTAGTAGAGTCTGCCACTGATGTGCAAGTGAGTTTCATCTCTGCTTCTATAAAAAGTATATAGCACATTATTAAAAGTGTGATTTGTGAACATTTCAAAAGGGAAATAGCAATCATTAAAAGTCAGCATGACTTCATCAAGAATAGGTCTTGCCACATGAATACACTCCCCCCTTTTTTTAAACCAAGCAACCAGTCAAATCTAAGAAATGATGAAGACATATTATACCTGGACTTTTATAAACCATTTAATAGACTGCCTCATGGAATGTGGAAGAAACATCAGGTAGATTAGCAAATGGGAGAATGACAGGACCCAAAGAGTAGCTTCATTGTCATCTTGGGGGGATGTCTCTGGTGAAGTATTCCAGAGATCTACATTTGGCCCTATGCTATGTATCATTTTTATCACTGACTTGGATGAAGACATTCTTGCCAAATTTGAAAATGTTATGAAGTGGGGAAAAAAGAGGTGTCATGATGGGTGAGACTGTCCAAAAAGATCTATAAGGCTAGAATGAGAAACAGAATTTAATGAGATGGAAATTATGAGGGATAAGTGTAAAGTTCTATACTTAGTTTAAAAAAATATCAACATTAAAGGTAGAACTGAAGAGCAGCTCAAGTGAAAAAGATCTGGGGATTTCAGTGGACCATAAACTCAATACTAATGAACAGCCGATAGTAACATGACATCCAATAAAGCTATTGACATCCTAGTCTAACATTAAAAGAGGAACACTATCAAGAATGAGGGGTGTCAACATTTGGCTAGTCTTTGTCCTAGTAAGACAACATCTTAAGCAGTTCAGTTCTAGACACATTTTAGGAAAGATATTGACAGCTGGAAAAAGTGTTAATGATAATAATAGTCCATTGAGTACTTGAAGGTTTTCAAAGGATTTTACATGCATAATCTAATATGATCCTCACAACAGCCTGGTGAGATGGGTACTGTTATTTTCCCCATTTCATCAATGAGGAAACACAGGTTGATATGGAGTAAGAGGGTTAGTGCAAATTGTCCAGGGTCACATAACCAATAATTATTTAAGAATGGAGTAGATTTCCAGTCATCATGACTTGAGGGCAAGGTCCTATTTGTTCTAACCAAGGTGTTTCTCAATACTCTCAGAAGTCAAGTCTACAAACATTTATTAAGTGCCTACTGTTTATCAAGTGCTTTATTAAGTGATTTGGAACACATTTAGGAGAGGACACCAAGAATAGCATGAGGGCCACAGATCATTAAAGGGTCAACTGATTAAAGAGTTTTAGCCTGGGGGAAAAAGAGGATTTCCAAGGACAGGACTGCCCCCTTCAAGAATTTAAAGTTCTGTAATGTGGATGAGAAATTCAATTTGTTCTTCTCAGTTCTAGAGGACAGAACAAGGATTAAGGGATGGCTTCCTTTAAGTTCCAGGTAAATACAACCTTCTACAAGAAGTTTTTCCCGAATCCTTTGCAATGTGAGTTCCTTCCTTCCCTCTGTTGATTCTATTGGCGCACATCTTGTTTAAACCAAGCTGTCGCCATGTTGTCTTTCCCATCAGACTGTGAGCTCCTTGAGGGCAAGAGCCATCTTTCACTTTTCTCTGTATCCATGGCACTTAGCACAGCGTCTGACACAGCAGACGCTCAATAAATGCTTATTAGCCGATCAAGGTTTGACATACAAAGGTGGGGTAGCCAAAAGTAAAACAGCTTGTCCAAGAAGGTAATGAATCGATGCACAACGGATGTCTCCTTCCAAAGCCTGTAACTTCCAAAGTGACCCTTTTTAGTGACACAGACAGGAATGCTGCTTGTCCCAAGTTGGTGGAGATGGTCTTGGTGGTTCCTGCCAACTCTGAGAGTCAGTGATCAAACAGAACTTTACTGTGAATGGAAATGTCACACATTAAACATGAGTACCGATGATGACAGGGACCTGTTTTTCCCAGGATGAAAGAACATGGTAACCTTTGCTAACTTTGAGTCCAATCAATTGATTCAGTGCAAAAAATTAAAAGTCCCTCAATAAGCAAGTACTATGTGTATATCATGGTAAAAACATCACGAGAGGCCAAAAACTGTGATAATTACATTTCTGGTTAACTTGATAAACAAATGGTCATTTATGAAGTTTTTTGAAAATCAATCAAGCATTTATTCATAGAGAAAGAATGGCACAGCACAGACAGAGAGATAGAGCCAGAGACAGTTAGCCTTGATGAAGGGAGACCTAAGTTCATGCCCCCACTACTAAATACACATTAGCTGTATGACCCAAGATAAGGCACTTGACTTCTCTGTGTTCTAGTTAACTCTCCAAAATGATAAATTGCAAAGATGGGACCACCCTCTGCTGGGAGAAGTTTCCTTATCTGAGAATTCTCTGTCCCTGTGAAATCCCAGATCCAATAACTGGTCCCTGTGCGCCAGGGTTCAGTCTGTAAAGAAGGCCAGAAACAGTCACTGCCCCCCAGGACCTTCCAATCCAATGGGACAGACGATATTATTTCCTTACTCAGGAAACAAAGCAAAGAAATGACTCCAAATTTCCCCAAGACTTAGGAGCTATACTCAGACCAAACTTTCAAGACAAATACACCCCAGAGAGTCTCCTTGAAGCTGGTGGCCCCTTGAATAATTAAATTAACAAGCTGAACGATCCACTGCACAGATTCCAGATATTTAATTTGGGTTGGAGCATGAATACAGATAAAAATCAACTGCCCAACTTCCTCCAAGCTCTAAGTCATTCCTAAGCCCACAGCAATGAATACAACTTGGTGGCTGCTCTGATGGTGATGAATCTAGTTAAACTTGCTAGCCCATTAACCTTTCCTCTTCTAATTATTCCCAATTTTCTGGTATGTAGTTTGCTTGTAAAGACTTGTTTTCTTGTTGTCTCCATTAGATTATAGGCTCCTTGAGAGCAGGGACATCTTTTGTCTCTCTCCAGGGCTTAGCACATGCCCAGCACACAGGAGGTGCTTAATAAATGTTTACTGACTGGAAAAGTATAATCACCAATGATTTGCTGACAGTTTATTCATGGGAAGAAAAAGAACTTTTCAAGAAATTAAATGAATTTGAACATTTTCAGGATTACTACTATTAGGAAGAAGAGGAATTATAATAATGAACCATCATTTATACAGCTCTTTAACATTTAAAATAGCTCTATCTACATGTATTATGGCCCTAAATCATCCCTCAGAGGCAAGGGGCTATAGTAGATATAGGATTTGACTTGGAGTTAGGAAGATTTGGGTTCAAAAGCAGCTTCTGACACTTATAAGCTATGTAAATACAGGCACAATACTGAGATTCAGCTTCCCCATCCTATGGTATCTTTCAGCCCTAAATCTATGATTGCTTTGGTCGTCAATTTCTCCATCTGTAAAACAGGGGGATGGAGAGGAATAGATGACCCCAATAGACTCAGAAAAAGCCTTTGGCAAAGGACAGTGCTCATTTATGCTGAAAACCCTACAAAACATAGGGAAGGAAGGAAGGAAGGAGCTTTTCCAATATCATGAAAAGTATCCGTCTAAAGCCAAAAGCAAGCATCTTATGCAATGAGGACAAACTAGCAACTTTCTCCATGAATAGAAAAGGAAATCAAGGACGTTGACTCTCCACACTATTATTTTATATTGTTCTAGAGATGCCTGCAATAGCAACAGGGCAAGAGTAAGAAATTAAAGACAGGCAGAGAAGAGACAAGCGTATCCCTCTTTGCAGATGGCGTCTTGCTTTACTTAGAAAACCCTAGGGAATCAGCAGAGAAGCTAATTTAGAGAATTGGAAGCTTCTTAGGTTGCTGCCTACAAAATAAAATTTATCAAAGGAACAGCATCTCTATATAACAACAACACCCAAGAGGAATTCAGAGAAATAGAATCGAAGGCCTCAAAGGTCCCCTTTCTAGTTCCAAGTCTCTGCTCCTACCACCATCTTAGAAAGAAGTATTATTGTCCCCATTTTCCAAATGAGAAAACTGAGGCCCTGAGAAGTAATTGAGTCATACAAGGTCCTGTATCCAGAAAGCAGCTGGGCCTGGATTTGAATCCAGATCTCCTAATTCTAAAAGCAGCACAGTGCTGCCAAATAATTAGTCCTCTCCCACATAACTTCCAAAATACATTTTATGCTGTTGGGTTCAATCAGTCAATCAACAAACATTTATTAAGCACCAGCTATGCACAGAATGCTAAAAAGCCAAAACAATGCCTCCCCCCTATATTCTAAGGGAGAGTAAATGTGTAACTAAATTCGTACAACCTATAGGGAGAGTGGATAAGAAACAAATGAATGGGAAGCAAATGGATGGGAAGTGATAGGGGTGGCCCTACCAAGCAGGGATTCTCGAAGAAGGGGAGGTGTCAGCTGAGTTTTACTAATGAAGAATATGGGGAGGGGGAGAATTTCAGGCTTTGGGGATAAGCCAGTGAAAAAGACATAGAGTGGGAACAATGAGGAGGCTAACAATGATGAATTAAAGCATATGGGAAAGGGAATAATGTGTAAAAAGTCTGAAAGGTCTGAAGAAGCCAAGTTTTGAAGAGCTTTAAAGGCCCAATGAAGGATTTTATATCTGATCCCAGACACAATAGGGAGTCACTAGAATTTACTGAGTGGGGTAGGGGCAGGGGACGTGACATAGCTGGGCCTTTTCCTTTAGCAAAATTACTTTGGCACCTTAGGGAATGACAGGCCAGAACAAGGAGAGACCTGAGGAGGCTGGGGCCCATCTAGGCATGAGGAAGCGATGGTGGCCTGGCATCAGAGGAGAGAAGGGGACCTACACGGGAGATGTCATAGAGAAATATAACAAAATTTTGCGACAGCTTGGGTACACAGGCTTAGGAAAATCAGTAATGGAAGACGACGCCATGATCATGAGCCTAATTGACTGAGAAGATAATGGTTCCCTTGATGACCATAGGGAAAATGGGAAGGAAAGAGGGTTTAGAGGGGGAATGAGTTGTGTTTGGGGCATGTTGAGTCGAAAGGCCTACACTATTCAGTTAAAGAGTTCTCAATGAGAGTTGGTAACATAGGCCTGGAGCTCAGGAGAGAGTAGAGTTGGCTATAGACATGGGAGTCATCTTCGGAAATGATCATTGAATCTGTGGGAGCTGATGAGATGGCATCTATCACCACATGAAAGAGCATAGAATGAAGATCATTCTAACCACAAAGGTTCATTAAACACCTACTGTATGCCAGGTACTCAGCTGGGTTCTTAGAACTTAGACTTGGAAGGAGCTGACATTCCATCAAAAAAAAACGATATGTACAAGACAAATCCTACACCATGTCATTTCATGATGAGTTGGGAAGCAGGAGGCAGGATCAGGAAAGGCCTTATGTAGGAAATGGTATCTAAGTTGTGCCTCTGTTTACCAGTATGCTGGTTCCTGAAATATACATGTCAAGTATCCAGGAGTGAATTTCACTGTGTAAAAGTTGGGCAAAAAGAGTTTGTTTCAATGGGGACACAAGCAGGGTCCCCAAATGCTCTACTCTTCCTAAGCTCAATCCCAAAGCCTTCACGCCCTCATAATGAGTCTGAGGTTACAACAAATGCTTCTGTTCACTCTGTTAAAATGTGATCACAGGTTCTTCACATTCTGTGCCTTTTTGACATCTTCAATTTGTCACCAATGGGTATAGAAACAGTTGGCTTATGATGATTGACTGTTACAAATTTGGCTTTCCATCAGTACATGAGGAGTCAGCAATTAATGAAAATGCCATCTTTGAAAGGAGTTACATAGAGTTTTTCACTGGGCTATTGGGAATCATACTGGACCAAAGAAATCCCAGAACAGGTTGAAAGCTAAGTCCCATAACTGAGGAAAGACTTATTGTTATCTTCCCTTTGGAAACTGAATTCTACCAGGGAGTAAAAAGCAAATTTGTGAGATGGCTTTGGATTTAGGACAATTTTCCTAAACTAACGAACATCCTTTTCATTTTTTATTTAGCCACAGGTGTTACACATTATCTCAAGCTAGAAAGAATGGGTATTGTAGGAGACACTTCAGGAAGGATATGCTTTCTTGGTAATAATCCCATCCCCATTTAGAAAGACGGCATCAAAGAAAGCAGAAATCGACCCTGGCAATCTACAGGAAGTCTTGTGCCCAGCAGGAAAGAAATGTGAGAAAGTTATTTCAGTTCCTTCCGAGAGTGGGAGATAAAGAAGACAAAGGAGACCTCAGGTTCAAAAGACAATGACCTTTGTACTTGGACAAATAGGGAAATGGCCAGGAAAGCCAAGCAGCACTGATGGAAATGTAGCTCCTGAAATGGGAGGCAAAGAAAATGGTGGCTACTGGAACTAATTCTCCTATCCATCTCATTTTGAGGAATTAGGAGTTAAAGATTTCTTTTTAGCCACTAAAGTCATTAAGATGAGAGAAACTACTAAAATATTGCTGTGTTAGGTCATACATCATGCTCTAAAAGTCTTAGTTTAGTTTTGAACTATTAGCTCCATTAGAAGGGCACTAAAGTGGGGCAGCCAGGTGGTGCAGTGAGTAAGAGTGCCGGCCCCGGCGTCGGGAGACCCAGGATCGGTTCCGGCCTCAGATGCTTGGCACCCACACAAAATAACTGGCCATGTAACCTTGAGCAAGTTACTTAACCCCAATTTCTTTTTTAAAAAAGGGCACTAAAGCTTTGGGGATACACTACACACTAGTCCCTGTACCTATAACTCATCTCTTCTTCATTCCATAAGCTCTGCAAGACCTGAAGTTCATGAAGATCTGCACTCCCACTTTTCCAAGGAAGAAGGAAATTTTGAAACAGGAAGTTCCTGCTCTGCTAATATGTAGAAAGCCACCTCCTTCATCTGCTTAACCTCAAACACTGAGGACCCTCTTTCCTGAGACCTACTGGCATCTGTAAGGAGGATGCACTCTCCTCCCCCAATGAATGTAACTACAGAAAGCCCAGATATCTCTACAGAATCAACCAATCAATCAAAAGAATAAACCAGATGTGAGCAAGTCCTTAATTAACTTGGAAGAATGAAATATTTTGATCAATGGATGAAATCAGATGAGCCACATGGCAGATATGTTTGTATTCAATGAAAGACTCAGACATACCTCTGAGCCTATATATAGCATAGAAAGCTGATTCACAATTGAGCATTCCAGAAGCAATATTTTAGCTAAAAGCCAATCTAGTTATGGTCAAGAATAAGGGGAGGAATGGAGCTCTCCCTCCTCTCTTCCTTTGAAGACTTGGTGAATTTTAAAGATCAGAAAACTTGAACTTCCCATCAAGGCTGGTAGTGGGATGTGCCCCCAAAAGCTGTAGCTTATAACAGCTTCTGAAAAAGACACTGCTAGACATACTGAATGGCAACTTTGGGATTCTAAAATGGCACCAAATAACCCCATAGGAATTAAATGATCTGCCCTCAGTCACACAGCTAGTTAATGTGTGATTCAGGATTTGAACTCAGGTATTTCTGATTCCAAATCCAACCCTCTATTGTTAACCAAAGAACATTATCACAAGTCCATGAGACACTGCATTATACACTGAACCAAGCAGCTAAAAATACTTACATATGTTGGCACATCTGATCTGCCCAACAACTTTAGGAGGTAAATGGCAGAAGGATCATTATTGTCATGTTATAGACAAGGAAACTGAGATACAGTGAGATTAGACAACTTGCCTAAGGTCACAAAACTAATAAATACAGGGGTCCTGTCTTAAGATGCTTACTATTCTATCATCATCATCATCACTAAACTTCAGTAGTCCAACAAAAAAAAATGTTGAGTAGATGATCTTTTCTGTAAATTTTTTTGGTCCCAATACATCTCAGTCTATTGTACTATTTGTTTGAGATATTTTTCTCACTTCATTTTTATAGTCTCTGTCAGTTATAATGAGTGAATCTACAAACCAACAGCCTTTTTGTCTTAGCTAAAAAAGTCCCTTACAGAATGAATATCATTTTGGGGATATTCAGAAGTCAATGTAAGGCCTTTCCCCTCCTCAATCTATCTGGATGATTACTTTCCTTCACTTTGCTAAGGAAGATCTGAATTTAAGGTGATCAATGAGGTAGTTCGGAGGAAATTGTTAGAAAGATTGGCTTCTACAAGCAAAAGAACAGTAAAAAGAGTAAAAAGAACATCAAGAGCCTGAAGACTGGACGTCCCAGGTTGAGTCCTCCGTGTATGAGACATTTTCACACGTTCCCCCTCCCCCAACCCCAACTTTTTTATTTCTTGTTCCATCATTCCAGTTGTTTTCTGTCTTCAATGGAGCCCTCATCTCACCCATTGTGGGCAAAGATTTCAACCCATCAAAGATGATGAAAGAAGAGACTAGACATCTTCTCAGGGAGGATGAGTTCACTGATGATGATGATGAGATAAAACTGTTCAATTTCTAGTCTGTTTTGTTCTCTTCTAAGGAGCATTATTCTTGGCCTCAGAAGCAAAGGGCAGGAATAGACAACAGGGAAATGATTTTGTTATTATTGGGTCCTTTCAGTCATTTTTGACTCTGTGACCCCATTTGAGGTTTTCTTGGCACAGATACTGGAGTGGTTTTGCCATTTCCCTCTCCAGCTCATTTTACAGATGAGGAAACTGAGGCAAACAGGATTAGGTGATTTGGCCAGGATCATATAGCTAGTGTCTGAGGTGTGATTTGAACTCAGGTCTTCCTGACTCCAACCCAGGACTCTATCCACTGTACCACCTAGCTGCCCTTACAAGTGATACCTAAGATAAATGAAAATATAGTGAAAGAGTACCTTCCTAAATTAAAAGCAATGTAGACCAGTGGATTATAATCCAGGATACCGAAAGAAATGGAGGCTTTGATTATAGCTGTAGGAAAGACTTCAGATAGGCTTTACCTTATTCATGCCTGGACCCTCCCTCTAGACCCCTCTGCTCTAGCCCCAGTGCCTGCTTGTGTCTGTCTGTCTTTGTCTCTCTCTCTCTCTCTGTCTGTCTGTCTCTCTGTCTGTCTCTGCCACCCCCCAAATGGTGCTTCTGGGAAGAGAATGTCCAACCAGGAGAGGAGGGCCTCAGGGTACATGATTCTCCAAGGTGGTAACATGGTAGGAGAGGGAAAAGGAGTTTATAAAATCTTTTCCCCACAATGGGCCAGGGAGGGAGGCAATAAAAATATCATTATCTCAACTTTACTGAGGAGGAGAGACTCCAAGAGGTTAAATAAATTATGTTTGGCCAGTCTGGGGATGTTCAGCCTCAGATCTCCCAAAATTAATGCTATATTTCATTTGGAGAGTCTAAAAATCATAAATTATAGAGGAGTTGCTGATCTATACTGTCAGAGGGATTTATTTATGAGGAATTCCCTACCTTGCTACATATCACCAATTTATATTTATATATATACATACATGTATGCACATATATTCATATATATACACACATATAGTCATATAGAACCTCAATTCCATCATCAATAAAATGGGAGAAGATATTTATACGATCTCACAGGGTTATTGATAGGAAAATGCTTTGTAAATCTTGGAAATGACTGATGGTTTTATTACGACATAAATAATGACGGTAATGATCAGAACAACAACAAAATTCTAGATAAATTAACAGGAGAAAAATTTCCCAAAGTGAAAAGAAAGCAAATGACTTTTTTGTTACTGTCCTGTTGAGTTCAAATAAATATTTAAAAAACAAACTGCAAACACAATCCCAAGTTATGTGCATACTCATGTACTGTCATTGCATGGCTCGTGTGTGTCTCCATAAAACAGATACAGACATGTACATGAATGCCACCACTGAGAAGGACTTTGGGAACCCTCTTTTCCCTATTGGGTGCATTACTTCTCCTCTTGAACATCAAACATGATAGAGTGTTAAGCAACTGAGAAACAGATTTTGTTCCTCTCTAGGAACAGTGGAACACTGTGGGGGAAGGAGGGAGGGAGGGAGTAGGCGGGAAATCAGAAAGGCAATACAACTGAGTCATCGGCTGTGACAGCTGGGCCGTTGCTGGGCGTTACCACGTACTCTCCTTCCACATGTACTAAGAAGCAATCAGTAATCCATTATGAAACATGAATGCCAATCTCTTTTTCTTTCCATTTTAACAAAGGACCCTCAAAGTGCCCACCAAGAGCTTCTACAGTGCATCAGTCCAGGGACATGGCAGAAGACAAGTGACCCAAAAAGGGTCAATTTAGTCTAAAGAAGACATGATCCAATGAGAAGGAAATGTCCCTGCATAATTATATTACCCTCTACTTAGAATAAAACATGAAACTATTATTACTGGACACCACAGAGGCTCTGGTCGGCTTCCCTTTTAAAATCTCTCTTACTGTGGATGGGAGCAGAACTTTCCAAACCTACAAGCTCTGGCCATGTAGAGCTGGGCTGTCTCTGGAAGGATTTATTGTGTGGGGCTAACCACTTTTCTAAGGGGCCAAGTTAATCACTAGAGGCAGAAGGAAAGGTTTGGCATGAGATGCATTAGAAAAACAAAATTCATGGTTCATCACGGGTGGTGAGCTGGTTTTTATGTTTTGTTTTTAATCATCAGACCTTGAAAAGATTAAGAAGTGTAGCATAAGAAGATAGAAACTGGCCTTTTATAAGCAGAAAGAACTCGAATATTTTTTGTTGATGGAAAATCCCAAATACTGAAGGAGATTGAATTATGGTTTAACTCAAAGAGATAAAAATACTGTTTTTTACATCATACCACAATCTACTGGTGACTTGTCCATTGGTGAGCCTCCATCTTGTGAGGGGCCCAGGCACCCCTGCCTTCGTTCTCCTCCAGGCCCCGGGGGTTCCTGACTTTGTGAACTGCATCACCGAGGGCCTCCTCTTCACCATCCTTCCATTCTGCTCCCTTTTACGTGCTCCCTTTCGTCAGAGTTCAAGCTCCATGAGCACAGGGACTGTCTTTTGCTTTCACTTGTATCCCCAGCAAATAGCACTGTTTCTGGCACAGAGTAAATGCTTAATGAATGTTTCTTTCTTTCCCTCCATGGAAAGACAGAGAGAAACTGGAAGCTGTAAAATTATAATGATCAAAAGAAGAAACAGGATCACACCCCTCCCCCGGCTTCTCTGCAGAGGCAGGGGACAGTAGGTGTAGGACATCGTATACACTGCCACATTTTTTTCAATATATTAGTTCATTTAGGGAATTTTCCCTGTTTTTTATTTCTTTGCTCCAAAGGATGGCTTACCAAGAGGAGGGAGGTGAAATACATTGGAAAATGTAGTTCATATTCAAACAAAAGCTATCAATCAGATTGTAGTTTAAAAACACTAAATTCACCACTAAAGTCAAACTATGATGAGATACAGTAAAAGAGATAAATAGGAATCAAAGTAATTAAAGGAACCCAGAAAGCCGGCATACTGCCCCTCTTACCCAGCCCTGCTTCGGGCAGAAGTGAGGGAGTAAGGCCTTGCAACAGGGTCTATAACTTTATACTTTTTCTAGATGTTGGTTAGTTTTGTTGAACTTTTTTTTCTTCTTTTTTCATCTTTCTAAAGATTTGCTCCAGGGCCCCCAATTGATAAATGGTCAAAGGATATATAAACAGGCAGTTTTCAGAGAAAGAAATTAAAGATATCTATAAGCATATGAAGAAAAGCTCTAAATCACTATTGATTAGAGAAATGCAAATCAAAACAACTCTGAGGTACCACATCTCACCAGTCAGATTGGCTAAGATGGCAAAACAGGAAAATGACAAATGCTGGAGAGGATATGGGCAAATTGGAACACTAATGCATTGCTGATGGAGTTGTGAACTGATCCAGCCTTTCTGGAGAGCAATCTGGAATTATGCCCAAAGGGCTATAAATAATTTCATACACTTTGACTCAGCAATACCACTTCTAGGATTATATCCCAAAGAGATCATAGAAGTGGGAGGAAGACCCATATGTACAAAAATATTTATAGCAGCTCTTTTTGTGATAGCAAAGAATTGGAAATTAAGAGGGTGCCCATCAATTGGGGAATGGCTGAACAAGTTGTGGTATATGCATGTTATGGAATACTATTGTGCTATAAGAAATGAGGAGCAGATGGACTTCATATTTACCTGGAGAGGCTTATATGAACTGATGCTGAGTGAGAAGAGTAGAACCAGGAGAAATTTGTACACAATTACAGAAACAATGTATGTGTGATGACCAACTTTGATAGACTGGACTCTTCTCAGCAATGCGGTGATATAAGTCAATCCCAAAAGACTCATGATGGAGAGAAATGTGTGCATCCAGAGAAAGAGCTAGAAAGAACTGAGTTTGAATCCAGATTGAAGCAAACCACCTGATCTTTTTCTTTTTCTTGTTTGTTTTTATTTCCTCTTTACCATTTTTCATTCCATCTGATACAATCCATCTTTATAACCTGACTAATGTCTAATGTAAAAGTATTTGCAGATCCTATGCTTTATTGTATGCCTCCATGGGGGGAGAGGGGAGGGAGGGATTAGAATTGGAAACTCAAGGAATTGTGGAATTGAATCTTGTAAACTAAAAGTAAACAAAAAAATCAATAAAATAAAATAAAAAAGATTTGCTCCAGGGGCAGCTAGGTGGCGCAGTGAATAGAGCACCAGCTTTAGAATCAGGAGGACCTGAGTTCAAATCCAGCCTCAGACACTTAATACTTACTGGCTGTGTGACCTTGGGCAAGTCACTTAACCCCAATTTCCCTGCCTTCCTCCCTCCAAAAAGACACACACACACAAAAAAAAAAAGATCTGTTCTCTGGAGGGGGGATTTAAGTGATATAAAAACAAGAGAGAGAGAGAGAGAGAGAGAAACTTAAAAAGAGACAGAATGTCAAGAAAAAAAGAATGGTCAACAGTATCAAATGATGAGGAACATGAAGACTGAAGGAGAAAAGCACATAAAGGGATACATGCTGCCAGCAACCTCAAAGAAATCCCCCAAACTGAGCTCCATAAACTACTCGTCAAGGTGTAAAGACAAGTCTCAAGAGTCCATCCTTTTATGGAAACAAACGATAGGACGCTAAGTGCCTGGCTTAAGGGCACACTGTGTTCTAGTTCTATTCCTTCTAAACATCCTAATTATGTTTTATTTAAGAAAAAATGGTCTCCTCTCCACTGTCAAGTCAGCACGGCACAGTGGAAGGACCCTCAGCTGGGAGCAGGGAAGGCTTGGGCTCGGCTCTCATCTCTGAAATCTCTTAGTTGAGGGGGCCAGTGTCATAATAACAACAATAAAGGGTGATGTTGCACGTATGTATATGGTACTGTAAGATTTGAAACCATTATATGTATTATGTATATAAACACATGTGAGAACATATACACATGTGTGCACGTATGTATACATGTATGCACACATATATAATTTCATTTCATCCTCACAAAATCCACAGTAGATAAGTGCCATTATTTTCCCCATTTAACAGATGAGAAAAATGAGAGGAGTGACTTTCTCAAGGTCACACAGCTTGTAAGAGACTCAGGATGTGAACTCAGATCTCCTTGTCTCTGAGGCCGTAGCATAGTCTCTACTGCTCGTGCTGCTTCCTAAGTGCCTTAATCTCCAGGTGCTACAAGCAATTCCTGGGACCTACCTAGGAAATCATAGAAGGTTTATAATCTACATGAATAGAGAGAGGTCCCGTGTTAAATTGCCCATGATGACAAAGTCTCCATAGCCTCAGTTGCATTCCCTGAATACCTACCTAGGCGTACCTGAGACTACCGAGGGCACGTAACTAGGCAATGGACTAATAAGGGTCTAATGGGAGTCCAAGCAGAGCCTTGTAGAAGGCCAGAAAGGCCAGACTCCCAAGGACACCTGGGAAAACACAATGCAATGATGGTGTTGGTTGGTTGGCTGCCGTGGATGGAATGATGGGGGAGGTGATCCAATAGAGACCTGTCTTCATGGCCTTAGGGGAAGGTTCCCCGCCACCTAGAGGCCACACTCCTTTTGTGCTTCTGTCCATCTCTGAAGATCAGAAAGCTAAGCAGGGATAATCCTGGAGAGGAAGGGAGGAAGGACCGAGTCCACATGGCTTCCAGATGAGAAAGCAGTCATCATGTGGGTCTCACACCCTCCCAAGGAATGACTTCCCACCTCTACCCCTCTCCCCATCTTTGGGTCTAAGGAGCCGCCCTAGCCTTTGTGTCTCAAGCAGTCACTTGATGGCTTTGGGGGGTGGAGGGAAGGGAACATGAAAAGATAAAACTTTGAAACCAGTATTTTTCATGAAAAGATTGAAGAGTTGTCCTGTCTGATAATTCCCCTTTTTTGCTACTCCCATCGCTCTCTTTCTGGACACTTCACCCTTCCTTTTTCCTTTGTCCAGCGGAGAACTCCCAGCAGTAACAGAGAGGCACCTCATCTGTGACTTAGTGTTGGACACAGAAGTGACGTTACTTGCCCAAAATCACAGACTAGTATATACCAAAGGCTAGACTTGAACCCGTCTTCTTGACCCTGAGGCCAATCCTCTGCTCACAACCCATCCTGCCTTGAACTCCTCTGATCCTGAGAGACACAGAAAAGGCATCTGTGTTCAAAACTGGCTTGGCCATGAAAATTGACACAGGGGCCTACTGAGTCCAAGCAGGACCAATCCACAGGGCATCAGGCAGACGGATGGGAAACTCAATGACTTTCCATCTGGGGCATGTGACAACACATCATCATGATGGAAATTTAGAGAGGGAAGTTGACATTAGCCTTGTGGTTGACTCCCCAACCATCTTGGCTCCCCTGACAGCCAGTAAGGAAATTACACTCCCTAAGTAAATAGCCCGCACTAAGTTATCTGAAGCGCTCAGGGAAAAGAGGGCTGCCTCTCTTCAGCATCCACCCTGGGACCCATGACTAAAGCCAAGAAAACAAAATTTTTTAAATCCAGATTTTAACAGCCACCTTCACTTAAGCAAATAGTTCAGCTCATTGGCTAGGCATCAATAAGCATCTTAGGCTATCAGCTAACCAGGAGTTCTAACTAGCTTTTGTCATCCCCAGGGAAAGAAGCATTAAGTAGGTATACAGATCACTTTTTAAAGACAAATTCCAGTCATAGGCTGGAGAGTCAGTGCTAAGATTGGGGAAGGCAAGAGACCCTAAGGTACCACTAGGCTACCAGTGGTAGTAGAAGGCTGCTGCTCTAGGGAGGGAGCAAGGCCTAGCAGAGTTCACCTGGAGTAGTCACCAGAAGCACTCTTGGATAGCTTCCCATTTAACTAATCGTTCCAGCCAACGAGTTACCAAGCTCAATCATTTCTGTGCTGCTGAAGGGCTGGAAACAAGAGGAATGCCCTCTAGAGTCTAGCACCCAAAGGCAAAGCCCATCCTATGTATGGCTTATGGTTGAACATGATACCTCAGTGATGTTATCACAGAACAACATTAGTCAGGCAACATCTTTCAGATTATGTCTACAATGAGAGACAGAGCTAAAATCAGGACACAGAAACCAGGCCAGCTGACTCTCCACTCAAGGCCCTGCCCCTTAGACGATCCCAAGTTATGTGCATACTCATGTACTGTCATTGTATGGCTCGGCGTGGGGGCCCAGAATCTGCATGAGTTGTGATTATCTCATCAGCGTCTGTGTGACAGAAAGATCAAGGTGGCTCATTCCAAAGGAGATGTGGCTGGCAGAACTGCGTGAGCCTCTTCTGGCTGGGCCAGGTTGCATCTCAGGAACAAGTGATCATTGCAACTTCTAGGACCAGCCAATGACATTCTTGCCATTGAATGAATGATCTTCTTGCAAGTTGGGACAGGGTTTCCAATGGGGCACCTCAAGCTTTACAAAGTGCTTCATATCTGTTGTCTGATGCTCACAACAAATCTGCGAGGTAAATGCCATTGTTATTCCCACTTGAGAGCTTGCTCAGAGTCACATGGCTAGTAAGTGACATGCATGTGTTGAATAATGTGCCCATGTGCATGCATACATACATATGTGCACATATGCACATATATTTGTGGAATATATTACTCAAGAGATTATATGCATATATATATACATATATACGTGTGTATGTGTGTGTGTATGCGCTGAATTAGCTGGGTTCTCAAACTGAAGACTGGTGTAAAGGAAAGGACACAGGATTGGAGCCAGAGGACCTTGGAAAGAACTCCACATCTGACTCTATTTGTGTGACCTTGGGCCAATCACTTCCCTCCCTGGGCCTGAGCCTTCATCTATAAAAATAAGGGGGTGAGCTAGATCATCTCTAAACTATCTCCCAACTCTAGATGTATGTTCCTAGGAAAATGATGTCTCTCGCCAAGCTCTGACCCACCGATCAGCTCTCATTATCTGACACCATGAAACAAAAGCATGAGTGTGTACATGGATAGGTCCTTTCATTTCAGTTAACCCATTTAGCTGCCAATTTTACAAATAAAATACACTCTCTGTTGGTAAAGTACAGCAACTACTCTCTGGGGTTGTTTAATTCTAGTGGGCCTCCATCAGTCAAGAGCGAACCTCCATCCTTAAAGAACTTGGAAGGAGCTTCGTTGTAGTCTCAACTCTCCCAGGACCCCAGGAGGGTACTATAAGCATGTGCTCAAAAAGCAATCTCACCTACTCATAAAAGAGTTAGCAGAGGACCTGGCACATAGTAGGCACTTTATAAATGTTTGATTGATTGATACAAAATGGCTGATTGATAGAACCTGAAGTCTGCTATTTCTGAAATGGTGACTTTGGTTCTCACTATCTTTAAAGAGAATAGTTGGACAAGACCCTGACCATTTTGCTATTTCTTGCCTTTCATTTTCACAATGTCAAATACAGGCATGAGAGCTGTTACCCTTAACCCCACATGGAGCAAGGTCCTGAGTTTACAATGATCAGAAGTTAAAATCAATATGTTTGCAGATTCCAGAGGGATTAGCTTTTTTTTCTGCTTGGCCCCTGAGAACAGAAGTAGGAGCAAAAGGCAGAATCTGCAAACCTGATTAGGCTGTATGTAAGGGGGAGGAGAAGGAAACCGGCTCAAAATAATTGGAGCTATCCAAAGGTAGCAATGGGCTGCCTTAGGGCAGACGAGCATCCTTTCCATACTGGACACCTTTGAGTTGAAGCTAGAGGAAGACACACCAGGGAGGCTGGAGGAGGGATTTTTATTTAGGTGCTAATTAGACTAGCTGGTCCCTGAGGTCTCTCCTTCAGTTCTCAGATTCTGTGATTCCATGACAGGAAGGGAGGGGAGGAACTGGCTTTTTAAATAGTCCATAATGTCCTATAACAACAGAAAGAGGAAACGTGTGTAAAAAAAAAAAAAAAGACTTAGGTGAGTCGCTAAAGGAAGAAAAAGAGAAAGACAGCTACATTTACAGAGGCAACACACTTTTTCTAAAACACACACGCAGTTTTCTAGAGCAAACCCATACATAACATACCTGCCATACCAAATCTCGATCAAAGTTAAAACATGGTCTTCCCTGCAAGAAGATAAACCATAAATAACTTTATTCATAGTAGGTCCTTCCATCTTAACTAAGGCGACTTGAACAAAATGGTTACAAAACTATCGAGTCTACCTGGGGTAATAACATTTCTATAGTCAAGAGACTGATAAATGCTTTCTGCATGGGGATCTAGCAGTTTCAAGACCTGTGCAGAGAATCTGTCCACAAAGAATAACTCTGTAAGACAGGAAACTCATTGGATGTGAAGAACAAAAACTGTTCTTAGTGGTTCCAAGTAGGACTTTATTTGGGGCAAGAACTCATGGAATCACACCTGCTATCTTTTTTTCCTGATGGGTAACAGATGAAAGAAATCAAAAAGTTGTTCTGCAGCTATTTAGAGGATCAATGTATGGATTAAAGAGTATTGTTAACCAAAGCAGTATTTCACAGATACTTTTTTTTTGCTTGCTTGTTTTTTTTAAAGCTATATAACTTGGAATTTTGGCAAAAGTCTGTCCAATTCTGAGCCTTGGCCAAAAGTTAACATGAAACTTTAGTTTTTAAGTCTTATCCAAAAGAGAGCCAGGTGCTCTCCCCACTGCTGACATGCAAGCTCCATTCACTCTGTACCCGCCTCCTTGCCCAAATTGTCCCTAGGAGTTGGCTCTAGAATCTGAGCTCTCCTCATCTGTTTCCCCTCCAAGTCCAAAGGGAGCAGAACTTGTGGTGCAAGAGCGAATCAAAGCTTGAGCTTCTGAGCACTGAGGAAATATGCAGAGAGGCTGGTTATCTTCTAACAACCTGCTACAGAACTCATCCTAAAGAGGTGAAATGGAATGCTAATGAATGACAGATTTCTCCATGGCCTAGCACAGAAAGAAGTGCCATAGTAAGGACCCCAACTATCTGAACACTGCCAGCTCTATGCATAAAGCGACCCGGCAGCTTCCGGCTATGGATAAATGTGTTGATCGGTGCTCACCCTGAAAATGGACTTCCATGTCATTCCACTGAGTTTCCTGGAAAGATTTCACTTACTGGCTTTAAGAATTGGGGGGAGGGGTCCCCTCTTTGACATACAATTATAATGATAGAAGCAGTGACTAGAAACTAAGGTGAGAGATCAAAGGTCTATTTCAACTCTAAATCTCCAATCTCATCATCTCTTAGTTTTCCTTTTTAAAAAATGGCCAAAAGCTATCATAAAGGGGACCAAGTGCATGTATAAAACTCTCTTCACTAAAGGTTCATCTCTAATGCTGGGAGAGCATTCACTTTTGAGAATCAGCCAGCGGCCCTCCAATATTCCACACAGGGGCACAGATGCACTTACTTTCTCGACAGAGATTTTGAAAACTTCTTTTGGTCAGGTAAACTGCTCATTTTAGATTCCTGTGATTTCATGGGTATAGGGAACACCCAGTATAGAAATTCCCATCCATTGATGCAACTTGTCTGTAACTTATAAAGACTGTCTTATTTTTATTTTGGTTCACCAGCTTCCTAGGAGAGTGCCTGACATGGAGCAAGAACTGAAAAAAAAAGGTTTGTTGCTTGACTAATAGATTAATTGGAAAACATCCATTTAAAACTTCATGGAATTAAGGTCGAAAGGGACCTTGCAGGCCATTCAGTCCAAGTCCTTCCTTTTACAGATAAGGAAACTGAGGACCGAGGAGATTATAGACTAAAATATAGAGCTGTGACTCTGTTGTATTGCTGCAACATGCCACAGGCTGAACTTCAACCCAAGTTTTCCTGACTCTACCAGGACTGGCTCCCTAGGCACCACTTAATACTGCTTCTCCTAAGATAACAAATTATAAAAATTCTGAGCAATATAATGTGTATTAGTTTTAAGCCAATTTTAACTAAGCCCATGGTTTAACCAAGTCAATGGGCTAACTCCTCTCTACCCTGACTTACAGGCCAAAGACCTAGAGGTCTTTGCAGCAGCTATATTTGATTGAAGCCATTGTCACTGACTAGATAACATCCTAAACTCATCTGTATAGATGGTAAGAGGGTGCAAGGGTCAATGGTAGGGAGTCTTTTATTCCTCTCTAGGTCTTGGGGTCTTTGGAACAGACAATCTGAGTGTATGCACTGAATATTGATGGGATTCTGTGCAGAAGTAGGGGTGGGCAGTGTGTTTCCTATAACCTTTAGAGCTTTCCTACAAGTTGGGCCAGGCTTCATTTTCAAAGTAACACTTTCAAGTGAAAAGACTTCAGGTTACTAGACACAAAAATAAAATAAAAATTAAAAGGCAGCTGAGCTCCATTCATTTAAATCAGCTTACAAAACTTAGTTGTTTCATTGCTCCTAATTTGTATCAGCTGAGTATTTAATCATACTTGCTATACAAACACACCTTAGAGCTTAAGGAGCTTTTTAAGATTATTCCTCTGTTACCTTCACAACTGAGTGGAGGGAAGGAGATGTAGGAGGGGAAATTTGTAAATACTATCTCAACTATCATTATCTTCAACCTTGACTAAGAAATAGTGTTCAGGTTAACACACCCACACACGGTAGGGAAAATGTCTCTTTTGGGATGAAAATTATTTTCCTGATAATGTCATTTCAATCACTTGATGACCCTTCTGTTGGGCACAAAGAAGCCTTCCTTGGCAAACTCTGGTTTCTCCAAAGGGCTTTTGTCACTGAATTGGGGGGTGGGGTAGGGAAAGTAGATGTATTCAGTTCCTTAAAATGTAATTCTTGAAAATAGTTAACCGTTTCTGATGACTTCTGTTGCTTGCCAGAGGAGCCAATTCAGGCGGGTGACCCTTACACAAACAGGAAAGAAACCCTAAGGAATGTAGCTGTAGGAATCACAAATAGGAAAAGACCACATCAAAACAAATCATTATCTTGAGACTGTTTGTTTGTTGGGGTGGAGGCAAAGAGCTATGACAAATGATTAGGCTCAGTGCACGTTTTCCGATCTCAAGTGCCCACGAACGTCACCAGTTGGTTGACACTGCCAAGAGTGCCCAGCCCCTACCTTCATTTCTATGACAGTCTGAAGAGCCTTCGTCTTTGCCGGTTCCGGCTGAAGTTGGGTCCTCCTGTGCAGCTCCTGTGGAGGGACACGATAGAAATAAGCCTGACGGTTCATCCTCCCATCATCCAGCACCTCAGACAGCCGTCCCAGCGTCCCCCGAGCCCAGGACCGCTGGGCACCCAGCTGAAGGCTACAGGTGCTACTACTCCCCGGCAGCCCAGGGCTCGCTCTCGCTGCTGCTGCCGCTGCCGCTGCCTGGAGGCTAGGTTACAGGCGACGGAGCCGGCACACGCGCGATTTCTAAAACTTCCATCAATAATGAATGTCAACTGTGACAAAGACAGCAAGGGAGCCGTGTCCAAATACTCTTCCACACTGCTGCATGTGCCCAGACAGCCTGTCCTCCCCCAGCCAATCACAACGCTGAGGGTTCCTCACACACAGGCCGAATAAACAAAGGGAGAAAAGGACCTGGGTGAATGCAAACCCACACCAGGCAGGGCAGAAGCTACCAGGGTTCCAAGCAAGCAATGAAGACCATTTTCAGTACAAATGTGGCACTCTTTCCAGCAGCAAACTGGTTTGATGGAACACAGTGAAAGCCCTGCCTTCTACTCTCCAGCTGCATCTGTGGCTGATAGAGTAATATCCTAGGAAAGCAAAAGTCAAGGTATAGATAACATCGAGAGGTGGCTTTAAAGCCAGCACGGGGGAAAAGGGGGGAGAAGGGGGGGCAGGGGGGAGAGGGAGAGGGGGAGAGAGACAGACAGACAGAGAGACAGACAGACAGACAGACAGAGAGAGAGAGACAGAGAGAGAGAGAGAGACAGAGAGAGAGAGAGACAGAGAGAGAGAGAGACAGAGAGAGAGAGAGACAGAGAG
>NW_027185761.1:65372922-65382705 GCF_028583685.1 Petaurus breviceps papuanus | reverse complement strand
AGAGAGAGACAGAGAGAGAGAAAGTATTATGGCACAGGGGATGGAGAAAGGAGGAAAACCTGGGTAAAAGTCCTACCTCTTGGCCATACTGGCCATGCAACTCTGGACAAGTTTGCTACTTAATGCTTAACTGTATAATACTTTTAAATTTCAGAGAAAGTGCTGACTTGTTTTGGAAGAGGAGTTTCCCTGGCCACAAAGGTCCCTTTCCCTATACTAATGAAATAATTTTTTAAAAATCAGAGGGAGGGAGGGAAGGAGGGAAGGAAGGAAGGAGGGAAGGAGGGAGGGAAGGAGGGAGGGAGGGAAGGAGGGAAGGAGGGAAGGAAGGAAGGAAGGAAGGAAGGAAGGAAGGAAGGAAGGAAGGAAGGAAGGAAGGAAGGAAGGAAGGCCAAAGAATAAAACCTAGAGGATTTTATTGACAGGTAGGTCATTACTTTAACTTAAATAAAAGTTAGTTTGAAATTGTGTAAAATTTCACAAACTCTGAAGCAGAGATGTGACTATTTAACACTGCATCCTGAGGAGGCTACAGCAAGAAAAAAAAAACCCAGTCAATACTGACAAAAATATTCAAGGCTGCATTGTTTGTGATAACCAAAGGGGAAAAAAAACTGTAAGCAAAATACGTACCCACTGACTAGGGACTAGAGGAACAAATTGTGATATATTTATTTATGGAATAGCATTGCTCAGTGTGGAATGGTGCATACAAAAATTTCAGAGGAATTTGACTTATAAGAACTGATGCAGAATGAAGTAAGCAGAACCAGGAGAATAACATATGCAATGGATTCAACAATGCAAAGAAAGTCACCAGAGGAGCACTCTTACAATGTTATTTCCATACTATCAAAGAGAAAGTTTTCATCCCCCCCCCTTAATTTAAATGAATGATAAACTCTGTTCTCAAGCAATATACTTTTTTAAAATGTGATCTGAGTATTTGTTGGGAAGAAATCTGTTGTGTGAAAATGAATCCTATCTTCTTTAAAAAACAAAGTGCAGTTCCTTGTATTTAAATATCTTTCCTTTTCCTCTGATCATTCCTACCAATTAATTGAGGGAAACAAAAATTGGGAAAGAAGACCCCTAGCTTAAATTTCATGTTTCTGTTTCTTTCTTTTCTGTTGACATTTTAAAATCATTCACTTAGAGCTGAGTATGGCCCTTCCCTTGAGGAATGCACAGGAGTTCCCACATCGTCTCATTCAAAGTTGGTAGGTTACCAGTATTTAGCTTGTCCCCTTAGGAAACTGGTCATCCATATAGTATATGCTTCACAGGATCAAAGGATTTTGAGATAGAAGGGACTTGAGACTTTAATTATAGCTTCAAGGTAATATCATAAGAACTACAAGGGAACGTACAGTTGAGAGTAGCAAGATGGCATAGTGAACGGAACACTGGACTTGGAATCAGGAAGACTGTTCAAATTCTGCCTCAAATTTTTACTAGCTGTGTGATAGGGGCAAGTCACTGAACTCTTCAGTCTCTGTTTCGTCGTCTATAAAATGGGGATAATAACAATACCACCTTCCTCCCATTGGTGAAGATCAAATGAGATGTTGCATGTGAAGTGCTTTGAAAAATGCAAAACACTGTATAAATGCTAATTATCTAACACCATCACCAGGTGAGAAGTCCTTCAGTCATTTCAAGAGGAAGAAGAAACAGCATCTATGAGTGACTCCCTACAAACGCCTACCAAGTTTGTCTTTGTGTGTGTGTTTAAACTCATTTTTAAATTAACTTTTGTTTTTTCCTCAATCTGATATAAGTAATTGAGACATCTTCTGTCTTCTGATGGATGTATCTGGGATAGATAGGCAGTTTCTTAAGACTAGACAGATGTTACACCTTTCAAGTGATTCATGTGAAGACAAATGTTTCTGCCAAAAGGAACCTAGGAGGCATTACTAAGGATTATGAACTCCTGGGCAAGAAACTTAAGTACTTGAGGGCACAGGTGGGGTTCTCATCACTACTGTTGATTGAAGGCAGGGGATTCAGAAGAGAAAGACAGATCTGGGAGGTGAGAAGCTGGCTCAAGAAGATGAAGTCTGAGAACAGGATTTAGATTTCCAGACTGTGGCCTTTATTTTAATAAAGAAAAGATGGGTTCTTAGCCAGGGATGGAGTATACCTAACAAGGGCCAGTAAAAATATTTTTTTCCTGGAGCTTCACAAATCTGAACTTTAAGAGGAACAGGAGGGAGAAAACTGCCCCCACGTCTGCCTCCTTTGATGACATAGAATGATACATTCAACACTGAAGAAGAATAACAGAAGAAAGTCAGGAATCAGTGGGATGGCAGCAACCCAAACTATATGTGTATGTTGCAGAGAAGAGTCTTGTTCAGTTATGGTTGGGAAGATCTCTTCCTACTCCAAGAATCTGGGGACATAATTCCATATGTTATAGGCAGAAAAGGGAGTTTGGTCCTGGAAATCAGAATTACAGAAAACAGATTTAGAGCTGCCACCTAATATACATATATATATACACATATATATACATATATATTATATAAGCCACCTAATCCAACCCCATCATTTTATAGATGAAGAAACTGGCACTCAATATAGCGTAAGTGATTTGCTATAGGTCAAACAAGTACCAAGTATCAGGGGTGGGTTTTGAAGCCAGGTCTTCCTGACTACAGATTCCGTACTCTATTGACTATGACATGCTGTCTGATCTGAGGACACATGGGTTCTAATCTTGGCTCTGTTGCCACCTACCCGTGTGATATTGGGCCAAGCACATTCCCTCCCTAGAATTGGGTTTGTCCATCCACAGAATGAGGTTCAGACTGAATGAAGCACCAGGATTCTCTCCAGTCCAACAAGCAAGGAAATCTTTCTCCTTCCTTTGGCTAGGTACAATGTCCTGCCACTGTATTCAGCACCAGCCCATAAAAAGTCTTTGCCATCTGCATTTAACCTGGGGCTGGGAAGATTACAGGCTTTGAAAGCAGCAAAGTTAACTGTTTTCTGATCCTAAATTTTATGGCCACTGAGATCACCTCAGCTCCTAAGGCAAATAGGAAAATATTTTATGCATCCGGGCTACAGCTTCTAGTCCACATGCTCATCCTTGGCAGTTTATGCCCCTCGAGGGGAAGGGCTGCGTGCAGTAAGTGCTCACTAAGGCATTGTTAAATGTGGCTTCCAAGAACAATACTCTTCCCATAATTAGCTACATCAGTTTCAGTTGTTTCAGAGACAAAAAGTGATCTTAACTTTATATGCACGCCTGCAGTTTTTGTCTGTCGGCCAAAATATTCTAAATAAATTTGTAGATATGCTTCTAGGTGTGATAATTGGCCCCCATAACGTCTTACACATATAGAAGTCAGATTTGCTTGATGGATTGAACAATCTCTCCCTAAAGCATTTAGAATCAGAGATACTAAGGCCACTGAATGTAGTCTAGCCCTGAACAGAATCCCCTGCTAAGACATCAGTGGCAAGTGAACATGCTGCCTGCCATGAACGACCTCAAGTAACAGAGAGTTCTATGAGGGAAGGGATTTTGCTTTTGTCTCTATTCACTTCCTGATCACTCACCAGGGCCTGGCATATAGTGGGTGTTTAATAAATGCTTGATGACTTACTGCTTATGGGGCACAGCAGCAGATATATCCTACAAGGATTTAGGGGTGTGGGTCTAGAGCTCAGGAATAAAAAAAGGTCCTATCTGGAGATTCAGACCAGGGAATCATCTCTGAAATCAGAGGAAGTCATAGGACCAGAGAACAGAAGGAAAACTGATAGGCCATCCTAGACAACTCTCTTATATTACAGGTGAAGGACCTGAGGCCCAGGGAGGTCAAGGGACTTCTCCAACGTCACACAGGTAATAAGTTTCAGAAACAGGATTTGAAACTCCACGATCATTTTTTTTTCTCCTATGCTTTCAAAATGAATGAGTTGGCTACAGAGAATTCATATAACCAGAAGAGATATAGGATCAATCAATCAATTAGAACCATTTAGTAAGCTCCTACTATCAAGAATGGACCCTTAGATAACATCTATATTAAATAGTCAAGGAAAGAATAAGGAACCAGTAAAGGAAACAAAAATACATGGGAAAAGAAATGAGGAAAATCAGGTGAAAGGGATCTCAGTCATCAAATAGTCTGACCCATTCCTAAAAGAAATCACCATATAACATATCCAGCAAGCAGTCATCAGAAGACTATATCTCTCTGAAGCCAAAGGGAGATAGAACATCCAAGGGGAAGGGGTGATCACAGGATCATAATTGCACAAGAGGGGCACAGGAAAAGGGTTCCATCTCTCACAACTAATGTAATCGCAGAAGGCACAGACGCCTCAATTAACTTGAGCCAATGAACAAGGACCATTGAGCTTTAAAATAAGATGTACCTCTGCTCCATACCTTTATGGCGCCAATGCCCCTTTGATTAAATCATAGACAAAATCAACCAATAGGAGCAGATGTTAAGGAATTTTCCAACAATTGCATCAAATCTTTTATCAATTAAAGAGGATCATAGGCTTTGGACACTAGATGAAGGTCTACAATAGTGACAGTGAAAACATTTTACAATAAAACTTCACACCCATTGGGTTTATGATTAAGAATAGCCAGTCAATCTAATGTTGAAGGACCTTAAGTTAAGAAACTGAGGATTCCAGTTCAAGAGTTAGAGATGGAGACCCAAGAGGTGACTGGATATGGGTGGGAAGGAAGGGATTACTCTCTCCCCTTCCTATCCCTGTCCCATGTCATCAGAGACACTGGGTTAGTATTAATTAATACACGTAGCTAGGATCAGAGAAACTTGACCAAGAAGGAGACAGTACCCCAACCAGCAGCAGAGAGACACATGGAAGGCAAAGAGATGTGGAGACATAATCCTCCAAAGGGAGTTGCATGAGTATCCTATGAAAAAAAAAAGACCTCCAGTACCTAGAGTTTTTGAGGAATAACACCTTAATGAGTGTGATTCTCACCCACACCACTATCATGGTTAATAATAGTGGCAGCTATTAACTATGGAAAAGCACAGACCCTCAGAACCTGACAGAGAACTCCACACTTAAGGGACTCATGAGGACTGCAAGAAGAAAAAAACGATTTCTAACACCAGGGGTTGTGAGTTACCTCTTCGCCACATATCTTTTGCATGTGTGTGCCTGTTGTGTTATTCTTGAACTTTGGACCCCCTCTTCTCATGGATGGTATAGGAAAGCAAACCTCAACTTTGAGATTAAAACCTGTCAAATAGTCTGAATTTTTAAGTACCCGTTATATGCCAGACACTGTACTAGATACTGAAAATACAAATACACTGAATAAAACAATCCCTTGTCAGAAACAACTTATATTCTAAAGACAAAAAAGTTTTTATAACTGCTGTTCTTATAACATTAACTTAGTCAATTCCTTTTCTAAAAGCTAATGAAGTCTATTGGCTTATTGTTAATGGAATGTATACTGGTAGGGGCTTGTGAATTATAATGTCAAAAGTCTGGCCTAGAAGAGTTACCCTTAGGCCCCTGAAAATGATAGTAGCCACTCTCTGGGGACTCCAATATGTGAGTATCAGTTGAAGAAGTGGTCCAACACAGGCTCCTATAATAAAATCATAGATTTGGAGCTGGATAGAACCTCAAAGGCCAGTATATCCAATCCTGTCATTTTACAGATGAGGAACTGAGGAACAGAGAAATTAATAGATTTTGCCAAAATCACGCAAGTACCACTCTAAGTAGCAGTCAGGATTCGAACCCAGGTCCTCTGACTCCAAATCCAGAGCTCTTTCCATTGTGTCACAATGCCTCTCTTATGAGCCGTGTGAAAAGTTCAGATGAGGTCAAGAAGGGTGAGGTTTAAAATGAAAAAAGGTCTTTAGTGATGGGTGTCCCAAAGGTCATTGGTGACCTCTAAGAAAACAGAGCCAGTAAAGTGGTTGAGTACAAAAGCCAGATTGCAAGAGGCTTAGGAGAGAGTTATTGATGAGTAAGTGCAGGCAGCAGGTACAATTTGGAGATATTTATCAGTGAAGAGGAAGAGGGATTTGAGGTGGTAGATGTGTCAAGGGAATATTTTTTTGGGGGGTAAGAAACTTGAGTGTGTTTATAGGCAGATGAGAAGTATGCAACGAAGAGGAAAGAATAGAGGATAAGTGAGCAGGAGGAGATAGCAAGGGGGAAGAAGGAGGACTTCTTCCTGGACAGGGTGGGTATTAGATCAAGGATACCCTATGGGGAGAGGGAAAGATAAGGATACTTCTCCTGTGGCCAGAGAGAAGAGCATGGCAGGTGCTGCTGACTGTTTTCCAATGGACCGAGGGTCCTCCAAGTATTTGGTGGCCAAAGAAACAGCCACAATATGGTAGGTGAGGTAGTCAGCTGTCACTGAAGCCCAGGACAGGGAGTGACAGAAGGAGCCACATCCTTGGAAGCCAGAGGGAAGAAGCCCTTTCCTTAGCAGGGGGAAGAATTGTACAATACAGTTAAATAAATTTTCTGACAGGTATTTTGGGATATTCAGCCTCCTAAACAGTGAATTGCAGAGTCTAAATATGTGAATATCCGTAAGACTCTATTACAGATCTGCTCTCTAGAGAAATTGTAAAATGGTGCAATAAACCCTAGCCCCACTGTGTACTGCCCAGCGGGGCTCTGTTAAATCAGGTCCCCTGTGGGCAGAGTGATACATAAAGTCAATTCAGAACAATCCAAAAAGGCTTTTTTGGTGGGGAGGACCCAGGCCCTGACAAAAGCTTCACAAAAGGGTCACCTAATGACACATAATAATTAAGACCAACAGGAATGAAAAATTAATAATAAAAAACCAACATTTATATAGAGCTTTAAGGGATGCAAAGCACTTTACAAATATTATCTGATTTTATCTTCACAATATCCCAGGGAGGGAGGTGCTATTATTATGCCCATTTTACAGATAAGGAAATGAAGGTGGGGCAGCTAGGTGGTGCAGTGAGTCAGTCTGGCCCTGGAGTCAGGAGGACCTGGGTTTGGAGCCGGCCTCAGACACTTAGCACAAAAACTATCCATGTGACCTTGGGCTTAACCCAATATCCCCCCAAAAAGAAAAAAAAAAAAAAAAAAAAGGAAATGAAGGCAAATAAAGATGAAGTGACTTGGCCATGGTCATACAGGGTATCCCAAAAGGTCAAAGGTCATCAGTGACCTCTAAGAAAAAAAGAATCAGCAAAGTGGTTGGGGTACAAAAGCCAGATTTCAAGAGGCTTAGGAGAGAGTGATTGATGAGTAAGTGCAGGCAGCAGGTACAATTCTGAGATGTTTAGCAGTGATGAGGAAGAAGGATTTGAGGTGACAGATGTGTCAAGGGAAGGGTTTTTTTGGGGGGGAGGGGGAAAACACATACCGCACACTTTTGGGACACCCTGTCCAGTGAGTGAGAGTAGGGGTCAAATTTGAACACAGATCTTCCTGAGTCCAGGTCAGTGCCCCCTCCACCTGCCACACCCTCTAGCTTCAGGAAAATGATTTTATGAAAACCAGTACTTACATGGGCCTTTGAACCCAGAACAGAGGACACACAATCCTCACACACCCTGACCAGATTAAAAACTCTCAGGCCAACTCTTAAACTGCCCCCAACCTCCCCCTGCCCCCAGACCACCCCTAAGTTGCACCAAGACAGGGACAGTTCATGTTACCCTTGAAGGGCCTGGCCCCCTGACTTCCTGTGGAAAGGCCAAAGATGGGCATTTGCTGTATCC
This sequence comes from Petaurus breviceps papuanus, assembly GCF_028583685.1. Taxonomy (NCBI): domain Eukaryota; kingdom Metazoa; phylum Chordata; class Mammalia; order Diprotodontia; family Petauridae; genus Petaurus; species Petaurus breviceps. Next base: position 65,374,954 of record NW_027185761.1, on the reverse strand, counting down.
ATTGGATGCTGTTTGACATTGCAGCCCTGATTGTCCACACCACCCAACACACAGAGAGGGAACTCAGATCCCAGAGTAGATGTGAGAGAAGACTCCTCGAGAAACTCAGAATGTCTCAGTAAATTGGTCCCTTCTAACTCACTCTCTGATCCCATGGACCCGCATTACACATTTTGGGACAGAATTCCCCATCCCATTTGGAATCTATGGTTTCAGGGCCAACAAAAATGTAAGGACCAACAGCTAGTAGCTTCCGGAAAAACGGCCACTTGTACTGGCAACCTCCTTGGGAAGAATGTGTGGAGGCTAACTGAACAACCGAAAAGTCAAAGCCCTACTTCCCCAGCTGGGATTGAGCCCTGTGGATGCCCTATAAAAATACAGGTCCTCTAAAATAATGAGCTGAAACTAAGAAGGGTTTCCTTGGGCAGCAGATGGATGCCTTCACCATTGTTGGCTAGACAGTGAGATGGGACCAACGAGCGTATCTCCCTGACCACTGGAATCAACTTGGGCTCTCAGAGGAAGGCGTTCCCAAGTTCTATCAAAGGGACTGGTCCTTAGGTTACCTGTTCTCCTGTCATCCAAGTGGAAAAGTTACATTCCAGGGGGACATTTTACAATGTGGATGTCATTTTAAAAACCACCTTTCCAACAGAGGCCGATCATAGTTATGAACACGTAAAAAGCGGACATTTTTGGTATTCTGAGACAGGATCATTGGTTGAGAGTTTTAGAGTGGGAGGATACCTTCCTAGAAACCATCTAATTCAATGCCTTCATTTTACAGAAGGGGAAACTGAGAGGTGAAAAGATTCGCTAAGAACTGCCCAACTATCAGGGATCAGGCAGCACTGAAACCCAGGTTTTTCTGGACCTAAGTCAAGAACTCTGGCCACTATAACACAATGCCTCTTTTTAAAAAAGGCCAAGAATAAGATTTTTTTACCTAGGAAACCTTCCCAAATTAGATGTTGACAGCCAGAATGGTCTGAGCACCTCTCCCCACAAGTATTCTGAAAGTTTCTGCTGAACTTCCTCATTACTGGGACACAGACCTAGATCTCCACTGGAGCCTGGTGTGTCCTGACCTATTGTCAGGTAACAATGCCTTTCCAAGTCCAAACTTCAAGACCACCAGGGGGAAAAATGTAATTAAGTAGGGCTCTGGAGTTGGGGTGAAGGAGAACTTTATTCAAATCCTGCCTCAGACATTCAGCAGTTGTGTGACCCCTGGGCAAGTCACTGAAGGGGGAAGGAGAGGAGAAGAAGGAGGGGAATGAGCCCGGCACTGTGCTAAGTGCTTTTATAAATATTATCTCACAGAAGTCCTGTGAGGGAGCTGCTATTAGCATCCTTAGCTTACACTTGAAGAAATGGAGGGAATACAAAGACTGAATGATGTGCCCAGGTTCACCCAGCTGGCAAGTGTCTGAGGCTGTATTTGAACTCAGGCCTTCCTGATTCCAGGACACTGAGTCAGTCATGCCTCTCTACAGCACAGGTGCTTCCTCTACAAAACGGGGACCAACTCACTCTTCACTGAATCTATGACCCTGTGACCCAGGGCTGGGAGACCCCCCCCCAAAGCAAGTGCGACCAGCTGTCCTGAGGCCAGACCAGCATTCCCAGGGGCACAGTCAGTGATGGCTTCCTCTGTCCCCTCCTCCAAGTGTGATAGCCACATGAGCCGCCAGGCAAATGCCCTCCAGAGGGATCCAGGCAGACTATTTCTAGGTACTTCCAGAACCATGTTCACTCCTGTAAGTCTCCAATCACCCTTCCCCCCACCTCCCTGGAGTGCAGGAGAGGGGCAGAAGGAGAACTTTTGTCAAAACAGGCCATTTGAGACTGAACAGCAGGACCCAGGACAGGAACGAGCTGGGCGTTCTTTACAACACCTCCACAAGCCAGATGGCTTCTGCCACTCACCAAGAAGAGAAGACGGCTCCTCTAGTTGACAGTCCTGGGCACGGAACCAAGCAAAGTACCAAAGGGGAGTGCTTGCAGGGTCCGAGCCGTATATGGACAC
>NW_027185761.1:65322527-65372912 GCF_028583685.1 Petaurus breviceps papuanus | reverse complement strand
TATGTGGACACAGGGGAGCAGAGGCCTCTGGGGGAACTGCATGTTTGCTCAGGCTGAAGCCATGGAGGAAAAGATGTTGTAAAATCGCAGACACTTGAACTTCTGTGAACTTTTTTTCCAAGTATTTTGACATACTGGCACATTGACTATTTCAATATTATCAGTTTCCTGTGCAATGCTATACATTTTATTTTATGCATCTAAAACCATTTTTCTAAGGATGGGTCGATGGGCTTTCCCAGATTTCCAAGAAGTCCATGACCTATGAAAGTAAAGAATCCTTATACTAGGGGAGATATGGAAGGTAGGCAGATTACTATAACATAAGTGTGTATACCAAACATATAAGTGTATACTTATATTGTGAAAGATATAATAAGTATGTAATTAAGTTTAATATCAGTTTACATATATGTACTAATATGCATATAATATCTGCATAGTTTCTATACCGCCCACAATATAAATATATATTTAATTATATATTAAGCATATACACTTACATACAGATACACACAGGGTTACTGTGAAGATAAAATGAAGTAATATATAAAATGTTTTACACATCTTCAAGTGCTGAATTACAAGCTGTTATAAAAGTTCTTATCATTATATCACCCAGCCTCATACATTTACTAGCTGGGTGATCCTGGGCAAATCACTTAACCTCTCTCAGCCTCAGTGCCCTCATGTGTAAAACAGAATAATAATAGCCCCTAGCTCACTGTTTGGCAGAAAAGGTAACATCCCTAAATGTTCTGCAAATGACATAATGGCCTGCCATTATTACTGTCCTCCATATTATCGTGGAGAAACTTAAAGACCGAGATATGTGCCGGTATTTTTGTTTAAATGAGGTAGCTTTTGTAAAGCAACATTGGGAGAAAAAGGAAGATGGAAGAAGGGAAGGCTTGGGATGGACCAAATGACGACTGACCAGGGAGAAAAGACAATGCCTCTCAACAATTTTTTGGACTTGTTTTCTCCACCAAGGGAAATAATCTTTGCCCTGAAAATAGGAGAACAAAAAGAGCTGATTGGAAGCCAATAGACACGGTAAGTAAGGAAATTGTGAGAGAGGACCTAGTTGCCCCTGTTGAGTTCAGCACCCTAGGCAGGGATACAGGAAGACTTTGGGTAGTGCAAAAACTTGGGATTTGCTAAGCCATTCTCTGACATCTCTCAAAAGGACGCAGAAAACCAGACAATCGCCTTGGAACTAAAAAAGGACAAAAGCTCCGTTCAAAAAAAGGGAGGAGAACAGAGTTGGCCAACTATAGGTCAGTGAACTTAACTTCAACGATGGAAGATTCCAGAACAGCTCATTCCAGATGTAATTAGTGAATATTAGGAAGGAGTGATTGTCAAGAACCACCAAAAGTGTCCCCAAGACCAACCCATGCCAGGCCACAAACCATAGGCAGGTCAAGGAAGCCAATCCTTGGCAAAAGTCTATGATGGGGAGTTTGGGAGCAGTTTGGGTAATGAGTAATGAGTAGTTTGAGAGGAAAAGGAGCATCACAATGAATTAACATGGATCCAGTAAGAACAAACCATGTAAGACTCTTATTTGCTTTGACACGGTTAGCTGATGAACACATTTCTTGTCAGCTGCCAGTTCTTACCTAGTGAACCCCCGTTATAATCTCCCATATCCATCCTCTTTCCTCCACTTACAGAGCCACCACCTTGATGCAGGCTTTCATCTCATCTCCCTTGCACTATTCAATAGTTTTTTAAATTGACCTTCAAGGCTCCCATCTCTCCCCTCTCTAACTCATCTTCCCCACAGCTGTGGAAGAAATTTTCCTGACGTGCAAGTATGACATCCTCTCACCAACACCACTCAAAAAACGCCAGTGGCTCCCTATCATCTTGAGAATCAGTCATATTTCAAGTCTTTCCCAAACTGACCCCTACCTACCTTAATCATAGCCTTGTGAAACATTACTCCCATTTCTCCACTTTATGGTCCTATGCCCTCCATCCTCATTATTGACTTCTCACACCCTCCTATCCCCCATGCCTGAAATCCCCTCCCTCACTGCTTCCTTGAAGAATCCCCAGTTTCCTTTGAGACTGAATTGAAGTGTTGTGTTCATCCCGACCTTCATCCCAAGACAAGAGTCTTCATGCCCCAAATTCCCTGGTAATAATTGTGTCTATATTTGTCTATGTACATGGTGCCTCTACCATTAGAATGTAAGCCCTATGAAAGCAGGAATTACTTCAGTCTTGCCTTTCTATCTCCAGTGCCTTATGCAATGCCAGGCCCATAGTGGACATTTAAGAAATGCTTCTCCCTTGATAGATTGGACAAGAAGTGGGAGGTCAGACCAAGTAATTTGATCTCCTATTTTCTTTATTTTCAAAATGGAGAAAAGTGCCTGCTGCTGCCTCCTTCCCAAGGGTCTTGTGAAAATAGGTGAGGTTCTACGTGTGAATGTGCTTTGTTATCTCGAGGGGAAAGCGACTTTATAAATCCAGCCTATTAAACAAATGCAGTGTATCCTCTATCACCCCTCTGCAGCGACGGCCAGCTCCTTCCCAAGCAGATCTGGTTACAGCCCCAGGTCGGCAGGCCTTTTCTGAACTGGCCTCCTAAATGATATCACAGATGACGATGCTGGTAACACGATATCGAGGACCAAAGTGCTTATGGGGAAGCAATCAGGAAAATTAAAATAAATTAAGCCATTCAAAAATAATCAAGTTGTCCACAGAGGCAGGCAGAGTGGGAGGTGGGGGAGAGGGAGGCGTTTGGGTCCTTCAGTCTCACTGTCATGGACCTTCCTGGTGGCCAGCTGTCCTGGACCCATCGCCGAGCCGACGAATACATTCCCATTCACCCAATCATCACCACTCACGAAAGGAGGCCCCGCTACCATCGCCTTCTTCTCGGAGCCTTAGATAAATGTTTCTTCAAGGTAGTAAATCATATACCATATGTTAGAAATCACCCCAACATACGTGTAAATGGGAATATACACCCTTTGTCCTTTCCCAAACAGTGGAAGGGATTTTGGCAGCCTGGCTCCCATTAACATCAACGGGAGGAACATTTCTAAGTCTCCGTGCAGTGTGCCATACCCCCGGGAGTAATATGTCATGACAATGCTCTGCAAGGGTAAGGGGATAGCTTGTTTTTATTTTGCATTTCTTTTTTTAATGGGTGCTCAAAACAAAGGGCACTGAAGAAAGAGTACCCAGCTAAGCAGGCAAGGCACACGAGGGGTCCTTGGTGGGACAAACTCGCTTCAGGTGTGCAGGAAACAGGAGCATCATTGCAGCACAGGACAGAGGGGCAGGGAGGGGACAGGGAGTCCAAAGAACCCTGCACATCCTGGTTGGTTTTTGGCTGCAAATACTTGTGAGTGACTAAATTTATTGAATTCAGTATGTCCCTGGCCTCGGAGCAACGATTTCACAACAGGGAGACTGTGACCACTATCTGGAAAAGCCGCAGAAAGTCAGGAGATGGAGGCAGGGCAGAATGATGGTTAGTGCTAACCCTGGAAGCAGGAAAAGCCAGGTTCAAATCCTGCCTCTAACACTTACCTTGGGCAATTAAGGCCCTCCCTGAACCTCAGTTTCCTCAAATGAAAAATTAGGGGATTGGACTCAATGGCCTCTGAAGTCTCTTGTCGCTCTAAATCTATGAGCTATGACTGCCCATCACTACACTGTTGAGCTTGCTTCCTCAAAGACTGGAACAGAAAAGAGACCATGAGGAAAGAAAGGAGACAGAGACAAATGGCAAAACAGTAAGGAAAGGACAAGAGGAAAGGAAGAGAGAAAGATGATTTTTCATGATGTGTCTATCCTTCCATTCTACATCTAACAAGAACTCTTCTAGCATAACTCCCTGCCAGGGCAGAAAGTGGATTATGGAATTAGATGGACAAACAGACACATGGACGGATGGACAGATGATCAGACAGATGGACAGCCAGACAGATCTACGTAGATTTTATATGTGTGTTTGTGTCCAAGTTACAAATTAAGGAATTTTCCATTCTGCTGTTTCTTCAGGTTTAGTACCTGCATGGATTGTTTTTAGATCAAGACACAAAAGAGGGGGCATGGGGGGGCAAGGCTGCCTCTCATAGGGCCCATAAAGCCACATTTACTAGTGTTAACAGATGTTTCTACACATGTGTTATCTTCACAGTTAGAGGAGAAGCTGCCGGCCTAACGTTGTGAGTCAGGACCATAGAAAGGCATCTCCAAGTGAGGTGACATTACAGGGCCCGTGAGGCCCAAGGGGATACACTGGGGGGTGAGGGTGCCAATATCAAGAAAGCCTCCTGGCTTACAGAGACCTAATAGAACCTTGTGGTCTTGTGACAGCTTTGAGACAACAGAAACTATATACTAGCTAACCAGAAAAATCCATTTAAATAGCACACTACCAACTGACTGTCTAGAGTTTAGAACTCCTCCTTAGGTCCTGTTCAGTGAAGTACCGAGGACAGATTTCTTGATGATTGCCACCCCTGTCCCCACTCCCCACTCCCCCCCCTCCAGGGTGGTACATGTCCCAGCTCAGAAGATAGTAACTCACTAAGATTAGTGAGGGGAGGAGCTAGGCCTCATCCAGACTCAGCATCCCTCCTCCGCCTCGTTCAGCTTGATTGTGTCTGATAACTTTGAATGGAGGAGATGTGAGGGAAGTGATGTGGGACAGAAACATGTAATGTATTCCTCTACCCGGGTGTGTGCATGACCCCCCAGATGTCGGGAGGTAACAGCATAAGGAAGGAGCTCACTCCAAGACCAAGGAAGGGCATTCACATCAGCAACATGCTCCAGGATTACCCAGCTTCCCTGATGGGTTCTGATACCCCCAACTCCTTGCCACAATCACAAAGAATCCAAGGAACTATTTTGAGGAGCAGCTAGGGGGTGCTAGAGTACACAGAGCACTGGGCCCTGAGCCCAGAAACCCGGAATTCAAAGTTAGCTTTGTGCACTTACTACCTGTGTGACCTCGGGCAAGTCACTTAACTTCTGTCTGCCTCAGTCTCCTCATCTGTAAAAAGGGGGAGATAACAGCACCGTGTTCCCAGAATTGTGGTAAAGATAAATGAAATAATAATTGTAAAGCATCTGGCACGGTACTTGGCACATAGTAGGTACAATATAAATGGCACCTCTTATTATTTCTATACCCATTGACCACTTCAAGATAAAAATATGAAAAATATCAAATGCGATTTTTAAAATGTCTAATTGCTATCACAAAGGTACCCCCATACTAGTCAGTTCCTTCCACCAGAAACATCCAATGTGAGAGCCAAAGCCTGGTGTTCCAGCCCGATTCCCAGATCTCACAGCAGCTGAGAGCCAGGGTCTGGCTGGTCCACAACTTCCCAAGAACCACCTCCATCTGACAGGGCCCATCACAGCTGGTGCATAAGAATACATTTGCCCATAATAAGCTATCACTTCACCACCTAATGAATTCTCCTAATTAACTTTATTATTCTGCCTGTGGAGCCCTGATGAGGATTCTTTTTAAAAAGCAATATGGCTCTAAAGCCACAGACTTGGAGTCAGGGGATTGGGTTTGAATCTCACCTCCAGCATTAGCTGAGTGAGAGTTAGCCTTTCACAGCCTGTGTCCTCGGATGTCAAATAGGGATAAACATACTTAATGCTGCCGAACTCCCAGGGTTGTGGAGAGTAAAACAACTTATAAATATTAAAATAATCATCACCCCCATCCAAGAAGCTTTCATTTAGGCCCATGCCAGCAAAGGCCCTCCTGAGCCCACTGCCATTTTCAGACAGTGATGGAGGGGGCGTTTTCCAGCATGGGCACACTGGACAGTAGCTGAGCTCCCTTCCAACCTGGAAATCCTTGGATGTAAAATTTAGATTTATCCCACTCCTAAAGCAGCGACCTTGGGGGCTTCTTAATTCTAAGACATCTTAAGAATAGTATAGTAAACAAAAGAGCCCTGGATTTAGAGCCAGGAAATACTGGGTTCAAACCTTTCCCCAGGCACGTGCTCTCTGTGTGATGCTTCCCAAGCCTGTTAGCTTTCCTAGACTTTTTCTCCTCTATAAAAATAAAAAGGGGGGGGGGGAAGGCTGGACTCACTGCTACCCAAGGTGCCTCCTGCTCTCCTGTTCTCAGTGTACAATCCCCGGATCCTAAGGGAGGTTCGACCTTGTTCCCTAAGCACTTCTTGTGGACCTGCTATGAGCTCTGCACTTTGTTCACAGCTAGGAACAATAATAAAAGCACAAGAGACAGGGCTTGTATACCTAAAAAATAGACAACCAGATGATGACATTGTCATTCCCTTCATTCCCAACGCAAGGTGATGGTTCAGCACTTATGAGGGCAGGTGGGACTCCTCTCGGCTGGCTTTGAGAATCATTCCTTCCTTCTGGGCTCAACTTAGGCACCACCTTATATCTGAAGCCTTTCTTCACCCCCCCCAATTATTGTTGAGTCATTTCCAGTCATATTCAACTCTCCATGACACCATTTGGGGGTTTTTTGGCAAAGAAACTGGAGTAGTTGGACATTTGCTTCTCCAGTTCATTGCACGGATGAGGAAACTGAGGCAAATAGGGTGAAGTGACCTGCCCAGGGTCATATAGTTAGTAAGTGTCTGAGCCTGGATTTGAACTCAGGAAGAGGAGTTTTCCTCACTCTATCCACTGTGCCCCCCCAGGTGTACAGTTATTTTGTATTGACTTTGTACTGTGTCCTTGATCAAGAAGTAGCCAGTTTCTTCATATAATCATCATCTCCTGCCGCTCCATCTCTTCTGCCTTTTCTCTTTCCTCATCCTAACAAGGATCTCCAATCCATCCATCCCAGAGTATTTTCCTAGGTCATCCATCCCCTTGCTCTGGCTACACTCTCCTCTCTTCCCAATTTCAACCCCTTAGGGAACTCATTCAGCTCTGCCCTATCCATCCCATATTCTTGAATTCCTTGCCCCCTGACTTCTCCAAATTTTGGCCCCAGGTTACTCCCACCAGCCATCTCTTCCATTAAACAGTATTGAAGGAAGCTATGCAAACCCAGGTGACTGGGCACACTACAAATGTGTATTATATAATCTCAACTGGGCTATCACTACAGCAAGGCAATTCTTTTGCTCCTTCCTAACAGATTCTCTGAGGCAGCCGGGTGGTACAGCGAATAGAGCACAGGATCTGGAGTCAGGAAGGCATCTTCCTAAGGTCGAATCCAGTCTCATACACAGCTGAGCTATGTGACCCTGGAGAAGTCACTTAACCCTATTGCCTCAGTCTCCTCTACTGCAAAATGAGCTGGAGAAGGAACCACTTCAACATCTCTGCCAAGAAAACTCCAAATGGAACCGTGAAGAGTCGGATGTGACTAAAAACAAACCAAGAACAGCAGTAGCTAGCACGTTCTCTATCCCACCGACAACAGCTGCTTCTAGGTTCTTGTCTCTCCTCCAGCCTCCCATAGCGCTTCCTCTCCTGCCTTCTCAGATCCAAGATCTCTGGCCCCATCTTTTATGAAGGAAATTGAAGATTTGCCATGAGTTCTTCCTCTCCATCCAATCCAACATCCAATCAGTTGACTACCATTGTCATTTCTATCTCTCCAGCATTCATCACATTTATACGCCACCTTCCGCTATTTACATAGCTGCAACCCTCTCACAATAGCTCTTAATTCCACTCTACCCTTCACACAGCAGCCAAAGTGATTTTTCCAAAAGCACAGTTCTGATCATGTCACTACCCTACTCAATAAACTCCTTTGGCTCCCTACCACCCCTAGGATAGAATATAAGTTGCTCTGGTGAGCATTAAAACTCTTTTCGATATGACCCCTTCTTACATTTCAGTCTTCTTATGTATCACTCTTCTCCACATATTCACCTATCAACTGGCCTATGAACTGTTCCCCGAGGATGACACTCCATGCCTTTGTCCTGTTTGTCTCCCATGCCTGGAATGCATGTGAAGGCACCTATGCCTGTGAGAACCCTGGTTCCCCTTCAAGACTCAGCTCAAGTGCCCCGTTCTCCAGAAAGCCTTCCCTGATGCCCCAGCAACTAGTGCCCTCTGCCCCCAAACTACCCTGTCTTCATGGTGCCTAGATTCTTGTTTATTCATGATAGAAATGATTATTTCTCTCTTGTATTTAGTAACTTATCATTGAGTTAGGACCAACGAATCCCTCTAGGTCCTCGAGTGTGGCCCTTTGACTGAGTCCAAGTTTTACAGAACAAATCCTTTTATGAAGGGGATTTGTTCTGTGAAGTTTGGATTCAGTCAAAAGGCTGCACTTGAGAACCTAGAGGGCCACGTGTAGCCCTGAGGTCACAGGTACCCCACCTCTATTCAAGACCCTCATTGTAATATAACCCACCTTTCATTGTAATATTCATTCTCTCATTAATTATTAACCAGTCCAAGCTGATTGCCACTCTTCCAAGGCCGTATAACTGTAAGCCCACCGCCAGGAAGGGTCTTTGGCATTCAAGAGTGCTACTGACCTCTTTTATTAATAACATGTTAGCATTATTAATAAAATGACTAACAACCAGAAACTACGCCTCCTGAACATTTTAAATGTCACATTCACACACAGAGAGTAATCCACTGTCAAAGCAACTGCTTATAAATGTTTCCTTCTCCTGAGCATCTAGGCGGCACGGTAGGAAATGCCAGACTTAGCATCAAGACCCGAGTCCAAATCTTGACCAACATTTACCAGCCAGGCAAATCACTTCACCTCAGTTCCCTTATTAGGAAAATGGACACAACTGAACTATATTATCTCTCTCATGGGGTAGTGATAAGGGTCAAACAAGGAGAGTGGGTAGTGATTTGCCAACCTTAAAGCATTATGAGAATATCAGTTATTGACATTGTTATTAATAATAATAACAGTGGGTACAGCAGCCATGACCTCGTCAGCACAAGGACGTAACACTAGCTGAGTCCAGCAGCCCCAGAGCAAAGCTAGTCACCTACCCTTGCATGCTGGCCCCTTCTCCCAGCCTTCTCCTGGGGCCAGCTCCCCATTCAGCTCTCCGAAGTCTATCAGCAGTGCAGAAACCTTATCTGCGTCTGCCCTTGGCCCAGCGCTGATCTCCTTAGGAGGCGCTGACCTATTTAACCAAGCCATTTGTTTACTGGAAGAATTAAGCCACAGTTCAGGCTCTTTTCCCCCAGATGGATTTTCAGGGTTACCTTCCTCCATCTGAAGGAGGACACACACACTCCCCCTTTCCCACTCCAATTTGGCTTTTCGGCTACTTTTTAAGAACCTGAGGAAAAGAAGTTAGAAAGTGAAACTTTTGAGCAGCAGATTCAGGGATCTTGTTAAAATCAGAACAATGGATCATAGAGTGAGAACCAGAAGGGGCACTCCAGGTGTGGGAAGAAGCCGCACACCTTCAGAAAGGTGGGAACTGGAATGTCAGGTAAGGGGGACAGCAAAGCGGTCAACTGGGGTAAAAGGTAGAAAGGGCATGATGGGAAATTGGTCTGGCAGCCTGGGCTGGGGCCAGATGGCAGAGGGCTTGGACTGTCAGACAGAGAACTTTGTGTTTCATCCTTGAGGCAAGAGAGAAGATGAAATGCTGAGTCATTCCAAGGATAAGAATCACGTGTTCCTGATTATCAAAAACTGGAAAGCGAAATTTGGGGAGAGCCATCTGGAAATATACAATTAGAGTTATAAAATGAATCATCCCATGAGTCCCAGCTATCCCCCTGCCACGACTATGCCCTAAGGAGGTCATTAAAAAGAGGAGCAGATTGGGCATGGGGGAGGGAGCCACGAGGGAACAACTGATCAGTCCACAAATATTTAGAGTGGTTTTATCTGCAGTGGTGTAGAACTGGAAACAACCAAATGTCCAGTGCTTGAGCAGGGCTGAAGGAGGATGGGTTTCAAATGCCTCGATTGAGTAAACATCAATCGAGTCCCCCCTAATCAATCAATCAATCTTAGACTTTAGGCTAAGTATGAAAGGGTCTTCCAGTTCTTGAAGGAGACTAAAGTTCAGATAGGTCAAGACATGAGCAAGCTAGAGTGCTGGAATCATTTGAGAAGTTCAAGTAATGACTTTCCTGAATATTCCTGAGAAGGAAGTGCCTGGGATATGGAGGGTAGGAGTCAGGGGAGAGAGGCTTCGGCCTCGGGTCTGGTCAGGTCTCCTTCCCCATCTTTACCTTTTTTACCAAAGGAGAATATTCCAATTTTCAAAGGGTCTGGAGGAACTTGGACTACCCATATTCCCATCTATGACCTAGTCACATCCTCAGAACAGTTAACATCAATGTCTGCACTGGGAGCTGAGAACAGATGGACGTGATTTCACCAGGCATAAAGGGAGTTTCCTGAGCACCCCACAAATGGGAGGAAAAGACTGAAGGAGTTCAGGAGTTGTGAGTTACCCCTTTAACACACATGCTCCCCAAGCTTGAGTCCACTTTCCCCTGGACTCTATATGTACTTGTGAGAAAGTATCACAAGCTTTTGGGGGAAGATGTTTTGTACTGTTCCTACAGTATCACCTTAGCAAACACCCCTTCCTATAAAGCATCTTAAGTATTGCTGATTAAATGATTCTTAACTGACAGTCTTTAGGGAATCATACCAGTGGGGGTTCAAGCAAATTGGCAATAGAGAAAGTCAACCCACTTTCCTCTCCCCAGAACTTCACTGGTGGGGAGCAAGGAGACATAGCCAAGCTCTGGGGACCCACAGAGTCAGTGGGATGGAGATAAAGACCCTCAGAACTTCCATGGGCTGCACATTAATAATCACCAAGAAAAAGGGACAGCTTTGGAAAGACAGAAAGTGATACAGAGCAAAAAAAAAAAAGTAGAGTCAGAAAAGCTATAATGACATGATCATAACAATAATTGCAGTAGTCATAGTAGTGGCATACAATGTTTATAACGTGTTTTATTCTCTTTGTGGCATTTGACACACACTGTAATCCTCCAGTACATGTGCTATTGTTACCCCATTTTACAGCTGGGGTCACTGAGGCTGAGAGACTTTAAATGACTTGCCCAGGTTCACACAATCACTTCTATGCCAGAGTCAGGATTCAATACCAAATCAGCCTGGAATTAAGTGCAATGCGCTGTCCATTAGACCACACTGCCCCTATAAGCATAACTCACAGCTACACATGTATAATAAAGCATTGTGTTTGGCCCCAGAAGCCCTATGCAGCCCAGCAAATCACTTCATCTTTCTTAGCCCGAGTCACACCATCCATTCGACAGGAAGGATGACACATGTAGGGCCTCCTTATAAAGCCCCCAAAAGCCATCAAGCTGACAAGCACCAACTGGAAATAAGTCACAAGTCTGCCAAGTCCCCAGACATAAAGGACAGCAATAAAGTACAAATAAAATAGTTTGATTCTTAAGAGCTGGTATGCCATCTTCCTTTCCGGCAAACTATAAATAGCTGGAGTTTGTAGTTTTATGTGGGATTCATCCCTTCATTCACCATTTGTTTGCTAGGGCAGTTAGGTGGACAGTTAGGTGCTGGACCTGGAGTCAGGAAGACTTGAGTTCAAATCTTAATTCAGTCCCTTACTAGCTGTGTGACCTTGGGCAAGCCACTTAACCTCTGCTTGCCTCTGTTTCTTCATTTGTAATATAGGGATAATAATAGCAACTACCTCCCAGGGTTATCATGAGAATGAAATGAGATGATAATTGTAAAGCTCTTAGCTCAGTGTCTGAGAATCTGGCACATAGTAAGCACTATATAAACGTTAGCTATCATTATTTTTTTGAAGGGGAGAGGGCAGGGCAATTGGGTTTAAGTGACTTGTCCAAGGTCACACAGCTAGTAAGTGTTACATGTCTAAGGTCGGATTTGAACTCGGGTCCTCCTAACTCTAGGGCTGATGCTCTATTCACTGAGCCACCTAGCTGCCCCTATCATTAATATTATATCATAATCACTGTCACTATTTAGTGAGAGAAATAACAAGCACAGCTCTTGGCACAGTCCTTGGCACAGTCCTAGCCCTCCCTCAGCTCCCCACCCTCGTATAATCCCCTTCCTTGATCCTGCCCCCTGCTACCCACCCACCTGTGCAGGTCACCAAAATACCTTGTATTTACTTGTAGATACTTTGTATCTGTTGCCTCAGAAGTGAGCCCTTTGAAGGAAGGAGCAGTTTCCTTTTTGTCTTTGTAGATACTCAGTAAATACACTGGTGTTGTTTTGGGGTGGGGGTGGTTAATACTAGCGAGCCTTTAATAGCAAGCAACACTTAATAATTTTGGTCTTAACCCATCAGTGAGTACTTACAACTCCTGGGGGGAGGGGTGAAATACAGATACAAAGACTGAAATGAGGGGTGGCTAGGTGGTGCAGTGAATAGAGCATGGGCCCTGGAATCAGGAGGACCTGAGTTCAAATCCAGCCTCAGACACTTCACACAAAAACTAGCCCTGTGACCTTGGGCAAGTCAATTAATCCCAAATTGCCCTCCAGAAAGCAAAAAAAAAAAAAAAAAGACTGAAACGAGGCCTATCTATGTTCTGTGAGCTTATATTTTATCATAGGAGACAGAGAGTGCGTAGAAGGTATCAAGAGAAGGAAAACAAGGTAATGGAGGGAGGGTCCTAGCTGCTGGGGACATTAAGAACTGCATTAAGTTCATTGCAAAATTATTTTATAATAAATGAGTAAACTCCCTGGAGTTTTCCTCACATTGGACCGTACAGCAACGCTCTGGACGCTGGACAGCTACAGACAGAGACGTCTAGACGAGGTATCTGAACTCAGAAGCAGAGGGGGCCAGTGGCCGATCTCGCAGGCAATCAGGGACATTACGTAAATCGCACACGCGTTATTCCAAAGACTTCTGGTCCTCTATGTCAAGAACACTGTCAGGCACAAGACAGGTATTGTCGCTGGGGGGGCTATTTCTCGAAAGACACAGCAGAAGGTTCTTTGTGTGAGTGAAACCCAAACCTGCCTTGGAAAACATTTCTGTCCATTCACGGCTTATCAAGGGCCATCAAGAACAGATCATCCAGTGTGCCCTTCCTTACTTAATTAAACTGTCAGAATGGGCTTGAGAGACAAGCAGCAAGGAGCATGCCCAAGGCTGCTCTGCAAATGCACTGAAAAAATGACTGGGGGAGCCAGAACCTAGCAGAGCTAGGCAAGACAGACCAGGGGAGAGCGGATGGCCTGGGCCACTCCTTCCCCCAACTCCTCACTCACCCTGGGGTTCAAAGGATCAAGTTCAGACTCCCCATTAGACCTGTTACTGCAGGTATGGAAGACACAATTGTAATCAATATGTGCTGCCTCAACAGCCCGGTCCACGTTATTTTAAAATAAATCCTTTAGGTTCTATTTTGAAATCGTTTTGTAAATGAAATATGAGTTAAATCATATTTTATTTTTACTTTATTTTTTTTATTTTATTTACTTTATTTTATATTTTACTTATTTTTTATTTTATTTTACAAGGATATATATGTATATGTATTTTATATATATATATAATATGCATATAGCCCCATTAATAATCTTTCTAATAAATTAGAATTTAAAGCCTAAAGCATCCCATTGAACTTGAACTAAAGCACATCCTCTCCCGAAGTACCATATGATACTCATAACGTATAAACACCAAACTAGAAACAGTGAGCTTGATTCTGTCTCAATTTGGTACGATTCAGTGTCTTGGATGTGACATTCATCCTCAAATACTTTCAAATCCACATATGAACAGACATCTATTTAATTTGGCATGAGTTGAGAAGACATTGCAAAGTTTTTCATGCTTTCTGAAATGGAATTCAATACACCTGAGGTAGCTAATAGACGTCAAAGAAAACTTTTTTTTTAAGTTGAATACACTCTGGTCTCCAATTATGAATGATAGTAACAATCCACATTAACATAGCATTTCCAGATGGTCACCAAGTTGGAGAAGCAGTGTGGAACAATAAAAAGCACTGGCTTTAGATTCAGGGTCTGACCTCAAATCTGGCCTGTGTCCCTTTAAACAGGTCATGTAACCACTATAGGCTGCAGTTTCCTCATTTGTAAAGTGAGGCAGTTGAACTCAATGATCCTTCCAGCTCTGAAATGAAGATGCTGTGATTTATGGAATCAAAGAATCCTGAAATCCTGGGAGCTCAACACTTATTTGAGTAATAATCAATTCTATAACAGGTCATCCACTTTTTCTTGGAAACCTCTGGTGATGGCAAGTATTCTGTTCAGGACTTTTGATGACCCCATACTGCAGTGGTTTGTCATTTCCTTCTCCAGTTCATTTTACAGATAAGGAAACTGAGGCAAACAGGGGTAAGTGACTTGCCTAGGGTCACTCAGCTCATGTCTAAGGGCAGATCTGAACTGAGAAAGATGAGTCTTTTTGACCCCAAGCCCAGCGCTCTATTACATCACTCATGTGACCCTCAGCAATGTATGAATCCATACATAAAGATCCCTAGTGGGCCTCATACTGACTTAATTTTAAAATGTGATGTCATTGATGTTTTATTCTATTTATTCGTTTTGTTAACTATTTCCCCATTACACTTTAGTCTGAGCTTGGCCACAGTAGGAAGTGTTGTGGGTCACATACAGACCACATGTTTGAAACTTCTGGCCTAAGTGACACTAGCAAGTGCTTTCCCAAAACCTTGGGATGCTATTCTTCAGTATCTCTCTAGCCTACCTCTCCAATTACCCTGTTCAGAAATGAAATGTCAGATATGACGTGCTCTGGAAGAAGCCAGGCTGGATTTTCTTGACCACTGCTTCCCTTTCTAAATACGAATGATCCAGCCTTTTATCAATGTCCCCTAGAACTCTGCTAGGAATAGAAGTCAAATTTGTTGACTTTTTTGTATTCTGAAAATCAATCCACTAATGAGCATTTATTAAGCACCTACTATGTGCCAGGCACTCTTCTAGGCACAAAGGATACAAGTACAAAAAATAAAGCAATCCCTACTCTCAAAGAGTTTATGGATAAAAAAATCTACATAGGATAAATATTACAAAATATTGATTATTCTCATTAACATAGCATTATTAATATTGCTGGCAATATCATAGAATGAGTGTTCTAATATAGAGTAAATACAAGGTAGCTAAATATCAAGTCATTAAGGAAGATGAGGAAAGGCTTTCTGTCGAAGGTGCTGCTTGAGCAGAGTCTTGGAAGAAGAGAGAGCATGTGCATCCCAGGAATGGGAGGCAGCCAGTGAAGGGTCATGGAGTCAGGATATGAAGTGCTCTGTGGCACCCCTGCTGTTCTCCAGAGCCTCCAGAAGTCCCTGGCAAGGGTTCAGCCATCACATGGGATGGTTTTCTCCCTAGGCTAGGATTTAACTCATCTGGCCCTGGTGGCTTGAACCCAGGTGAAAGCAGATAAAAGCTGCTTGTCACCTGACTCAGGTCACAGAGTTAGAACGGAATAGGGCCTTAAAGGCAGTCTAATTACACAGAATGACAGATTATAGAGCCAGAGTTAAAAGAACACCTGGAGGGCATCTCAGCCAAACCCTTCATTTCACAAATGAAAACCAGCAAGGTAAAGCCTCTTGCTCGAGGACATCCAGGCTGTAACCATCAGAGAGGCTGGAACTGACTCCAAAACCAAGGTCCTTTCCAACTGCAACATGCTGTCTCCAACCCCTTCATTTTCTGTGAGAGAGGACTAGGTCATAGAGACGTTAATTGGCTGGTCCATTCTACACAGACAATAAATAGTTAAGTCAAGATTAGAACACAGGACCTCTGACTGCAAACTCAAGTCACTACTTATCTCCTGGGTTCTTTTTTTTAATCTGTGGTCTAGGAAAAGGCATTACAGCTCATTAAAACCAGTCTGCCCCTGAAGAATTCACTTTCAAAATAGACAATGAATTACATAATCAACCAACAAAGCAACACTTAATAAGTACCCACTCTATGTCATGTACTGTATTAACCCATGAAGGGGGTGGGGCTAAGGAGAAGAGGGAGATTCCAAGATGGAAGGGGAGAGAGGGTTAAGGGTATGGATAGAATGAGTCGTCTGCCTTACCTGGCCCCGCCATCAACTAAGTTTGGGAGACGTCCAATGGACTTCTCTTCCTAATCAGGGAGATAAATCCGTTCTAATGTCAGAAAGTTTCTCTCCTCTCCAGCCCTTCCTCCACACACTTGCCCCACTGCTGTTCCTAAAGTCCATTTCTGACCCTAATGGCAGAAGGATTGTTTTAAAAACAACTTTAAGCAACTAAGGCATTTAAACTATTATAAATGTCCAAATTAACTACAAAGGACACATGAAGAAAGATGGTATCTGCACCCAGAGAAAGAACTGATAAGTAGAATAATTTTATACACACACACACACACAAACACCTATTTGTGTCTAATGGTACCATCTTTAGGGTGGGGGTGGGGAGAAAAGAAAAAAAAGAATAAAAAATTTACATAATGCCTGTATTATATGTTTAAAAGGAATAGCAACTTATACATAATGGATTTGCAGTTTCATGTGCAATCATCTTTTTAAAATTCAACTATGTTAAGGAAATGCTTGTTTTATTTCATAAATTAAAAATAAAATACATAAAGGGAAAAAAAAAACAAAATAAAATAATTACAGTTGCCAGGAACACCCCTGGTCACCAGGAAGAATCAGCAGCTTCCTTGGAACTAACAAGACAACACCATAAGTTCATAAGATATTCTAAGCATTGCACTAGAAACTGAGAGTCTGTATTACACACGCATGTACACACACACACACACACACACACACACACACCAGTTAATGTAAAGCTCAAAAGATCCAATAGAGAAGCCAAGAGAAACCAAGGTCATGGACATGACCTTAGGCATGTCCACTCTCAAGTCCTGCTTTTGTCCTCTATCAAGTGCAGGATTTGAGCCATGTGACCTCTGAGATCTCTTGCTATGCCCCATCCTGTGATGCTGTGTTTCCACTTGGGGTTTTCTGATGCCCAATCACAAGTAGGTGGATTCAGGAAGGCATGACTGATACCTCCAAAGCCCCAACCTGAGCCCTGCAGGTCCATGGAAAGAGCTCAGAAGCTACTCCCCTCAAGCACACAGAACTTGAGTCTCTAAGGTTCCCTCTCTACACAAACTAAGCAAACTCTTTAAAGGATTTTTATGACAAACAGCCAGCTTTCCAATACCTTCAGTGGAATGGATGTAAACACATACTGTGGTAAGTGAAATGGCAAATAAAATTCCTGATCTCATTTCTTCCTCCTAATTACAGGACAATGGCTCCATTTTATGTCAGAGCAAACTACCTGCAGGCTGATAAGTCAGACTTGGGAGAGCATCTCGCCGGCTCGCTTGGGTTACCATGGTGACCCACATTGGTGGACTTTGGTTTAATGAAAGGTATTATCCATGGAAAATACAATTGGCTGAGCCTCGGTAATTGCAGGGGGAGGGGAGGAGAAGGAAAGAAAGATGTCCTCAAGAGGCACATTCAGACTCTGGGCTCAGAATAGGAACTTCCAGAGGCCGGAGAAGGTGGAGAAGATGGAAGGTGGAGAGGACTGAACCCCAAGCAGCTGCCCGCGACCCTCCCAGCCAAGGGCACTTCCTGGGGAGGCGGGCTCTGTGGCTGGCACTCTGCTATAAGGCACTGAGGATGATGTCCTAGCAGATCGAGGCACGATTTTACTTTACATTTCAGGTTGGCCACAGCGGAAAAATGACTGAACAGCAGTACCATCAAGCATTCCCAAGACGACTCCGCAGCCCAAAGACTCCAAATTGAATTAAGCTGAGTAAACTGTGAAAGCCAGATGTCCCCATCAAAACTGGGAGCCTTGTTTAAACTCCACAAGTTTTCAGAAAACTGCGGCTCTGTTTGTGCTCGAGCAGCACGCACCATCTGCCTTGTGTCCTCAAAGACTAGTCTCACCAGGAAGGTTCTGTGATCAGTCGTTCTGCTCTTAGTGGCACGGGGAATCTGGCGTCACAGGCAGGGTTCAAATCCCAGCTCTGGGTGATCTTAGATAAGTCACTTACAGTTTTGAAGTGTAAGGTTCCTTGTCTATAAAATGAAAGGGCTGGAACAGAGGAGGTAGGGTGTTCTAGTGGATGGAGCATTGGACCTGCAGTTAGGAAGACCCAGGTTCAAATCCTGTCTCGGGGTTTTACTAGCTGGGTGACCCTGGAAAAACCACTTCCTCTCTTTGTGCCTCAGTTTCTCCATCTGTAAAATGAAGGATCTGGATTCAGAGGCGCCTCATGGTCCCTTCCAGCTCAGTCCATGACCCTACCTTTTTGAGACCAACATGGCTCAGGGAGGCAACAGTCTACATGGCATGGGGGGAGTATAAGATAAAGGTCACTTCCAGATTGAAGAGGGCCTTGAATCCAAGCTTCACTGGATGGCAAGAGGTACTGGCTAAATAACTCCAAGGAGAGGAATGACATGACCCTCCCCCATACACATGGGAAAGAAGAGTCGGACACTGGGAAGGACAGATTAGGTAGTGAGGAAGAAAGTCTGGCCAGGAGGGGCCCAGCCATAGCTGACAATTGTGCAAAGAAAGAAAAGCAGATGAATGGGAGAGAGGACATGCAGGAGCGGTGACCAGATGGGCAACTTGGAAGAGGAGTCAGCTCGGACAAAACGAGCAAGGGGCCACAGATGTGAAGACTTAGAGAGAGCTATGTATGCTTACACTGAAGCGGCTGTGTGGGGCAATAGGAAGTACAGCCCACTGGGAGTCAGGAGATCTAAGTAACAGTTCCAATGCCAACTCAATGGGTGCCTGGCCCCATCCCATGGGAGCCATAAACTCCCTGTGGAGGGCAGAGCTCATTTTTCATTTCCCCCTTCACATTCCCCAGTATGCAGTTCAGTGCTGAGCTAACAGCAGGGATTTAGTGAATGTTTGTTGAATGGAATTAAGTTGCAATCAATTGATATGTTGAGTTGGAGGTGCGAGATGCCACATGGCAGTGAATAGGGCACAGCCTTGGAGTCAGAAAGACTCTGGTTGAAATCCCACCTCAGATATTCATTATCTGAGTGACCCTAGGCAAATCACTGAGTTCTGCTGCTGCCCCTGACCTGGGCCTCAGGACCATCTTCTGTAAAATGAGAGGGAAGAAGGAAGGGAGGAGGGAGAAAACAAGCATTTATTAAGTGCCTACTACATGCCAGGCACTATGATAAGTGCCTTACAAACATCATCTCATTTGATCCTCACAACAGCTCTAGGAGGGAGGTCAAATATTGTCCCATTTTACAGTTGAGGAAACTGAGGCAGACGGCGGTTAGGTGCCTTATCCAGGGTCGCATAGTTAGGAAGTGTCTGAGGTCAGATTTGAACTCAGGGCTTCCTAACTCCAGGTCCTATGCTCTATTCACTGTTCAGCCTAGCTTAAGAGCTGCTAATAACTCAGAAGAACATGTTATAGGGCAGAACAAAGGGCAGTGAGTAGAAGATGGAGAGGGGAAATTTCGTCTTGATGCCAAAGAAGCTTCTCACTGCTTCAACTGCTCCAAAGTGGAATGTGCAACCTTGGGAAGCTGGATGCCCACTCATCAGTTGCATCAGAGGGAGCAGGACAAAGATGACTAATCCAGGCCCTTCTAGCACTGAGGTCTGTGATTCTCCTCCCGAGATCAAGAGCTCTCCAAAGCGCTACATCGACATAGAGGTCGTTCCCAACAGAGGGTGAGAAGTGGAACCGGCTCAGTCAGTCAACAAGCATTGATGAAGAACTTACAAGGTCCAGCTACTGTGCTGAGCTCTAGGGACACAAAGGAAGGCAAAAACAGTCCCTGCCCTCTAGGAGCTTACAGTCTAATGGGAAGCAGTGAAGTTTTCATGAAAGTCAGGCAACTCTACATTGCCAGATTCTATATACACACATACACACACACACACTTTTTTTTAGTCCCTGGTCCCAAGTGCTGACACCAATAAGAATGATGGCAAACACAGGCAGGAGTCTTCCCTTGAGTTCTCTGACATTTTGGCTGGTTGTCCCAATATCATTTTCATATACTCCACACATACACAATCATTAAACAACCCTATTCTGTATTGTACCATAAACCTTTGGGAATGCTTCTCAAGAAGGAAAACACTTTCGATGGAAACAGACAATAAACAAAGGATTGTAGCAGAGGAAGATTTGACACAGTAAGAGGCTCTAAGCTCAAAAGGCAGCAAAGTATCATGAGCCAAAATCAACATTCCCGGGTCCCAGTCAGCTGCTGCTGCCCACTTTCTCTCCTTCCTTCCCTTTGGACATAACTTCTGTTCCTGACTAATCATCATCAGTACAAAAGAAGATTCATCAGAGCAGCCACCCACATTGCAAGTAGGAAAATGAAAATTATGGGAGAGTGGGCTGGCAGATTTTGTTCTGAAAATTAAGGGATCTTACTCTACATTCCATCACCGCTCCAACCCAAATCAAAGCCTATCATCACTACCTACAATTCAACATAGAATAAAAGAAACTGCATGATGGAAATGACCTCAGCCACTCTGCAAAAGGGATTCCCCAGTATGACACACCCAACTTCTGCCTGAAGACCTTCAAGGGGTGCTACCACCTCTTGAGGCAGCCTGTTCCACTTTAGGACGCCTCTAATAGTTACGGTTTTTTTTTTTTTGTGATATCCAGTCTAAATTTGTCTCTTTGCAATAATTTACTACCCACTGCCCCTAGTTTTATACTCTGAGGACAATCAGAGAAAGTCTAATATATCCACCTTGTCTTCTCTAGACTAAAGATACCTAGTTTCTTCAATGGACTTCATGTGTCACAAACTCAGAGCCCTTTATAAGTCCTGAACGATATCCTCTGGTCACTCTCTATATTATCAATGTCCTTATTAATCTGTGCTGCCCAAATAGAGATAAGGACTGAACCTGTGATTTTTCTTGGCATAGGTAACTCCCAGAAGAGAAAATATCTTACACAAGTATAGGTCAGCACCTTCTCTGCAACTTGTACCCTTAGAAAGGTACCTAGGTGTAATGGTAATGTAAATTTTTAAGATCTTCCCTGCCCCTAGGCTAAAGTGCACCTGGAGCCTGGGGTGGGAGGCTTGTTTTTCAGTAGATACTTCTTGATTGGCCAGTGAGTCAATAAGGTTGTTACATTCTCTGAGCCAGGAGAAGGCTATATAAGCCCTGATGTGTAGCTTTGTTTTGGGGCTCAATTTGAGAAGTGTTCTATGATTTGATCAGATGAGACTCTGGGAAGCCGTTGTTGAGAGCTCCCCAGCTTTGAAAAAACAAGATGTTGTTTGGTATGGATGTAATGGTTGGACAGTTTGGAAACTGTCTACTTGATCCGTTTCTCTGTCTTGATATTTCTGTCTGTATACTCTAAAGTTCGGGGTGCTGACCTTTTTCCCCTGAACTAGGTAAACGATACATATTTGACTGATTAAAGTAAGCTTGTTAGCCCATTTTGAGTTGCTTTCCTTTATCAAAGCAGATCCAAGAACCTGTGTTGGCAGCAACCCTGGGGATGCTGGGGTGTTCTCTGATACACTAGGGCACTGAGAGAGTGTAAGTGACTTACCCAAAGTCACACAGCCAATATGTGGAAGAAGTAGGACTTGAGACCAGGTCTTTCTGGCTCTTTGAAACAATTGCTACCCACTACACCACACTGCCCAGAATTGAAAACAATATTCCAAATGAGGTCTGACAAACTCAGAGTTCAGTGGGCATTCACTTTCACTTCCCTATTCCTGAAAGTCATGCATTTCTTGATGCAGCCCAAGATAGCACTGGCATCGTTAGCTGCTGTATCACACAACTAACTCATTAATATTGCTTGCAGTTGGGGCAGTTAGGTGGCGCAGTGAACAGATCACCAGCCCTGGAGTCAGGAGGACCTGAGTTCAAATCCAGGTTCAGACACTTGACACATTTGCTAGCTGTGTGACCTTGTGCAAATCACTTAAACCCAATTGCCTTGCCTTCCCCCTTCCAAAAAAAAAAAAAAAGATTGCTTGCAATCCACTGAGACCCCTGGCTCTTCTTATCAATATGTCCAAAAGACAATTGACCATCTTTCCCACCAGAGGCCTGCTTCTCCAAATCATTGGTCTTAAAGTCAACAGAGACTTGGGTTTGAATTCAACAAACATTTCATAAGATTCTATATCTACAGTGGAAGGGACCTTGGAAGTCATCCAGTCCAACATCCTCCTCCTAAAGATAAAGACACTCAGGTCCAGGGACATTGTGCCCAAGGTCACAGAGGTAGCAAATGTCAGAGCCATCATTTAAATCCAAAACTCTTTCCATTCATTAGTTATGTAGCTATGAGCAAAATATTGACCATCTCTGTATCTCAGGCTCCTCACTTGTAGGATAGGAAGAATGACAAGAAGATCAAACAAGATCACCTGCCTCCCAGGGTTGTTGGAAGGATAAAATGAGATGATATTTGTAAATTAACACAGCACCTGGAACATAGTAGGTGCCTAATAAATGCTTGTTTCCTTCCTTCCTAAAGTACTCTATAAAACTGAAAGTGCTAGTGTGATAATGATGATGATGATGATGATGACGATGATGATGTCGTGCTAAACTTGGTCACTTCTATGTTGCTGAAAGAATGCAACTTCTATCAGAAATGATACAAATCTGAAAATAGAACAATCTTTCATGATAATATTATTTTAAATTTCTGCACTCTCTAAATTTCAGCATCTTGGGTCAAAGTCTCAATCACCTCACCCTAGTTACAGCTCTGATGACAGGGGCCCTTGTAGTACAGACCTCACAGAGTTGTAGCTGACGAAATCATGGGAAAACTCTTTCTAAACATCAAAGCACTATCAAGGCATGAGCTACCATTCCTCTTCTCCCCAAGTTTCAATCGGTCCTAAGTAAATGTCAAAGCCACCTTTTCTTCAATAAAACTATTAACTGAATAAGCTGTAAGACTCTTTGTGACCAAGCTTTACCGAATGAAGAATAGAAGGGTTCCTGGCAGACTGTGAAATAGGCCAGCCTTCCATGTCCAGCCCTCTTACTCACTCTTAGGAAACATCCACTTCCCACAAGAGCTTGCCTTGTTCCCAGAATGGGTGTTTCCAGAGACTTGTCACCTTGTTTCTCCTGCTAATGAGCAGCCTTCTTCAGGCTGAGCCCCTCTTCAGTACCTGGGATGAGGAGAGCTCCTCTTTTTTTCAGGAAACAGAATTTAACCAATTCCCTTACAAACCCAGGAATAGAACTGATACCTGTCTTCATATGAGGCTCTGAGGAAGGAAGCATTACTGGTATTAACTTTTAGTTTAGCATTTCATCCCTCAAGGCAGTCTTTGTGCCCAACGTGAGCCTTTTGCTAAAGCCAGGAAGACAGCTTTCAAGTGACCCTGCACAAAAGAAAAGGATTTTAAGCGACTCCTTTGTTTGGAGGACACCAGTAGAATGTAAGCAATTTGGAGGGCAAGGAAGGGTTTTTTTTTACATTTGTTTCTATCCCCAATGCTCACCATGACTGTTAGCCCTTAATAATTGCTAATTGACCGACTAATGGTTTGTCAGGAATCTGTGTTGTAGGATCCACTGTTGCTATTTTCCATCATACCAAGAAAATGCTCTTCCAAAGCAACAAAGTGTCAACGAGACATGGTGATTAGAGCTCCAGCCTTCAGCCAGCCAGGAAGAACCAGGTTCAAGTCCCGTCTCCGACATAGCCTGTGTGGCTATGTGGACAAGTCACTTAATTTCTCAGTGCCCTCAGGTAACTCTCTAAGATCGAAGTTTGCAGAGGAGGTGTCTCACCTTCACTTGTGAAGGAAGTTTCTACTTCAAATTTTCCCTAAACCAAAGAAATCTCAAATCCAGTCCCACCCCCACACCCCCCAAAAAACAATAAAAAACAGTAATGACAATAGTTGCTATTCATCCAATAGTTTGTTTGGGGAATTCTTTACAGACATTATCTCATATGATCCACACAACAACCCCCTAAGGTAAGTACTATCATGATCCCCACTTTCCAGATAAGGACTCTGAGGTTAAGAGATTAAGTGACTGTGGACACACAATTTCAGAGGCAGGATTCAAACCCAGGTCTTCCTGACTCCAGATCTACCACATCTCTGAAAAACAAGAGAATCCAACAATCTGGAAAAGGCAGGGACATCCATCTATTAGAAGGAAGTCAAATTAGTAGTGGGAGCCTCTAAAAAAACATCATGTTTCTAACTTATACATCTCCTATATGATAGCAACTTACAATAAGATTTGGTCCCTTAAAAATATTAATTCTGTATTGCTTTTTGAAAGAAATTCAAGGGGCAGCTAGGTGGCACAGTGAATAGAGCACCCACCCTGTAGTTAGGAGGACCTGGGTTCGGATCTGGCCTCAGACACTTTAACACAAAAAACAGCCGTGTGACCTTGGGCAAGTCACTTAACCACAACTGCCCTCCAAAAAGCAAAGAAAAAAGCAAAGAAAAGAAATTCATCAGGGCAGCTAGGTGGCGCAGTGAATAGAGCATTGACCCTGGAGTCAGGAGGACTTGAGTTCAAATTTGATCTCAGACACTTAACACAGTAGCTGTGTGACCTTGGGCAAGTCACTTAAACCCAATTGCCCTGCTTTCCCCCCTCCAAAAAGAAAAAAAAAAAAAGAAATTCATAAAAACAAGGCATTAAAAAATTAGTAAACTATTTCTTTAACAAGGCATTTTGGAGAAAATTTTCAGCTGACCCTTTAACACAGTGGTCTCATTGGAGTTAGCTAAACAGAGAAGCAGAAGGGGGCAGTTTGGCTTCCAATCTCATTTCTGACCCTACTGTGTGACCCTAGGCAAGTTTAACCTTTGTGTGCCTCTAGCAAAATCCTATGATGGATCTACCAACTCATGGATAGGCTGCCAATCACCATGAGTAGAAGGAAGTTCCACACTTGAAATTCCCCATAGAGGGCATATAACAGTGCCTTTGTGTATCTCCCAAAGGCAAACCAGGTGTCAGAGTGGGTAGAATACTGACTTTGGAGTGAGGAAGACCTGAGTTCAAATCTGGCTTCAAATGTTAATAGCTATGGGACTCTAGGCAAAGCACTTAACCCTGTTTGCCTCCGTTTCCTCATCTGTAAAATGAGCTGGAAAAGGACATGGCAAAGCACTCCAGTATCTTTGCCAAGAAAACCCCAAATGGGGTCAGGAAGCGGTAGGCATGACTGAAACAACTGAACAGCATGCTGGATGATCAGAGGAAGGCAACAGCTATACTTTGCTAAATTTCAGGAAGGCCTTTGATAAAGTATCTTATTCTATTCTTATAGAAAAGATAAAGGGATGTGGGCTAATACAATTAGGGTTTGGGGAACTGATTAAACAGCCAGATTCAGCATCTATATAGTTAATCATGTTTCTCTTCTGGGAAAGAGCTTGAATTTCTTTCCTCCTGCTTTTCATTGAATGGCTAGGATCCTCTGCAATTTTTCAATGATGGCCAAAGAAGCAGTTCAGAGTAGTCAATTGCCCCTAATTTCCATTCACAAGGTCTGAATGGACACTGTCCTACATCGTGTGGCCTTACCCACTGGCACAGAAAGCAGTGAGTGTGGTGGCCTCAGGAGCTCTCCAGCACACAGTGTTTCAGAAGAAACTGGTGGGGTGGGGAGATCTAGTCCAGCTGAGCCAGACATCAGAACCCATGCAGACCAATGGAGAATGAGAAGTTAAGCTCAAAGCTTTTATCAAGCACCTACTGCATGCTAGGCACTGTACTAAGCACTTTACAAATATTCCTCTCCCCAGTCAATCGTAGCCTGAGTCCTGGAGCTCATGCTAGCCTCTTTGTCACCCCTGATTTTGACCTGCTTCCATCTCAAACTAAGTTTCCTGCCTCTGGCAGAATCCACTCCAAGGTTTCTTGGCCCAGGTCTTTGTCCTGGCATGCTTGCCCTGCTCTTTCTGAGCCCTGCCACTGCAGGAATTATCCACTACAACCCCAAGCCCACCCACAAACCTCTGGGGAAGTTTCAGTCAGCATCATGGATGCCATTCACTCAAAGTTCTTGACAACCTAACCTCTGCTCCTTCCTGGGGGGATTGGGGAAAGCAGCATATATTCTACCCTGCAGCCCCTGAAAGAAAAAATTAAATGCAGTGAAGTGTTTTAAAATACAGGTATTATCCAAGTCATAAGCACCTAACTTGTCAATGTCCAATACATATTGATTGTACAATGGCCTTGGCTCCCCCCATGCTGAGGTCACTCGTGTCAGCAAGGTCTATGGTGCCACCTGGTGTCCAGCACTGGGATCTCACCCAATGTCTTCCCCACCATCTCCTTTCTTCTAGCTCACAGGGATTCTAAGGCTGCTCTGTTCCTTCTCGTATTTCATTGCTCACAGATAAGTTTCATTGCCCCTTTCTCACACATGAGCCCCACATTTCCTCCTGTCTTCTCATTCTTACCTGTTTACCAAGAAAAGAATCTCAAACAGGTAACCCACTCTGTTGTTGTCGTATTCATAAGTAGTGTTTAAGTCTCTAATATAGCTAGGTGTACAGTGCTAAGTAGTTTGCCTTTACCAAAGGAAACAAAAGAAAAAGTTTTTAAAACAGAACTCGATTTTTCGATGTCAACCTCTCTGACAGCACCAGAAATCTTCAAAATCTTCACAAATCTCCACTTCCACCTTTCACCTACTTTTATGAAACCAGTTTTTCTCCTGAAGCACAAGCTCTGAAGAATTTTTAAAATGATTTCTTGTTCAGTTTCATTGCTTTCAGATTTTGCTTAGTTTCTGGTGTTATGGGTGTTCTGATGCCCACAAAAGACTTAGGAGAAAGGTCTCTTACTAGCTAGCACATTTAAGTGAATCCCCTAAGGCTGATTTTTGTAAGGTCCTGGGCAAGAGTCACACAAGGTGAGAAAATGAGGTAAGTGAAGGCTCTGGAGTCCATATCATATAAGGCTTGGTAGAAGGAAATTCACCCCAGCAATCTTGCAGCCAAGTTGTCTTCCTGCTGCCGTTGTTTTGGCTAAATCCTCCAAGCCATACTTGCAGAGGCCATGCCCTGGAGGAACCAAGCCACTGCTGCTTCGGTATTCCTGTCCGAAGACTGGGCTTTCTTGACTGTTGAGAGCCAGCTTTATCTGACTGACCCCAGACCTCTTCCCCATGTCCCACACCAGCCAACTTCCTGCCATACCACTGCTAGCGAGAAATGGTGGCCCATGCCTACAATCCCTGCTAGCGGCCCTGAGGCTGGCGCTTCCCTTGAGCACAAGAGCTCTGAACTACAATGGGCTAAGTGGTCATGTGGACATACTACGCCCAGAAGCAGCCTGACGAGTCACTGAGAGCAGGAGGCCGACAGGCTACCCAAGGCAGGATGAACCCACCCAGGCTCCCATGCAGAGTCAGCCCACAAGTGTCTGCTGTACTCCCAAGCTGTGAAAGATAACGAGACCCAGTCTCAATAATAATAATTGTTCTGTTGTTGTAGTCAAAATCCTTATTATCATGGCTTACAAGGTTGTTGTGAGGATCCAATGAAATGATAAATGTGAAATGCTTTAAATACCCTAAGGAGCTTTTACTATGTTAAACCATACAAATGCTGGATACGCATAGGAATTCATAACCCGCACCGTTAGAATTGGCGAGACCAACCTAATTATAACCATGCTGACACTGTATGTTGCACATTGTGATTTACACATCTAATTTACAATTAATAATAATTGTAGTTCATAATTAATTGTTATAATTATAATTGATATAATTTTGTATTTGTGTAACTAATTGTACTTATAATCTTAATCCATAACAAGAGCTACCATTTATATTGCACTTTAAGGTTTAAAAAGGGACTTACATACATCACCCTACTTGGTCTCTACAACAGTGTCCTGAGGTAGGAATATCATTGTCCTCATCTTTTTTTTGTTTTTAGTTATTGTTTCAGTCATGTCTGATTATTCATGGCTCCATTTAGGGTTTTCTTGGCAAAGATATTGGAGTGGTTTGCCATTTCCTTCTCCAGTTCATTTTACATGTGAGGAAACTGAGGCAAACAGGGTGAAGTGACTTACCCAGGATCACATAGCTAATGAGTATCTGAGGCAGGTCTTGAACTTGGGTCTTTCTGACTCCAGACCCAGCATGCTATCTACTGCTGCTACCTCCTAGTTGGTCTATGATGGATCCTCTGAATCATTATAAAGAACCATTTTCTCCTATTTTCATTCTAAATGTACCATATTTCAGCTACATTATGGGGTCCTAGGAGTTCACCTGGTTCCCTATCCCCCACCTGTGACCTTGGGCCTACAGGAAAATGTGCTTCAAGCTCCAGAAAATATCCTTACGGTGTAAGACTTCCTGAATAACACCTGACTCCTAGGCAGAGGACTGTCTGGATGTTAAACGGGGTCTCAGCCTGGGCTGTGAAATGATTTCAGGGCATTTATAAAAGGGTCAAATTTTGTCAATCATGCCTCGAAATACACTAGAAACATCATGGACAAAAGAATTCTCCTATGGGCAAGGCTTGAAGTGATGGTTTAGCAGTGACGGGCTTCCCCCCGCCTTGGCGGGTCATCAAGCAGAAGCTGGTAGATCCCATGTCAGATATGTCGAAGAGAAGTCTCCTGGCCTGGCCTCGTCCCTCCTGGACTACCTGTTGCATCAGACACTGCGGACCATCCTCTCTTCTTGAGTGCTCTTTCTCTGAGTTTTGTGAGGTAGTTCTCCCCAGGTTCTCTTCCTATATGACTAAAAGAAGAGCTCTAACAATGGTGGGGGAGGGTATGACAGATCTGGAAGGATCAGAGGACTCCTGGAGTTCTGCTTTGAAAGAAGTTAGGGAAGCTAGAGGTAGAGGCAAGAAGGGAGGGCATTTCAGGCATGAGGATCCACGTAGGTAAAAGCAGGGAAAAGAGAGACAGTGTCACATCAATGAGATGGAATGGTGTGTGTGGGGAACAGCTAACTAACCAATCTGACTGGGATGGAGGCCTATGATATAGTGTTAGCATCATGAATGGAAAGGAAGGAAAGTTGTATGTGGGAAGGTCAGGCCAGGTTGGGCTAATTTCCACCAAAGTTGGAGGATGGGTTGGGGAGGGGAGGGAAGAGGGGGCACAGTACTGACAAGGAGCTCGTGTATGTTAAGATCCTCCCAGATCAAGAATTCGAAGGGACTTCCCCGAGCTATCTAGTCCAACTCCAGTTTACAGAAGAGGAAACTAAGGCTCAGAATAGTTCAGGAACTCATCCAAGGTCAAATATCACAGACAGGATTTAAACCCAGGTCCTCTGAATCTGGAACCAGTTCCCTTCCCATTTTCCAAAATGGAATAAACCCCTTCACACTGCCATCATTTCAAATCGAGTTCATATCGGTCATGGAATAATGAGGAAAGTGTCGCATTCACTCCTGGAATGTCAGAAGGACCTTAGAAATCACCTAGTCTACTAGTACCACTTCCTACTGTATGGACAAGGGCACTGAGGCCAATGGAGGTGATTTGTCCAGGGTGACAAATCTGGAGCGGAAGCCGACTCTCCTAACCTCTAGACCAGGCAGCAGGATTTTTTTAAGTAGCAAGGGGCCAGCCTACCCAGAGCCATGGCCTTGGTTGAATTCATCACCTGCAAAATACAGCCCTGAGCAATAAGGAATGAGCCTGAATAGTAACCAAGGAAGCAACTGAAAGTTGCCCCAGGTCTGCAGGAAGAGTCCCAAGTCTGCGTGTGAATTAGCTTCTATTGTCTCTCCTTGGTCAGGATCCAGAGAGGGGGCAGAGGGAGCAGGTCCCTAGGCCAGGCTGTGATCCAAGGGAAATCACTGGTCCTAAGCTCAGTTCCCCCACAAAAGAACAAAGAAGCGGAACAAAGATGGCAGCTGGGTCTCCTCAGGAAGAGAAGAGAGCTGGGGTGGAGGCTGGGCTCATCCAGCAGAGGCTGAAAGATGGGTCAAAGTTGGAAAAAAGGAAAAGACATAAGCTGAAGGACAGAAAGGCAGCAGAAGGCACTTAGGGTAGACATGGGAGCCAAGATAAGCCAACTCCGTGTAAGAAGCCACGAACTGATGTGAATTAGTGACTAAACACAACAATCTGTCCCTTACCACCATGGAGTCCCATGCTTCATTCCAAAATGGCCTGCCAGTGTTGCTATTGTCCTTAATGCCCACCCCACCGGGAAGTCTTGGGTGTCTCATGTGCAGAATGTTGGTCTTCTTTACCTCCACATCCCAAGCTTTCCTCGAAGCAGGGTTCGGAGGCTACCTCCCACTCAGGACTTCCTGATCTTTAGCCCACTGCCCATTTTAATGCTCTTTCCTTTCTGGGTTTTAGTATTACTTTGAAATTATTTGTCTATGTACAAGATACGCCCTGCACACCACCACCACTACTCTCACCACCAAAGGGGACATATACAGAAAATATTCTGACTTGTTTACATATCCCCAATGCCTCTTAGGACAGTGCCTTGCACATAGGAGGCCATTAAGAAATGCTTACTGAATTGAATTAATGCTACAATTCCCAGACAACAAAATATGGGGACTTTCAGAGGTGGATGGGCCCTTAGGCATCATGTAGGCAAAGGTCCATATTTTGAAGAAGAGGAAAATGATGTTCCCAGAAAGGAAAAAACTTGCTCATACATTAAGTGGGCAACAGAGCTAGGATGTCAACTTTTTCAAGTCAATAAGCATTTATTGAGCACCTTCTATATGCCAGACACCTGTACTAAGCACTCCCAGGTCAACAACACTCTCTCCAGGATGTGACCTTGTAATCCTGTGACTGTCTTCACAAATCTTGCCTACGAAAACTGAAATGAACACACTAATAAAATACAGTCCTCAAAACCAAAGATTCTAGGTATTAGATTTGTAATTCTGCCATCCACCTCCACCATAGGGGTGGGGGTGGGTGATGAAAATCCCTCGGCTAACTAAAAGCATAAGTGGCCAGCCCCAAAGAGAAGGGGACACCTCACTGCTCAAAAATGCTCATTAAAAATACTCCAAAACATTTCACAATCACCAAAATTGCCCTCAAAAACTTTTTGAAACCCTATGAATTTAATGTCCATAACAGAGCTAATTATGAACGCAATACACATACCAAGTGACTAATTACAAATCAAGTCTTGGAGCCCAGAACATTGAAAGCCTGTGGACATTTTTTCTGTATTCAGCACATTCCTCTCTCCCACCACCACTCTAGGCGCCAAAGAGCAAGTCAAGTCCAACAGATGGGTGGGCCTTTCTAGGACCCCCCTCCCATCTACCCTGGTCCAGAGGAACATGACTCAGCCCATCAGGGACCATTTGCAACAAGAGACCCGAGATCCAATTACTTTGCCTCTGCATTCCACTTGACATGAGAGCCTTATTCTCGGAGATCCCCAGGACAGGGGCAATGTCTCAAAGACCCAAACCCCCTTTTCTTCACTTGTCTCTTCAAAGACCATTTCGCTCCAGGAAGTATAATCATGGAACAAAGAAACACACTGGGGAAAAAAGAAATGGGATTTTGTAAAAATGGACCAACACACAGAGGTATTATGGGGCAGATTTTTTTTAATTCCACTGTAAAACAAACAACCTAAATGAGAACTCTGACCCACAGCTCATTCCCATTTAAAGAGAAAGCTTCTTTGTCATGAATATTCCCCAAAGGGCAAAAGGGAAAGCGTCTCTAATCCCCCCCCCCATCCATCTTCTATTAAGCTGACTATATCACTCCCCAGCTCAAGAAACTTCATTGGTTCCCTATTAGTTCTAAGATAAAATCCAAATTTAACTGTTGGCATTTAAAACTCTCCATGTCCTGGCCCCAACCTATGTTCCAGGAAAGGGATGGGGACAAGACCTGTAATTTCATTGCTGTGGGGAATACCTGGGTGAGAAATTCCTCCTACCAAGACAGGTCATTATTGCCTCAGATAGTTAGCCTAGAGAAATAAGGGTACAATGGCTTACCCCAGATCACCCAGCCAGAAAGGGTTCAAGGGTTGGACTTGAACCCAGAACATCTTGACTTTGAAGCAGGCTCTGTATTGACTATGCATCAGACCTGCCTCCATATCAATGCTCTCCCCAAGCCCCCAGTCTAGTTTCAGCCAAACTGTCCTTTCCGCTGTTACCTATCCATGACAATCTGCACACACTGTTCCCTGTGCTTGAAACACACTCAGTCCTCTCCTCAGGCTCTTAGAATTCTGGTCTCCTCTCGAGGTTCGATGCAAAGGTCACCCACTCTCGGCTATCCCTGACTGCCACAGCCTTTTGTACCTCAAAGGGATCTTGCTTTTACTTTCCTGTGTATACCTGTTGTTCCTACCCACCCACCTGCCTCCCACCCAGTAAAACAGCAGTGACTCATGGAAGCCTTCGGCTTGTCTCTGTCTTTGTACCCCACTCCCAAGAACTTAGCACAGTGCCTGGTATACCGCAGGTGCTTAATAAATGTTTGCTGGTTGGCTGATTACATGGTGTTGCCTGCTCCTTAGAATGTAGGTTCCTTCTAGGTAGGCTGCAGCTCCTTTTAATTCTGTCTCACATAATTCCAGGAACATCATAAATGCTGGTGAAAGGGAAGTCTTCCCATGTGCCATTCAGGAAGCTCTCCCTGATGTGCTCCCCAGCCTCACAACAGCTTCACTCGCCACTACACCTACTACCAAATTCTCCTGCTTTCTTGAAGCATAGAAAATTTATGCTATTATTTATTGAAACAAAGACAACCCTGTTGTAGAGGCAGCTAGGGGATACAGTGGATAAAACACTGGGTTAGGAGTCTGGCAGACCAGAGTTCAAATCCAGCCTCAGATACTAGCTGTGTGACCCTGTGCAATCATTTAACCTGTCTGCCTCAGTTTCCTCAATTACTAAATGGGGATAATATCTACCTCCCAGGGTGGTTGTGAGGATCACCTGAGACAGTACCGTGTTCCTCTTACAATGCCTAGCACACAGTAGGTGCTCGGTAAATGCCTCTTACCTTCCTTCCTATGTGCAGAGAGAACATTTTTAGCCAGCAAACCAAAGGGAAAGTGGAAGCACTTTGTCTGATGGAAACGCCTGCTACAGCTCTGCCACCTTTTCTCCCTACATTAGGGTGAGAGATTCTGGTGCCCAGGGACAGCCTGGCTGGTGATCTGTCCTAAGGACAAAGATGACCAGAGGGAAAAAAAGAACAGCCAGTGATATCAGAGGTGGGGTCAAGGAAGCTCTGAAACAAAGCACCTGAAAGCTAAAGGTGGCGTTTCCCACGCCAGCTGGAAAGACAATAACAACAAGAAATAGAAGTGTTTATATGGTGTCTGCCATGTACCAAGAACTGTGCTGAGCACATGACAAGTATGGTCTCACTTGATTCCCACGGCGCCCTGCAAGGAGCTATCCTCATTCTATCATTATCTCCACTTCACAGTTGGGGAAACTGAGGCAAACACGGCTTGATCGAGGTCACGCAGCTAGTGAATATCTGAGACCAGAATTCGAACTCGTCCTCCTGTCTCCAGGCGGCGTTCAGTCCACCACGTCACCTAGATGCCTAACAACAAACCAAAGCAAGACGCCCGGTGTTGTTACGGCCTGAAGCCCCAGGCGTCCTGTGCGTTTTGTGGAGGGACGCAATGGGTGCATTGGGGCCGCTGGCTGTTTGCGGAGGGACGCATTGGGACCGCTGGCTGAAAGAGGCTGAGGAATGTCCTTACTTAAAGACTTCTATCTCTCCAGGACGGCGGAATGTCATCCTGAGACGCAACAGAACGTGAACAATGACGACACCATATGGGCACCCGTCCCTACCGAGCATTTCTTGAACTGCAAACTCTTGCAGTCCTTTGAAGTCCCTACTTCACAGAAATTGAATCCTCCTCTTTGCGAATCTTTGGCCACAGCTCCATCCAAGCTCCATACACAACCAAAAGTATACTGCAGAGACAAGAATAAATAGCTGGCACCCAGCACTGAAAGGCTTGAGGAGGGTCTGATGGGAAACATCTTTAGGTAGCCTCCAAATAGCCCCATGAGGTAGATTGTGTTGTTATTATTCTCCCCGTTTTACAGGTGAAGAAACTGAGACTGAGTGAGATTAAGTGACTTCTTCATAGTCCTACTCAGCAGGGAACTGCCAGATGCAAGCACTATCCCTTGAAAACTAAGTAAGACAGCCTTTCATCCTTCTTCTCCTTCTGGGTTCTCTGAAGCTTTTCACACTGCTGATTACCCCCACCAACTTCCCAATGAGTTTCCTCTCCTTTGGCTTTTAGGGACCTTCTCCCTTGTGGTTCTCTCACCTGGATCTCTGCTCCTTCTCAATTTCTTTTTGTAGTGGTAAAGAAATGGAAACCAAGAGGATGTTCACCAACTGAGGAATGACTGGACAAAGTATGGCATGAGTATAGAGAACATTGTTACACCGTAAAAATGTTAGAGAAGATTATTTCAGAGAAACCTGAAAAAACTTACATGAACTGATGCAGAGTTAAGTAAGTACAAACAGAATAATTTACACAGTAACAACACTGCGAAGACAGGGAGCTTTTTAAACTGTTAAAAACTGAATTCTAGGTTGATAGTTAGGAACCCTGATCACTGCAAGAACCAGCCTCGCCCCCAGTGGATCAATGATGACTCACGTTCCCTATCTCCTTACAGAGAGGTGATCAGTGGGCTAATATACAGGGTGAGACACATTTTGGGACATGGTCAATGCAGGGAATCTGTTTTCTTAGTTATATATATCAAAGGTTTTCTTTTTTCTCAATGGGGTGGGGGCTCAGAAGGAGATAAAATAAATGCTTTTTCATCTAGAAAAAAATAATAAATTGAACTATTTCAAAGAACTTAAAGAATAATGTTACTTTGGAAGGATTTTTTCTTGGGCCATATGAAGATATGTTGGGGGTTAAATAGAAGTGGTATAAATGTGAAAGTGATATACAAGACCTGAACTCAGAGGGAAGAATTATATAGCTACCATTGGATATGTTTTCTCCCTTTAACTAACTCTTCCTTTATATCTGAGAGGACACAGGAAGGAAGAATGAGCTCACTGTGTGATATGATACAGGATATCCCATATTAGAACCAGAGAACCTAAAACCTAACTTTCTACATCTAAACATGGTTCATTCTTGGTAGAGAGACACCACAGTAAGAAAACCTTGGGCTCCAGTCCTGCCCAGGACTAGATATTGGCTGGGTGATTCCTAGGCAGGTCACCTAACCCCTAGTGTCCCTCGACTACTCTTGTTATTCAAAAATTTTTCTTCATGTCCAGCTGTTTATGAATCCATTTGGGGTCTTCTAGGCAAAGATACTGGAGTAATTTGCCATTTTCTTCTCTGACTCATTTTACAGATGAAAAACTGAGATAAACAGAGTTAAATGATTTACCAAGGTCATGTAGCGAATGGGCATCTAAAGCTGGACTTGAACGTATGAAGATGAGTCTTCCTGATTCCAAGTCCAATATTATATCCACTGTACCATCGAGTCGCCATTAGACTACTCTCTATAACCCTATAAATTACAGAACAGTTTCCAATCTGCATTAGTAGAAGGAATTTTCTCACCAAGATTTTCATGCTTCCAATGAAATAACAGGTATTGACCTCCCCAAAAATTTTAAATTAGAGAGAAAAGTTTTCCATAACCAAGAATCAAATATCTTGCCAGAGCTTTTGGCTTAAGGACGGAGACAAAAAAGTCACTCTGGGCTAATTATAAGAAGCCTGGCCTGACTTATTCAAAAAAAGCTGAGGAAGCTTTAAAAAAAAAAGGCAGGGTGAGGGGGGAGTGGAACACAAAATAAATAGTGGTTCTGGATTATCACCGTGACCTACAAAAGTTTAACCAATATAATAAAATTTCCATGACAAGGAGTCCAAAAGATCCCAGAAACTACAAAAGCCAAAAAAATACTCATTCTCCTTTCCAAAAGAGCTGGCAAGCAAGAGCTTAGGTGGATAGGAGAAGATTATGATCAGGGTCATCTCACAAAACAAGAAAAAGAAGTGAAGGGGAAAATGAGTCAAGAGAAAACTTGGCATGAGACCACACTCAGCCAGACTATCCTAAGAGCATTTGGAGATGAACCTGAAAGGACATAAAACATTCCCCCCCAATGGGGGTCGGGGGGGGGATCATATCTCTGCCAGTATTTCTATATTAAACTATTTTCACGATCAACATGAAACCACCACATTTGGTGACCTAACACCTCAATCCAGATGTGCTATATGAGAAATTAGAAATAGCCCAAAGAAGATGAAGACAGAAGCAGTGACTAGACCAGACAAAGAAGAAATCTATCCTAAAGGTAAAACAACTTTGAAAGTATTGAGCAATCAAATAATTAGAAAAGAAGTTAAGATAACACAAGTATCTGTGGTGGAATACAACAATGGAGGGAACTTTTTTCATTCATCATCTAATTCACAATACTGAAAAAAGAAAAAAAAAATTCAAGGAAGACAATTGCACATTGTTCATTAGTAGCATGGAGGATGCAATGGGAAGAATCCAAAAGGAAGGATTCCCTATAGTTCATGAGGCCCTCCAAATGTTTCTCTTTGTAGAAGGCATTATGCTGAGTACAATAAGTCCCAGAAAACTACAGAGGGTCCCCAGTGATGTCCATGGCCACTCAAATGAGATGAGCCTAACAATGCACATAGGAAAGATCAAATGGATGACAATAACTATTGTTTGGACTACAGCATGGAAGCAGTTGGAAGGGCAGTCCATTGGGCTTGGCCATCAATTCAGATATCTTATGCTTTACAGTATGCTGGACCCAGAATTTAGAGAGAAGTAATACAGTATATTTAATGATGCTCCTTGAATCTAAAAGTTTATTTCCATGTCAGTGTTCTTCCAGGGATGATACATGGCTATGAATCATGAATCACCATGATCTCCCAAAAATCAGAATTGTGGGTCATCCAACAGGCAATGGAGAAATGTATGGCACACATATTACCAATGGTGGCTCTCCTAGAAGAAGTATCATAAAAAAGATATCAATCAGGTAATGTCTGATTAGGAAATGGGCTGGTCATAGAATAAGAGGCAAGGATCACAGATGGTCCCCACAAATACTTTACTGGCTCCCATGGAGTAGCAAAAACTTCTAAAAGATCCCAACTCATTGGCCAGATTCTCTCTATGGTAAATTGATGGGAAGATATTGACAAGAATCACACAAGACTAAACAGTATACATGGGTAACAATCCATACTGCCTAGCACAACATCACCGCATGTTAGGTACTTAAATGCTTACTGATGGGTTAATTTCTTGGCACTATTGTGAGGCAGTCCCCACAGTGATGAGGTCGAGCACCCACTGAACTCTAGATGTATTAGCCTTCCTTAGGAGTGGACTGCTATGGTCAAGCTCTCACCCCACTCCCCACCTCTCAACATAATGTAAGCACTGAATTCTACTGATCATGCCCTTTTCTTCTATTTCAAAGTCTCAGTGCGTGAATGTACTGCACTGACCATATCATTTCTCTACTGAAGAGTTCCTGGTGCCCCTACCATATCCTCTCAAATAAATTAATAAAGAGTGTTGGATTTCAAATCAGAGAAATTTAGGTTCAAATCCAGTCTCTGATATTTACTAGCTATATGGCAAGTCATTTAATTTCTTTGAGCCTCAGTTTTCTCATCTATAAAATGGGAGTAGTCATATATGTAGCATCCACTTCACAAGATTATTGTAAGGCTTCAAAGGTGGGTATGTCTAGAAAAACCTTTCAAAAACCTTGAAGAACTTTTGTGAATGGCAGCTAGGTTAACTGTGTGAACTTTGGAGGTAAACCTTTTATTTTTCTCTCTTCTGGAGGAGACAGAAGAGAAAGAGGAAAGTGTCTTGGGTACCAATGATACTTGCAAAATTTTTGCATGTGACCAAATCCAACCATGAATTTCATAAGCCACTGCATA
This sequence comes from Petaurus breviceps papuanus, assembly GCF_028583685.1. Classification (NCBI taxonomy): domain Eukaryota; kingdom Metazoa; phylum Chordata; class Mammalia; order Diprotodontia; family Petauridae; genus Petaurus; species Petaurus breviceps. Next base: position 65,334,946 of record NW_027185761.1, on the reverse strand, counting down.
AGTCATTCAAATAATCACTTGTTAAGCACTTTCTCTGAGCCAGACACTGTGCTAATAGCTAGGGCTACAATGACAATGAACTAACTAAACCCCTCAAAGGACTTCCATTGTAATGGGGGGATATATGCACATGTATGTATTGAAGAGAAGGTATAGGAAGCAGTTACATGCAAGGCAGTCCAGAGAGCAAGGGCACAAGGTGTTAGGAATGAGGAAACGAGTCCTATAAAATGTGGAGTCTGAGCTACATCATAAAGGGAGAGGACTTCTCTGAGACGGGGCGAGCACGTGGGCTGACCAGTACAAAGCACACACTCAGGAAACTGGGGGTCCTTTGTGAGGAATGGAGAGTTTATCTGGATCTGAGAAAGCAGGAAGGGAGAGACTGTCCAAAGAGGCTGAAAGGCCAGCTGGGCTCCAGGTTATGTAGGACTCTAGAGTGAGACAGGATTTTATATATCGTCCTAGGGGCAATAGGAAACTGCTCAGAAAGTCTAGGAATGTACGAACACTAAACCACACAGTGCTAAGAGCCTTCCCCAAAAGGCAAGCCGAACAGAATCTCCAACTGTATCTAGTCTAAGACACTCAAAGAAAAATAAATTCAGTTAATTCAGCAATAAATTCAGAACATGACAGTGCCAAAAAGCATGAGATAAGGTAAAATTCACTATACACCAATGTCCCATAAATTCAAGGAAGAAGTCTCACTCAAATCCATACTGTTAAAAAAAAAAATTGGTTCAACAAGGAAGAGCCCTGTGGAAGTAGCTTGGAATAGAGGGGGAAAAAATACCAAGCTTTCCCACTGAGCCTGTGTTCAAATCCCAGCTCTGCTACTTACTACCCATTTGGCCCTGGGCAAGTCACTTAAACCTCTCTTGTTCTCAGTTTCCCCATTTGTAAAATGAAGAGTTCGGACTACATGGCTTCTGAGATGCCTTCCAACTCTGAACCCAAGTACAACACCCACACTCAAAGAGTAGGAGAAAGAAAATGACCCACTATGGGAGACCAAGAAGGGGTGATCATCCAGGATAGATCAGTGTCACCAAAGTTCAAGGAAGAGAGAGCAAGAGAAAAGGGGTTGTGGGCATTACCCAAAGCTACAGAGTGGTCAGGAAGGAGGAAGATCAAAAAAGACCCCTGAGGACCTTTCACCTCTAAAAATCTAGAATAGTGTGACATCAAACTGACAAGTGAAAATGACATTTATCAATTTATCTTCTGCCTAAGAAAAATCAGTTCCTTTCCACATGTCCCATCATCCCAGGCAGCTGGACTCATTTCACAGTAATCACCATTAACTTCCTCCTTCTCTTCTCCTCCTACATCCAAACAATTGCCATGTTCTGGTTTTGTTTTGTTTTGTTTTTTAACAATATCTTATTGATATCTTCTGTTTCTATATTACCTACGTTCCCTAATTGTCCCATCTCTTCCCATAGATAAGAATAAAAGAGGGAGAAAAAAATTCAAATTAACTAAGATATCAAAACCATCTGACATTAGTGTTTCACATTCAAATCTCCCCCACAACCACTTTACTTTGCATCAATTCTTATGTCTTCTCATGTACTCACTATGCTCACTGTGTCTTACAGCCTAATAATATTCTGTTACATTCATGAACCACAACTTATTTAAAGACTGGACAGTTCTTATTAATCACACCTTTGAAACGTTTCTACCATCTGTCCCCAGCCTCCTAACTTCTGCTGGAACCACCTCATTCAGACCCTCACTTCTCCCCGTTAAATGATTATAATCACCTTACAACCAACTTATCTTTTGGCCTCCGGCCCATCCCCACACCATTCCATTCTTCACATTCACGGCTGCCTTCATCACATCACTCCTCTATTGAATGACTCTTGGGGCTTCTCTCTTTCTTTTCAAATGAATTCATAAATTCCTAATCCTTGCATTCAAGGCCATCTACATTTGGGTTCCAAAGCCTTTCCAGTCATATGTCATCATCTACCACCCTCTATCACTTGCTTCAGTGAGGCAAGACCAGTCTCCACTCCCCATATCATACCCCACTCTCTCTCATCCCTGGGCCTATAAAGAAACTGTCCCCCACCCCCCCCACCTCAATATTCTGAAGACCCTTCCTTAAATTCAATTTGAAAGCCATTTCCTAAGCACCTATTATGCACAAGATGCTTTGTGTACTATGTACAAGTGGCTTCGGAGCCAGTTGCTGTGATCTCCTTCCTCATCAGACTTGGCTCAGGTATCTTCTCTGCCTCTGCCCCATTCCTCTTTACAATAGCATTATGTCTAAGCACATCCTTCCCTCCATTCTTCTATAGGCTTCTTGGCATCATAGTCTGGATCATCTATAACATGCCCCCAATTAACCAGAATGCAGAAGCTACTATAATAAATATGCCAATTTGGTAAATAGGTCACTAGTTTTCCTGATGATTCCAGTGTTGAAGGGGTGGGGGGCACCTCATAATACTTGTGCTGGTTTTATTCTTCAGGCTCTCCTCTGGATTTTTAGGTCAACCACTGCTCTTGCAAAGGGCTTCTTATGTCCACATTTCTTCAGGCTTCCCTATCCTTGACCAGTTCTACTAAGTCCTGGTTAAATTTCTTCAGCTAATATTGAATCATTTATTTGTCCTGAAGATAAAAATCAGACACTTTTCACTCAGGGGAAAAGTCCTCTTCCTGTCTCTCATGAGATATTTTAGTCTGTTTTCATGAGGTTTCTTCCCTTCTCTAAACCTTGGGCCTCTTGTCCAGACTATGAAGTGCAGCTGGCTGCCATCCACTGAATTGGTCCATCCTCATACATCTCTTGGAAATTGAGGGGTTTGTCAGATGGCCTTGGGGAAACTGCCAAGCTTTGAATGATCCCAAGCCACTCTCTTACACATAAATTCATCTTTCTAACACCAACATTCTCCTAAGGATACTATACAGCTTTGAACCAGGAGCTCTATGCAATTTCCACATAGTTATTATTACTAATATGTATAAGAATACTATCCAGAATTTACATAGTGATTTTAGGTTTGCCAAGGATTTTTCCTTATGTTAACTCATTTTATCAAGAATCCGGATCACCCAAGAGGCAATGAAAAGACACAATATGTGAGTACAGGTGTTTAAGTATGTGTGTAGGGCTGAGGAGGGTGGACCAGGGGACCTACCTGGATGGACAGCAAGCCTTGGCTAGGTTTCATTGATCCTCTAGGCTCAATGGGCTTACTCTATGCCATGAACACTGCTCAGCCAGTTGGCCATAGTCTCTTCAGGCTCCAGCTTCTGCTTATGCTGACCGTTTTGGCTAGGGTGGTGTTAGGCTTAACAATAATAACATGCCTTCCAAAGATATACTGATCTCCTCAGCTGAGATTTCAGACTCTAAAGTATCCAGGACCCGGACTGGAAGACCATCTGGCAAACACACCACGTCCTCTGGAAAGGTAGGCCCTCTCCTCATGATGCTCCATTATCACTTTTTCCTTTCCCAAGGACAAATGGTTCTCTGTAGAGATGGGTGGCTGAAGTTCCTTTTAGGAAATCACCTTCAGCACCCAACAGTATTGTTCCTGGGTTCTTTCCAGGTGTTATGAGGCTAAAAGCCAAGCGTTCCAAGGTCTGTACCTTTGGCCTCTCATTCTCAATCTAGTTTCCAAGTCCATGTCCTACCAGGTTCCCTGGAGGTGAGAAAATTAAATCACCAAGACAACTCATTGTCTTAAGTACCTCAGCCCGACCACCACTATCCAGACAACAGTTGCATTTGGCATTCAATGAAAAAACAGAACCAGGTGTTCTCATAGTCTCTCTCCAACCAGGTTCCAGGCTTCACCGGGGGGGGGGGGGGGGGGGGCATTTGAGACAACCCCCAAACTTGTCACTGCCTACCTATGGCATCTCAATTCATCCCATCATCCCAGATACCTGAGACACTTAGGATTTCAAGTTGGAATTCCTTCCTTGAGCTCCCCAACCACTAAGCTACCTGCCTCTACCTGTTACTGCTGCTGCTTCGTCTTCTTGACCTAAGTGTTTTCCAGCTTCCCTGTGAACCTCTGTCACTGAGGATAATGACAGCCCCATTCTTGTCTTCCACATGTGTTTATTGCTAAAAAGAAATATAAAATAAGCCACCCTCTGCTACTTCCAGTTGGCCTGTCTAATCTGTACTTGCACTTTCATCTTTGCAGTGAAGCAACTTTGTTAAAAAACAATTCTTTTTCAGGTGCCACCCTGTATCAAGCCACCTTTTGATCTGAGTGAAAGCATACATGGGATTGAGAAAGGACATGTTTTCTTTTTTTCTGGGAAAGCTTTTTTTTTCAGATGTCATTCATGGTAAAAAATCTTTTCTTGGGAATAGCATTCACATCTGTAAGTTGTTCTTCGAAGGATAAAGCAGAAGTTATTTTATGGAGAGAGTTTTCTTTTTTCATAGGAACAACCCACATTGGAAATGCCAAGCTTTTCAGGTAAGCTAGAAAGTCCAATTAATTCTTGCCCTTTTCCATGACAGGACAGAAGGAAGTGATTCACACACCTGAATTTACTAAGAAATGAAAAACTTCTCTGAGGATGCTCAGGGGCCTCCAGAGTTGTCTTTTTCTCAAAGTTCCAGGATGAGGAAGAAATGGGGGGAGCAATGAAGGGCCAGATAGTAAGCATGTGTGTGCACCAATGTCCCAAAACAAAGTTTCATAGCACTCTTCCCTCTTGACATATGACTCTCAGAAGTTAGTGTACATTTCAAAACTCAGCCCAAACTTCTACCTAAAACAAGCCTCAGCTTTCTACTACCAACACACCACCTGTGTTTGCATATGGCTAGAGGACATGGGACATGACCATCTCTGAAAAATTAAGAATGAGTATCACTCACAGAGCAATGAAGAGGAGAGAGAATGGGAGAGAGCAAATGGCAATGGAGAGGCGACAGCGCTAATCACAAGCAAGGAATCAGAAAGAATGTCATCAGGAGAGATGAATTCCTCAAGTGCTAAGAATAACCAATGAACTCTCCTTTACAACTTGACTAATGTTCAATGCAAAAGGATCTTAGAACCTATATCGATTACATATTGCCATGGGGGTGGAGGGGGAGAAGAAAGAGAGGGGAAAAAATTGGAACTTAAGGGACCGTGGAATTGAATGTTGTAAACTAAAAGTAAATAAATTAATTTAAAAAGAATAACCAATGGACAGATCACATAATCCAGCAACATAAATGTAGCATGGGGACAGCATAGACCCCCACTCCCACTCTCGGGAATTCTAGAAGGATCTACTTCCTTGGATCTATAAAGAAAAGAGGGGAAAAGAGAAAGGGAATTAAGCACCCACTATGTGCCAGGCTCTATGCTAAGTGCTTTACAAATAGATCTCATTGGACCCTCACAACAACTCAGAGAGGTAGGTGCTATTATTATCCTTAGTTTATATGTGAGGAAATTGAGGTAGACAGAGGTAAAGTGACTTGTAAAGAGTCTTGCAGCTAGGAAGTGTCTGAGGCTGGATTCAAACTCAGGTCTTTCTGACTCTAAGCCCAGCTCACTAAACACTGATTGCATCACCTAACTTGCCAAATAAACAAGATTTTCATTTTCCTCCCCATATCTGTTAGTACTGCACATTTCCCTTACCTCATTATCTTTACTTTTTAGGTCAGGTGGTAATCACTTAATTAAGAGTCCTCTGTATGGCTCCATCAACACTGCCAAACTCAGAGCTCTAGACATGCAAAATATTATCATTTATATTAGCCTCTTTATTTCATAATAGCCATAGTAAATCATTAGATTTAATACTTAAATATTCAAATAATCAAAATTATATCACAGAAATCATCTGATTTGCAAAAGAAAATAGATCAGCAAGCTACTTTTTTAAGCATATTTTTTCCTCTAATGGAGCCTTCTGATACTAGGATATCCAAGAAATATCAGATGGAGAATATCTCCCTACAAATGCAAATAATACTCCCCCCCCCAATAAATAGTAGATAATCACCACAGTGTCACATGAGAATACCATAGATCCCACGTCTTGCTCTCCAGGCTAGTCTGCTTACCCCACCCTGAATTTATGCTGGCAGGGAGTGAGGGGATTTTACTACTACTATCTGGCACTATTGCTAATGAGCCCCCATTGGTGTCCGAACCATTTATACAAAACTAGTCACCATGATTCCATTATCTCTTAAACACAAAACATTTACATAACAAGGCAAAAGCAAGAATAACCATAAAATTTACTCATTAGAAGGTAAAAGCAGAACTAAGTAAGCATCAGTCATTCAACAGAAGACAAAACCAGAGACAATCAGAAGAGTGCAATCCACCCATAAAGCTGAATCATATTCTCCCACCCATTCACTCGGTGTTCTGAAGAGAAAAAGAGAGCACACACTTCTAAAAAGTTATCAGAGAGACTCATGAGTGGGAAAAACTGTGTGTTCAGGGCAATTCACAACACTGTCCTTCCGTCTCTGATGGTTTGGGTCCTTTCAGAAGTAAAGTGTTTCTCTTTTAGCATCTCCCATTTAGGTCCCATCACTCTCCTGCTGGACAAAGTCACTCTCTATTCATAAGCTAAGGAAGCAATCATAAGCTTTTGTTTTTCCTTATAGTCACCCTAAAAAGAGTGCTGAGGGGCAAAAATAAAACTCTTTCAGTTACAAGCAATTCCTCTCAGTCAGGAAACTCGCAAGCTTCTCAGATCCACGAGTAGCAGAAAATTTTACTTTGTCCAATCAGGACCACTCTTCTTCTCACAGCTAAGCACAATTTACAGCAAAACAGATTCAAAGTCTATCTTCCTCATTCTGCGTTTCCCTCTTTAACCAGAGAGACCTTTAGAGGGTAACCAGGTGCCCCTGAGAGGTTTCCCCTCTCCTGGGCTATTGATGACACTAGCAATAAGTTACACAGTTCTTTACACAACAGCAAGATTCAATTCACTTCTCATCAGCACAGCAGCTGAAGAGTTCCCAACTGACCCAGTCTTTTTAACAACCAATCAGCAAGGTAATGCTTTTCTTCTCTTCAACAGACTCCCAGCAAAGCAACTGCAAAGCTTTCCTGTTGGCTCCCATCAGAGGTGTGTGTGTGTGTATGTGTGTGTGTGTATGTGTGTATGTAGTATGTGTATATATGGTATAATCAAGTGTGTACATATGTGTGTCTGTGTGTGTATACACACACATATATGTATACATAGCTTTCTTCATGGTCCTTCACATCATCTGTCCCTGGCTTCTTATGACTCCTCCAAAGCTCAGCTTACTCTCGTTGCTTCTTTTGCTGATTCTTCCCACAATTTCTTTTCTTGGTGGCTGCTTGTATCTTCTATTGGCTTAAATCAGAGCCTCCTGATAGATAGTGACATCTGTTGACATCTTTATCTTATGATGTAAAACTAAAGAAAACACCTTTCTGTCAATAGCAAACCCAATAGTTCTCATATAATCAGCTCTTAGTCCTCAAAGAGCTATTTGATTTACCATTTTTGTCAGTTATGGTCTTTATAACTCTCAAAATGATCATATGTATATATGTCAATGGACCCCTGTCCTATGACCATTGTTTTTTCATTCATTGTTCTGTCTTCAAACAGGTTCTCTCTGTATATTTATCTAAGAGACAATTCTCTGTCTGGCCTTCAGGAGATTCTGGGTCTCTCCTCAGTACTTTATCTGAGAGATGTTTTTTCTTCACAGGATGACTGTATCCATTTTCCTTCCACAAATGTATTGTTCTTCTCCTGTCAAGCACTAAACCATTCAATGGCCAAAGGGACAGGCAGGCAGGTGTTAGGTCACAATCTCACAATCTATATACTTGGAGAAAATGTTCCCACTGATATCTGACTGTTGAGCACAGTAGGAATAGATACAGTATAGGCCATGTCATCAAAGAAATATATGAACAGAAAATGTCATGAGAATTTGGGATATCTAGTCTCTCTGCTCCATCCAACACCAAAAAAAAAAAAAAAAGGGAAGCCTCCAGTAGACTGGCTAAAGCCCCACACCAGATTCTCAAGGATTTAGACAAAGTATGTTATCTTAGACAAGGATGACCCAGGATGGGCATGGAGAGTGTGCTGTTTTCAGCATCTGTAATGGGAATGTAAATTTTCAAGATCTTCCCTGCCCCTAGGCTAAAGTGCACCTGGAGCCTGTGGTGGGAGGCTTGTTTTTCAGTAGATACTTCTTGATTGGCCAGTGAGTCAATAAGGTTGTTACATTCTCTGAGCCAGGAGAAGGCTATATAAGCCCTGATGTGTAGCTTTGGTTTGGGGGCTCACTTTGAGAAGTGCTCTGTGATTTGATCTGAATTCTGGGAAGCCGTTGTTGAGAGTCCCCCGGCTTTGAAAAACCCAGATGTTGAAACCCAGATGTTGATTGGGTATGGATGTAATGGTTGGACAGTTTGGAAATCTGTCTACTTGATCTGTTTCTGTCTTGATAATTCTGTCTGTATATTCTGAAGTTCGGGGTGCTGACCTCTTTCCCCTGAACTAGGTAAACAATACATCTATGGCTGATTAAAGTAAGCTTGTTAACCCATTTTGAGTTGCTTTCCTTTATCAAAGCAGATCCAAGAACCTGTGGTGGCAGCAAACCCTGAGGACGCTTGGGGTGCTTGCTGCTACAGCATCATTAGAAGAATAACCCCCATTGATGTAATCACTGATGCACTGGTTCACGAGCATGGTGGAATATGATAGGGATGGTGTTTTTAAGACTTAGCTTTGGATGGCTTTTCCAGTGGGCAATGTTGATAGAGAACTGGCCTTCTTGGGGTCTGCCTTCTACCCTGTACCTCAGCTTACTCATTTGTAAAATGAAGTTGTAAGATTATATTCTTTGTGAGGTCTTATAGTTGGGAGTCTTTAAGACAAGGTACAATAATCATTTTAGAACATTTTATATGAGATTTCTTTAAAATTTTTCCCTTGAACAGTGTCTTCCTTCCTCTTTTGGTTAACAGTATGTCAAAAAAGGTGTCACTAAAAAACACCATGGTTTGAAAATTTAACAGATCCATGAAGACAAGTATGAGTCCAACAGAACAATGGAAATTGTGCACATGGCTTCAAAAGGAAGCATTCTTCCTAACCATTTGGTGTTGGTGGATATGAAGTACCATTTTACACTGGGAAACTTTCCTGAAATACTGAAGGAGGAAAAGGGGGACAGACATTTACTCAAGATTATTTATTAAAAGGCTCACCCTGCAATTATTTTGTGTAGGAGCAATCTATGGCAAAAAAAAACCACCCCAACAACTCAGACTGATACAGGTGATTTCATATGATCACATATCTGTGAAATACAAACCTGGGGTTTCTAATGTTACTGTTCTTTGTTATTTCCTAATCATGTACACACTGATCACATAGCAAATATGGTAGGAAAAAACCAGCTTTCCCTTTCTCCTGGGGTATAAATGACATTTTATTTTAGTATTAGGTAGTACATTGTGGCACTAGATAAAAAATATTAGAATTGAAATACATTTCAGAATGAGAGACAGAGGGGGGGAGGGAGAGAGGGAGGGAGGGAGAAATGGAGGGGGAGAGGGAGAGAGAGGAGCAAGAGAAAGTGGTGAAGAGAGGAGGTTAGAAAGATGAAGAAGAGAAAGAATGAGAGAGTGGGGGAAGTAGGGGAGAAGGAAGCAAGAGAGAAAGGAAGAGAGGGAGAGACAGAAACACAGAGAGGGAGGAAGTGGGGAGAGAGACAGAAAGAGAGAAGGAGAAATAAGGAGAGGGAGGGAGGGGAGGGAGGAGAGAGAAGAGGGGAAAGAGAGAGAGACAGAGAGAGAGAGAGACAGACAGAGAGACAGAGAGAGAGAGAGAGAGACAGAGACAGAGAGAGAGAGACAGAGACAGAGAGAGAGAGACAGAGGAGATCAAGAGAAAGGGGAAAGGGAGGAAGATACAAAAAAGAAGAGAGAGAGTATGAGGAAGTGGGAAGGAGAGGAAGGGAGTGGTGAGAGGGAGGGAGACACAGAGAAAGGGAGACAGGGAGAGGGAGAGGGAGGGAGAGAGAGAGGGAGAGAAAGGGAAGAGAGAGAGAGAGAGAGAGGGAGAGAGAAGGAGAGGGAGAGAGAGAAGGAGGGAGGGAGGGAGGGAGGGAGAGGGAGAAGGCACCATTTGCATTTCTTCATATTCACTTTTAATTGATTTATAGCGACAGGAAAGAGGAGGAACCTTAAGCCTTTAACAGAAACCTTGCCCTAATTAGGCAAGCCAGAGAGAAAAACCAAGAGCCAACGGAATAAAAAATGAAAATCCGTCTAACTCTTCTCACAGCCACTGGGTTCAAAGTGGAGATTTGGATACCTTTGCCCCTGCCCTGGACTTTTCAAGTAGGAAAACTCATAGCCAGGATCTTGTCCCTTTGGGGCCTGAAGGATGAGGCATCTCTCTGGCCCGTGGCAGGACAGTTCTAGAGTTTCAGTCAGGATTCCACCTTTAGGAATGAAATCTGTGGCACGGGCCAAGAACATCAAAGAGTACATGAAAACCAGGCCTCGCTGTGAGGAGAAGTTTATTTAACGGGACATAAACTGAGACTTGTAAAGTAACTCATCTATGTCAGGATTTAAGGTATTAGTAAAAAACACTTCCAAGCCAGAGCACCAAAGCCCCAGAATCTTCATGTCTGATCAATCTCGGGGCAGTTTTAAATCTGAATGCAAACTAATCAGTATTTACAAAAATTAAATTAGGGAAAGGGCAAAAGGAAGACTGGGTGGGCAGGCCACAGCATGTCACCAATGAGAATCCTGTAAGAGAAGCAGTATGGAGAAGGCCTTCATCCATTCATTCAATAAGCATTTATTAATTGCCTACTGTATCTCAGGAATCATCACAGTCCTTTGAGATACAGAGACCAAAATGTAACAGTTTCGGCCCTCAAGTAGCTTATATTCTATGGACTCCATTGAGGGACAAACAACGTGTACATGGGTCAGTAAATACAAGATAGAGACAAAGTTGTATCAGATGAAGGGTAATGGCAAGAGACAAGGATAAAGAGAGACCACATATGGGAGGCAGCAATTTAGACCTTGAAGGCAGCAAAGAATTCTAATAGGCAGAAGAGTGGAGAGAAGGCATGCCAGTCGGGGGTTACAGCTGATACCAAGGCATGGCAATGGGAAATGGGAGGTCATTTATAGTGAACAGCAAGTAAGTCAGTCATGTTACCAAAGATAGAAAGAACTGCCCTCTATTTTGGAGAAGGGTCCAACCTTCTGATTGATTTGGGAGGCTTGCATCCTCTCCCCACTTTTTCAGCTTCCTTTTGTCAATTACCTTCCCCTACAAGAATGTAAGCTCTTTGAGGGCAGAGAATCGCTCTTTTTTGGTGTATTTGTGTGCTCAACACTTAGCAAAGTGCTTTGCAAACAGTAGAGGCTTAATAACCGCTTGTTACCCACCTAGCCACGAAAAAATGGGCCAGATGTGGTGAGAGCAAAGGACAGAGGACAGATAGCCACCATTGTCCATTTTATCCACATACCAGAAACAAAGAGAAGGAAATTCCTAGAAATGAAAGCACAGGGATGAAGGTTTGTCCCCTTTTTCAAAATGAGAAAGCTATCCCAAAGTGTTTCACACAACCCCACTCTGGTCCCCCTCCCATCTCTTGATTCCTATGGCATTAACAATCTGAACCACATGGTCTGGCATTAATTTCATTTTTGACATACATGTCACTGTCATTAATGCAAATAGAGTAGAAGCTCCCTGGGATCAAAGACTGTCTGATCTTCCTTTGGTCACCTGAATGGCATGAGGCACAGTGCTGCCTGGGAACACAGTTGATACTCAAGGAATGCTTGGTGCTGCATGAATTTAGAGGGGTCTTTAGAAGACATCTAGTTTAATTTTATAGGTGATGAAACTGAGCCCCAAGTGACTCATCCAAGGCACATAGCAGAGTGAGAATTCAAATCCAGGTCCTCAGACTGGAACAGCAGCCCTCTTCTTATTGAAAGAAGCCGTCTTCCCAGTTGTTTAATTTTCTACTCTATCTCCCCAGTGGGGCTGCTAAGGGAGTGCATAGTATACAGAGAATCAGGTCTAGAATCAGGAAGACTCATCTTCTTGAGTTCAAATCTGACCTCAGCTACTAGCTGTGTGATCCTGGGCAAGTCACTTAACCCTTTGCCTCAGTTTCCTCATTTGTAAAATGAGCTGGAGAAAGAAATGGCAAACCACTCCAGTATCCCTGCCAAGAAAACCCCAATGGGGTCATGAAGAACTGGAAATGACTAACAGACTAAGCATCAAAAAATATGCCCAGTGCCTAGTACATACGGCTGGGCAGGGGGAGATTTCGACTGAATATATGCGCTCTCGCTCTCTCTCTCTCTCTCTCTCTCTCTCTCTCTCTCTCTCTCTCTCTC
>NW_027185761.1:65302496-65321912 GCF_028583685.1 Petaurus breviceps papuanus | reverse complement strand
TCTCTCTGTCTCTCTCCTCTCTCTCTGTCTTTGTGTGTGTGTCTCTCTCTTTCCTCTCTCTCTGTCTCTCTCCTCTCTCTCTGTCTCTATCTCTCTGTCTCTCTGTCTCTCTCTCCCTCCCTCCCTCTCTCTCTCTCTCTCTTTCCCTTTTGATTTTTTTTTTTACAAATGAGCATGAATGTGAGAGCTCAGTAATGACCATTGCCCATAATGCCAAGGCCAGCAGGTCTCTGAAGCAGGATGTGTACGCGGATCCCCTGACGGAGACTCCAACCTTCTCTCCATCTTCCGTGCTGAAATGCTGGTGCTTATTCTGCTCTTGCCCATTGCTAGCTACGGACCAAGAACGTACAAACTAATCACAGTTCTGTCTCTGATCAGATGAGCTAAGAAAAGCTAAGTTATACCATCAGTCAATCATCTTCCAAGGCCACAAAGAAGCTCCTTCTTCAGTAAGGATGAAAGCCACCCCTCGGGTGCTTCAGTGACTATGGCAGAAGAAGGTCTGTGTTGGAAGGCATTCCACATCTTCTCTCACAAGCCTGGGAACACGTTCAATGTTTGATCCCAGGGTGGAGAAAACTTTTTGGGGGTGGGGGTGGGGGAGGGGAGCAAATATCACCTGGAACAGGTTAAGCTGAAGCCTAGGTCCACCAACCTACAATCCCTCATCTAGGAACTCCACTAAGCCACAAGCCCCCACTTCCAAAAGGGTGGGTGCCTCAGCTCTCACCAAAGTCCCCATCTGGGTGGAACACATTTTCAACGGTGGCCATTACATCCCCAGGATTCCAGAGTAAATCTGTAAAACGTGATTAATGATAGCACCCATCTCCCGGAATTCTTACGAAAATTAAATTAGGTAATAGACTTTAAAGCACTATGTGAACTGTATTATTATTATTTATATACATCTATGTATATAATATACATATATAATATGTACCAAATATAATATATGGTACATGTATATAAGAGTAGCTAGGTGGCGCAGTGCACAGAGTGCTGGGCTGGAGTCAGGAAGACTCATCTTCCTGAGTTCAAATCTAGCCTCAGACTCTCACTAACTGTATGACCCTGGGCAAGTCACTTAACCTCATTTGCCTCAGTTTCCTCAGCTGTAAAACGAACTGAAGAAGGAAATGACAAACCACTGCAGAATCTTTGCCAGGAAAACCCCAAAGGGAGCCTCAAAGAGCTGGACACAATTGAAAACAAACAACTGCAACAACATATATATGTGATATTACATAATGGCAAGATGCACGAGATCACTAGCTCTGGAGAGCTAAAGATGAATATCACACAGAAAGCAAAACAGAAACATGTGGAGGCTTAGAGCAGGATGCAATAGACAAAACAAGCAAACCAGGACAAAAGGCTCCCATCGCAGGAATCCTGTGTCAGCCAGGGCAGATGGGTTGGTCACAGGGAAGAGCCCCTGGAACCTGTAGGATGTGAGCAGAAAACAAGGAAGGCCTGCAGTGTGCTAGGGGACGGACCCTCTTCTGGGCAACTTTTAGGAATGGAAGGCTCGGTCTCTGTGTCATTGGATCTCCCAGATCAATAGATGAGACCCAACTCTTCGGGAGTACTTGAGGCTTGAGGATACTCACATATGTTCCTGTTGTCTCTCCCAACAGATGCTAAGCTCCTAAAGGTCAAGGATTGTTTGGGTTTGGGTTTTTTTCTTTGTCTCTGAAATACCTAGTTCAGTGCCTGTCTCATAAAACGCACCTCACCTATTCTGATTGAGTGATTTAGGACTAGCTCCTGTTTAGGACCGCCAAGACCTGCTAACTTCTCACAGTCACACAGCCTTCAATGAAACCTACTACTGTGGGCATGCTCCACTGAGTCAAACCAAGAGAATTCCCTGAATCAAGACCTTTGGGGCCAAGGTGGGATTTTTGGATGATCACCAAGACCATGATCCTTCCTAGATTTCAGACCTCTCTGCTGCTGACACCCTCCAGAACAGGCAGAGAGAAACACATTTGCAAGGACAGAAGAGAGGTCATAAACAAAATGTATTTATTATTGGCAGTCTCAGAACCCCATTTGGCCTTATACTCCTCCATGAGATAACAGTGAAGTCAAAGTGGGAAAATATTTTTCCTAAGAGTCAAATACTTTCTCTCACTTGTCTTCCAGACTTTTCACCAGCACACTATCTCTGGTCTCAAAGAAACAAGGCGTGACCAAGGCAGCTGGTGGAAGGGGCCTCTCTCCATGGACATTCCACCAGCACCTTGGATTCAAAAGGAACAAGATAGTTTGTGACCATTGTGACTTCAAAACCTGTGTCTCCTTCTGGCTTCACCAACAAGCAGAGGCAGAAAGAATCGTCTCAGGAGGTGCATTCCTCTTCCCGAGAGCCTTTGGACAAAGACCTGATGATCACCTATCTATCTTAGAGTAGGGACTCCTTTAGGAGTAAGAGCTGGCCTAGACAGCCTATGAAGTCTGACCGGTGCCAAAAGTCTACAATTCTCTGGCTATTTCTGTCAGTGCCATTCCTCTGCCACTCTTCTTTCTTTGCCAACCCTTTAGAAGCCTCCTATTCATCTACGAAGTTCAAGCTCTAAGCCAGGTAGCCAATCTCCATAATCAGCCCCACCTTATCACTGCAATCTGATCACTTACCACTACTCCATCCATACTGTTCCAATCAAACTTTCACGTGCCCCAATATATGCCCCATGACTTCCCACCCCCTTGCCTCTCCTATGCCTAGAATGCCCTACCTGTCAAAGCCATTTTCCCCATGAAGACTGAAGCATACTGTTTGCTCTCTTTTTTGCTTTGTTTTGCTTTTCCTTTCTCATGGTTCCTCCCATTTGTTCTAATTCTTCTATATAATATGACTAATGTGAAAATACGTTTAATGGGAATGTATGTGTGGAGCCTATATCGGATTGCATGCCATCTTGGGGAGGGAGGAAAGGACAGAGATGGAGAAAATTAAAAACTTGTGGAAGTAAATGTTGAAAATTTAAAATTAATTAATTAATTTAAAAAATAAAATAAAAAGACAGCAGGATAGGAACTTGTCCCAGGGCCATTGCTATCTCAACTCCAGTAAACAGAAGATGAGAATGAAATTAAAACTAACCTTAATATAAAAAAAAGATCCTCCCCATCTCCTCCAGACCCATTGAATGCTGAAGGCCTACTCAGCCTTGAAAGCCATTCAGCTGTCAACTTTTTCAGGCTGGCCAGTTCTTAAAGACTTTATCCAGTCCTGCTGCAGGGACTTCACACCGCCCTTTTCTCATACCTAGACACTATTATCCATGCATCAGATTTGTAATACCATTAGCTATGCATGTGTCCAATTCTCCTCCTAGACTCTACATTCCATGAGTACAAGAGCTATATAATATCTTTCCAGAGTGCTCTGCACACAGAAGATACCTAAGGGTTCATTCAATGAAATCAATGAACTGAAAAACCCAAATTATATATAACTGCATTGCCCATGATCACACAGTCAGTAAGTCTCCAAAGGGAGATGTGAGCCCAGATCCCCCAACTGGGTGTCAAAACTGTGAAAGGACCAGTGAATATGGATAAATGCCATTGGTCCAGATGTGTGATGGCATGTGTAACAGCAACCACACTGGCATACCCAGGATGGCTGCTAGCACAGATTCTTAGATCTGCTTTACTAGGAAATATAGTTGTTTAAGGGGTCAACAATCTTTTTTAGTTACTTTCACTAGTTCAGGGGGAAAGTCAGCACCCTGAATTACAGAGACAATACAAACAGAGACCAACAGACAGGGTTCTGACCGCCTTAATCAAAGCAATATTGCTGCTATTCACTTTACATACATCCCTGGTTCAGAGAGCCTTTACATCTGAGCAGTCAGGGAGCTCTGAAAATATGACCACTCAGAATCTTGACCAGGGAAGCACAAGTTCCTTCTCATAAGTGAGTCCCCAAAGCAAAATACCAACTCAGAGTATATACATACTTCTCAGAGCCAGAAGGCATCACAAGCCTCGAGACTCAGGGCCCAATTAGAAATTAGCAAAAAGTGTGAAAGCCTCCCTGTGAGCAAGCCTCCCCTAAGCAGGCTTCCCTTACTGGGCTCCATGTGAGGCCTATTAATGGGCGGGAAGATCTTATATTCCCCCATTAACATTACAGCATGGGATCCCATTCGAGGCAGGCCACTGCCCCATAAGGGTGATTCACCACCTTCATCCAGATTCATCACAGTCCAAGGGAAGCCAGAGAAGCATGAAGAAGCACAAACTGTCCAAAATGACCTCCCATAAACAGGCCTGGAGAAAGGCCTCCATTGTGTCAGGCTAATCCTCGGGGGAAGATCCATAGGGAAACGTAGACGAGAATCCTATGGGGTGAGAAGGGAAGGGTTGAGAGACTGCCTTCTCCTCTAAGGTGACCCTCCATGTGCTCTGTATCTGAGTATCTTTACTACCTAATTCTACTCAGTCATGTCCAACTCTTCCTGACTCCCTTCAGGGTTTTCTTGGCAAAGATACTGGAGCGGCCTGTCATTTCCTTCACCAGCTTATTTTACATATGGGGAAACTGAGGCAGTGACTTGCCCAAGGTCACACAGATAGTTAGTATCTGAGGCTGGACTTTAACTCAGGCATTCCTGACTCCAGGTCTGGTGTTCTGTCCACTACACCATCTAGCTGACAATTATCTAGTTATTCACACATGGTTAGAATATGAGCCCCTTGTGGGGCAGGGGCTGGCTTCTGTGTGTTTGGGGTTGGTTTGTTGTCTTATTTTTGCCTTTCTTTGCCTCCTCAGTGCTAAGTATGCTGCCCAGTGTATGATAAGGGCTTAATAAATCCCTGGTAGCTGACTGACTGTGCAAAGGAAGGAGCCAACACCTTGGGTTTTTGTTTGTTTGTTTGTTTTTTTAAGCAATTTGGGGTTAAGTAACTTGCTCAAGGTTACACGGCCAGTTATTTCTGGGTGTGATGCTAAGTATCAGAGCCTGGATTCGACCCCAGGTCATCCCGACTCTGGGGCCAGTGCTCTTACTCACTGAACCACCTGGCCGCCCCCAAGCAATTGGGGTTAAGTAACTTGCTCATGGTTACACGGCCAGGTGTTTCTGGGTGGGTGCTAAGAGTCTGAGCCCGGATTTAATCCCAGGTCATCCTGACTCTGGGGCCGGTGCTCTTACTCACTGTGCTACCTGGCCACCCCAGGCCGACACCTTGTTGAGCCAGAATAACTGAGAATCATAATTTGGACGCGAGCTCAGCTGGTTCCCCTCGGTGTCATATAACCTAAAAGGGGGACTCAGAAGGGAAGCAGATACTGGAGCAGCCTGTCATTTCCTTCACCTGCTTATTTTACAGAGGAAACAGTTAACTTATTTGAGGGAACTAAACATTTTCCAACAAATTAGAAATACTCATTTCCAAAGAAGTTTCAGGAATCTCAGGAGAATGTAAGCCGAGTGCCAGAAGGGACCTTCAAAGGTTTTCTAGTTCAACCCTCTTATTTTCCAGAGAAAGAAACTGGGGTCAAGATGGATAAGTGGCTTGTGAGATGCAAATAGTGGCAGGGCCAGGATTTGAACTCAAGTCCTCTTATCCCAAATTCAGCGTTCTTTCTACTGCAGCATGCTATTGCTAACCAATTGATCAAAGGGGGTCCTAAAAGAATTTTATTTGGAAGGACTTGTTTTCCTAGGTTGGGCCTCCCCTTCTTGGAGAGAGTAAAACTTTGCTTTTATAATATTATATCATTTTATCTTTCATAGAATTTGGCCCTGGGATTCACCCACAATGAGTAAGAATAAATGAAACTGGAATTCGTTGCCATTTTAATTTGTCCACACAATGTCATTTCACATGTGAGTATTTTGTCCTTCCAGGACTAGAAACTCCTCAGTGGGATTTTGTCTCTTATTACTTCTGCATTGAGAATACACTCAATGGGCACTTGCTGACTAATGGACCAGGTCCATGCTTCAGCAAGGAAAGACACTTCAGCAGGTGAAAATGCAAGTCCTCATATGGGGGAAAATAACAATGAGAAATTCAGAGAAATGTAAGAAGATTTGTATGAACAGATGCACAGGGAAGGAAACAGAACCAGGAGAACAAAATACACAATAATTGAACATGAAAACAAGGCTAAAAGGCTGATGGACTTTAGTTACCTGCAACGTACAATTAATTAATTGCAATTGCCCATATGATATATGAGCTTATGGAATGAGTTTGAAAGGGAAGTGGGAGACAGAGGGTGGGATAGAGCAATCCCATCAGCGAATAGAGAAATCTCCTTGATATAATTTTCCATCTCCATATTTGTGATCAATATGAAAACAAAAATCCAAGCAGTGACTGGAATTTTGTTCTTTTACGTACATAATTTTTTAAATCTTCATCCTAAAAGCCCCACAAATGTCATATTTGTTGAATATAATAGAGTATCTCAGAAAAACAGTAGACACAATCACTACAACTGGAAATGGAAAGGACTGTCATAATAAGAACAGCTTGGCTCCAAAGAGGAAAAACAAGAAGATTCCACCCACCTACCACCACTTCCACCATGAGCACCTCTTTGCAAAGGTCAAGCTCCAAGGTAAGAACATCCCCAGTACCATTAGCTTTTTTCCTATGTAAATTAGTTTTACTGGGGTCTTCTTCTTCTTCTTTCCTTCTTCTTCCTTTCTTCTTCCTTCGTCTTCTTCCTTCTTCCTTCATCTTCTTCTTTTTCTTCTTCCTACGTCTTCTTTCTTCTTCTTCTTCTTCTTATTCCTTTTTTCTCCAAAATTCTTTGCTATGAGGCAAATTTCAGAGTTTTTGTAATGAGTTAATTCTTTGGCAATTGTGTCATCTCAAATGCCTGAAAACTCTAAATGAGTGAGATCATTATTAAATGAGTATAATTCAGAAGTGTTGACTAGAGAGAAGAGAGTGATAAGAATTTAATGGACTTGAGAGGCAGCATGGCAGAGTCCATCGGATACCTGGGTTAAATCCAGCTTCCAATATTCACTAATGGCTCAATGGCTGGAGTGCTGAGCCTACAGTCAAGAACACTTGAGTTCAAACCTAGCCTCAGACATTTACTGGCCACGCGACCCTGGACAAGACGCTTAATCCTGTTTCCCTCAGTTTTCTTATCTGAAAAATGAGCTGGAGAGGGAAATGATAAACCACTCCAGTATCTTTACCAAGAAAACCCCAAATGCAATCACAGAGAGTAGGATGGGATGGAAACTGCTGAACAAAAGGGCAATTTAAACTCTCAGGCTCCTCATCTGAAAAATGGGGGGGGGGGGGGGAGGAATGGACTTATGGCATCTGATTTCCTCTACCAGCTCTAAATCCATGTTCCTTTGACTTCTTGGAGAGGACATAACAGAAGAGGTAAGTTCTGAGCAGTGTCTTGGAAGAACATACATACATATACAAATGTTTTCCTTTAGTCATTTTTAAACTTTTATCTTTTTTTACATGTTCTTAAACTCTGGGGCTTCTGAATGGAGCTTCTGGGTATAACTGTGTATATTTCCTGCTCTCAGTAAGATGATCAAGTTGAAGACAAGTCAGTCAGGTGAATGAACATTTAGGAAGCGTGTGCCGGGCACCTTGCTAAGCCTGAGGATACGTGAAGGAAGGTACAAGGCAGTCCCTCCTTTGTTCCCCTTTAGCCCTTGGGGACAAGAATCCAGTCTCACCCATTACAAGCTGTTTTTTAGGTCTCTGAGACCCTCAGTCTAGTTCTGACAATCCTCACATGTGAGCCAAATGAACCCCAGGTTTGGCATTCCACTCCCAACCTCCCCCAAGGCTGAAAAGTAACCTGAGGCTGCCTCCACAGTGCTCTCTTCATCGGCTAATCCTGCAACACAATTAAAAAGAAAAAAAAAAACAGTTCCAGCATAATTGAATTTTTACAGTATTAGTTATAACCCCTAAAAATAGTTTATAATGGAAATCCTGAGATGCCCTAAACTAGGCTGATAGAGTAAGCACACATGACCACAGAGCATTTGTGTGCATACACACACACACACACATACACACACACACACACACACACCTCTATGTAAAAGATATGCATGCACAAAAAAGGGTTCTGTTCCCTTCACTCAAATTTATTCCGACCGGTTTTATGTTATTTATTTTCATGAGTTTCAGACAAGATCTTTCTTAGCACATTACAGAAGCCTGGAGGGGCTTCCTGCATTGAAGACAAAGTCCAGCACTGTAAATGCTAAGTATAGTCAAGCAGTGTTTGGGGAAATGCTGCCAAACATATTTGAATATGGAGCAATCAAGCCAAGAAATCTCCACATTTCAAGCTAAGAGCAAAATTGGCAGGTCGGGTCTGTTCCCCTGCTACCTTCCAACAACCTGATGGCCTCCACTTCAGACGACGTCAGGCCCGCCAGTCTGGAAATATTGAGGACACATCTTCCGGCTCCTGCTGGGCCGTCCCTCACATTTCTCGGGTTCTCAAGGGGCCTTCTTGTCCCTCAGCATCTTTCCTGATCTTCTCACCAATGAAAATGATGTCACAGTAACTAAGGGAGCTTTTGCAATCATCTGTCTTTGGTGGACCAAAGAAAGGCCAAGGTCTACTGTCCTTTGGACCAAGGGACATGAGAAGACCTCACAGCATCCAAGGGGAAAACTCAGTTGTAACTTTAAAGGTACAGAAACGTGTTCGGTGCCCAGGATTAGTGAAGACCAAGTGCTCAAACTTAGAAAACACTTTAAAAAGAGAAAAAAAGGAGCACTTAGCTCCACCGCCAGGGAGACAGAGACAGAGAGGGAGAGGGAGAGATTGAAAGACAGACAGACAGACAGACAGAGACAGAGACAGAGAAAGAGAAGAGGGGGGAAGAGAGAGAGGATGAAAGGGACAGACACAGGCAAAATACCAATCACTGGGGTTTGTTAGGGGCCCCATGGAAGAGTGACCCTGGCTCTGTGCTTGGAAGGGAGCAAAGGAAATTCTGTACTAAGTGAGTACTTAAACGTCCTCCACATTCCAGTGAAATGTTGGTGTTCTCCTCATCCAAGATCAAACCTATTGATGCTATTGTTATCAGTAATAGTACTTGATACTAAAAGTGTCACAAAATTCATGGATTGCATATCTGTAGGTTACACCATCTGAGCTTCATGCCTACCCTGAGAGGATGGTTCTGCAAGTATTACCCTTTTTGTCAGGAAATGGAGGCTGAGACAGGGGAAGTGAGTTAGCCAGGGTCACACAACTGGGGGGGGGGGGGTGAGATCTGAGCTCAGTCTCCCTGGCTCCAGGCCCAGCAGAGACTCAACACTTAGGAACCATTGACTTACACGGGTTGCAGCCCTGTTATAAGAATAAGAACTCTGATAAAATGGACTGGGAAAGGTCCTGGAACTTTACAAAGAATTTGAATAAATAAGCCCAGTGGTCCTGAATGCTGTGCCATAACAGCTGGTATTTCTAGAGCACTTTAAGGTTTGCAAAGCTGTTAACAAATGTGATCTCGTTACATCCTCACAATAGCCTTGGGAAATAGATGCAATTATTATCCCCATTTTACAGATGAAGCAACTGAAGCTAAGACAGATTAAATACTTGCCCAGTGTCACACAGCTAGTAAATGTCTGGGGCAGGATTCTAACACAGCCCCTCCTGCCTTCCTGGCCCGTGTTCTACCAGCTGTGCCAGCCAGCTATCTCCTATGCAAGGGAAGGCGACGCAAGTGGCACTGACCATTTGAAGTTTGTGTGATTTCTTCAGGGTCAGAGCTCTGGCTTGGAGAGTTCCCATCACCAAGCAGGTAACCAGCTCTCAACCTTTCTGGGGTCAGAGTCACTCAAGGTATCAAATCCAAAATAGATGAAGTAACCACAGGCAGGGCTTTGCACTTAACTGAGCATGTCCCTTGTCGCAGTCCTTCACAGAGGACCCACCTCAGACACTTGCTGTGTTACCCTAGGCAAAGCACTTAACTTCTCTCAATGTCAGTTTCCTCATTAATAAAATGGAGATAATAATCACATCCCTCCAGGGCTAAATAATTTCAATGGCTGTTACATTGCCTTGACGGGAGAGGACTGGGCTAGCTAATCTCATTCTTTTCTTTCCTCCTCTTTCTTTTTTCTTTTTCCAGCAAATCCTAATAAATGCTTACTCAGTTGAATTTCAGAACACTGCCCACTAACAATACAGCTAACAATACTGCAATCTCAGTTTTCCCAGGTTGTTCACACACATAGACATATACTGACTCTAAAAAGACCTCTCCCATCTATGCAATTCAACCAGCAATTATTCGGTCACAAAGTTTGATGGAAATAGAGGTAGCTTTGGAATCAGAAGACCTGGGGTGCAATCCTACCTGAGACACTTCCTTGCCACATACCAGCTATCTGACTTCTTTGACGCAGTTTCCTCATTTTTCATGAGGAAACCATTTTGCAAACCTTAAAGCACTAATTCAACATGAGCTGTTGTTAATATGGAGCAAACCGATATGAACTGATCCAAGCATCCTGGAGATCAATCAGGAACCATGCCCAAAAGACTTCTATAGAACTATGCCAGCAATACCACTGCTAGGTCTGTATAAGTTCTTTTTGTGGCGCTAAGAACTGGAAATCAAAGGGATGCCCACAGATTGGGGAATGGCTGAACAAGCTGTGGTATAATGATTATAATGGAATATTATTGTGCTGTAAGAAATGACAAGCAGGATGATTTCAGAAAAGCCTGGGAAAACTTATATGAACTGATGCAAAGTAAAGTGAGAAGAACAGGAACATTGTACACAGCAACAACAATATTATTCGATGAAGAATTGTGAATGACTTAGTTACTCTCAGTAATACAATAATGCAAGACAATCCCAAAGGACTAATGATAAAGCATACTATCCATCTGCAGAAAAAGAACTGATATTGGTTAAATACAGACTGAAGCATGCTGTTTTTCACTTTTTTTTATTCAAGTCATCTTGTATAAAATTACTAATATGGAAATGCTTTCCATAACCATATATGTATAACCTATATCTGGTCACTTACCATCTCAGAGAGGGAGGAGGGAGGGATAAAATTTGGAACTCAAAACTTTAAGTAAAAATGTTTCAAAATTGGGGGAAAAACGTGGAACAAAAAGAGCCTTTTCATAGATCAGCAGTTTGGGCTACCCGATTGCAGAGACAAAAATGGCCAATTCCCATTTTCATTGGCTTATCAAGAAATCCATCCCAGAGGAAAAGCTATGGGAATGTGAAATATACTGGCCTCATCATGCTAGTGTTAAAAGTGCAATCATTCCAGTCACTTAATCTAAGCTCAGTGCTTATGCCTAGGATTGACTTGATTATTTTATTAGAAATGCATCTGATAATGTTACTGAAATGATCTTACAATCAATTTAATAAGTGGTCTGCACTCTACTGATGCATGAGAAAAGTAAGGATGTCCAAAAATGGATGTCTTTCCCCACAAAAGAGAAGTCAGCCAATGTCTCATTCAAGCCTGCCATCTAGTGGGAAAATTGAATGCCAAGACAATCTCCCAGCAAGCAGCCTGACAGGAAAAACAGTCCAGCTATAAGAGGCTACAACCTGCACCCCTCCCTGGTGCCTTCTGGGTGCTGAATTCCAGGGGGTCCTACTTCTCTGACATAGATGTCCTTGAATGTCCATTTCTCAGGCAAAGCCAAAGCCTTTCTTCTCAGACTCAACACCACCTTCTACATCTCATTTCCCCCAGAGTCCCAGAACAAAGACTGAGGTACTAGCTACAATGCGCTGTCTTTTCAGGGTGTCTAATGATAGCACAGTAGGCAGAGAAGGGAACCAGGAGTCAGTAAGATCTGGCCTTCAATCCTGCCTCTGATACTCATTGGACGTTGTCTGTGGCAAAGTCAACCAGCATCTCTAAGCCTCAGGCAACCTCTGGAACACTCCAAGCTAAAGCACTTCCTGTGCCTAATGCTTCCTCCTTTGATTATGTTAGGAAGTGGCAGCCCCAGGAAAAAGGCTGCTGCTTCAGATAGAATGGAGTGTATCCATGGGAAGTCTAGTGGGAAGCAGAGAGCTGGCGTCAGAGAAGCGCCTGTCCTGTACAGGATCCTGCCTCTTGACTAATAATCAGCCTTGCTTCTATGGCTAGTGGCCTCTTCTGAGATCCAGAT
The DNA here is from genome assembly GCF_028583685.1 of Petaurus breviceps papuanus. NCBI lineage: Eukaryota > Metazoa > Chordata > Mammalia > Diprotodontia > Petauridae > Petaurus > Petaurus breviceps. The sequence continues at coordinate 65,309,746 of NW_027185761.1, read as the reverse complement.
GGAATGGTCCATTAGTCACACCCATGTTCATGGATACCCATGTTCTAGAGCCAGTCGAGTAGGGGAGCTCCCAGAGAAAAGAGAAAGGACCGTGGATGGTGAGCAGCTTCCTAGATTGTGCAGAGTGCCGCCCCCCGCTCCCCCACCCTGGGGAGAGAGAGGATATTGGGTGTTTCTTGCTCCACTGGGTCCTATTCCATGGGCCAGTCCCTTTATTTACATCAGTATTTCGTGTTCTCATTGTTTTCGAGAGGATTCAGATAAAGATGGAACTTGGACAAGTCTCTTTCCTGGGCTTATTCATTTATATGCACTGTTCCAAAGACTAGCACAGGTTGAGGGAAATGGCTGCTTTGGGGGGTATGAGTACCAAGAAGGAAACAATTCCCTCTCATGAGAAGCTTCTATTCCATCATGAGAAACACATAAACTGATAAATGCAAAATTACTAAATGTAAGATAGTTTAGGAGGTTGGGTACTAGCCGTTGGGAGGTGGGGAAGGGAGGGAGACAGATTGAGAAAGACTGCAGAGAGAAGATGGTGCCTGGCCATCTGTGAAGGGAAGAACAGGACTCAGAGAGAGGTAAGGAAGGACTGCATTCTAGGCACAGTGCACAGTTAATACAAAGGTGTGGAGGAAGTCAAGGCCAGTTTGACTGGATCATGCTGACTATGTACCAATATGTGCTTGGGGATCACTGGAGATAGAGAGGAAAGAATGAGCTAGCACCTGCCCTCAAGGAGACTCTAGTCAGGGACACAGGATTTACACAGTAAAGTGTTGACAAAATATATTAAAATATTTTGCTATAGTTTGGGGGGTAAGGTTTATTGTATTTGTGTTATATTTTTATTTCTTTGTAAGTTCCATAGCAAGTACAGACTACTTAATGATGTTGATGAGAATATATGACATGACATGATATAACATAACTATATAAATGAGTTTGAATTTATGGAAGTTTGTAAAATATCTCCCATTAATTATCTCTTAGGATCATCACCATAATTCTGTGAAACAGGACCTACAATTATTACAAGTGTTTCAGGCACTTCTTAGATGTATGACCCTAATTACTTCTCTTATGTCTGACTCAGTTTCCTCATCTGTAAATAGTGATAATTATAGCACCTATCTCAAAGAGTAGCTGGGGGTATCAAATAAGATATTTGTAAAATAAGTACTTAAGCCTTAAAGCCCTATGTCAATGCTATTATTGTTACTATAATTACTATACCTATTTTATAGTAAGTGGTGAAGCCAGGATTCAAAGCCAGGGCATCTGATTCTCCCGGTTGACCTGGGACGGCCTAGCAAGCAAGGAAACAAAACAAAAACCAAGGCTAGCTCTTCATAGCTACAATAACTTCTCAATCAAGCCAAGACAAAGCACATATTAAATACCTGCTGTTTGCAAGCCACTGTGCTAAATGAGAGGGAATCCAAGGACCTAATCCTAACCTGAGGAAGAAACTTTGCAATTGAAACTATGAACGTTCTTCTTGTTTCTATACTGAGCAGCCCCAATTCTCAGCTTGAGGCCCTTCCCCTTCCTGGTGGCCTCCCTCTGGACTCTGCTCCAGCCTGCCAATGCCCTTCCTAAGGTACAGCACATGCCCAGCCCTGAGCACAGCACTCCAACTGTGGTCTAAGGACCTAGAAGCAATATTTCTTTTAGAGAAGACCAAAATCACAAACACTTCTTTGGCTGCCATAGCCCTCTACTGCCTCATGTTGTCTGTGGCTCACTTCAACCCCCAAATCATTTTCAGATAAATTTCTGACCAATCGTGCCTTTCCTATCACGCACTTGTGAAGGTGATTTTCTGAACCTGAGTGTGACACTTTACATTTATATCTATTAAATTCTACCTTATTTGATTCAATCCAATGTTCTAGCCTGAAAAGACCTTTCTGGATCCTAAAATCCTGATTATCACAGTGCCACCTGACCCTAATTCCACCTGTGGTTTTATCAAAGTCATCGTTAAAAATGGTAATCCTTGGAGGACAGAGCACACATCCCTACAGCGCCCTGCCAGAGGCCTCCCTCCAAGCTGATGCCAAAGCATTGAGGATTACTAATTGGATCTGGATTCTAACTAGTTCACAATCCACCTGATGGAATTCTCATCTAACCCATTTCTCTCTATTTCTGTCACAAGAATTTCTTTTGAGACTTCATTCAATATTTTGGTAAAATCTCTATCTCCCACAGCAAACTGCCTTGAGAGACACACCATGCCTACATTATTTTCTTGGCCTTATTGACCTATCAAATGTGAGAAATGAGGTGAGTGATCAAATGAGACAATACTTGTAGATGTGATCAGCATAGCGCCTGGCACATGGCCCTCTATATATGTTTATTTCCTCCCCCACTGTAGTGTAGCATGGTCTGCCTTCTGAATCTACTGAGGATAGGAAGGTGGGAGAAGAAGCTCACTTATGACCCAAGCAACAGTGAGACATTATTTCATTAGCTGGAGGACATTTTAAAAGCCAGCACATCTTGTAGACTCATTTAATCCAGGATAGTATCTGGGGAGATAGTGATCAAGATGCTGCTGCTGGTGGTTTGACTTGCTTGGCACAGGTGGCCCCCCATCTCTCCCTCAAGGCGCCATGTTGCTTTGGCTAGGTTGGGTTGCTTTCCCAGTGAGTGGCATTTGATTGGTCACTGATGGGGGTGGCTGCTACCATCCTCAAGAGGAGTTGCTTTCCCAGATGATGGCTGTGAAGGCTGGGGAAGAAGCAGTACTGATGGCCTGGGGCAGGAGGAAGGGGATACCACCCCTCCCAAGGCTCTTGTGCTTATCTGCCTATTGGTAGAAGGTAGTCACCAAATGTTGCTGGTAATAATGAGGAAGGTGGGCCCCTCCCTGCAATGATTTCTCCCCTCAAAGATGGCTACAGAGGCCAAGCTGGAAGCAGCTTTGGTGGTTTGGACGGCTGCTAGGTTCAGGATTCTGGGCTGTCCCCACTAGGGTCTGATGGGACATGGGGATCAAGAAGGAGGGAGCAGCTTCACTTGCAGACACATGCTGTTCCCCCCCATCGAACAATAAGAAGTCCCCACGCATGTGTGCCTTGCTAGTGACCAAGATAATGCATCTATATCTTTGGGGGGAAAACCCAATCCTTCCTCCAGTAAATTCACTGTCTTTGTTCTTGAATTTATAGCTAACTGCCCTCTGCCTGCCCCAGAACAGGAGTTCCTGGAGAGCAGGTCATGTCTTACTGTTTTTTCTGTAGTGCAAGCACTCAGCTAAGTGCTTAGCACATAGAAAGGGCCCACCAAGAGCTTTTAGATTTATTCCTCTTAACTCATCCTCCAGTACCACAAAGGAAACCACCCCAAGGAAGATTTACTTGATTCCCATGAAGGAGCTTGCAGCTCTCTTTCTGCTTTTGTGCTAAAAAACAAAAATGGGTTCCATACCCCAATACTTAGTGAATAGTTTCCTAGTCACTCACCCACAAGTTTGTCTTTTCATAAAGCAGGTTGCACAGTCTTCATCCCTTATTTTGCAGCCTAGCAATCACCTAGAGTGTTTTCAGATAACATGGGAAAAATCTGGCAAACCCTAGAAATCAGCAGTCATTAGCCTTGTGCCCCCACTCCCCGGATTCCTAGCTGACCAGACTGAGGTTACAAAGATGAAAGCACGTTTAAGACTGTCAAGCCACAACTTCCTGTGTTGGCCAAAATGTAGCCAGGTGAGTATGAGCACTGGATCTGGAGTATCAGGAGCCGAGTAAAAGTCATTAGGCCTCTTTTGGTTCAGATCTACCAAGTGCTTAATACATTTGTGGTTTGTATTGTATTGTGTGCCACCAAAGCCAGTATTGCACAGTAGGCCAAACTGGAAATACCTAGGTTCAAATCATGCTTTATCACTTAGTATGTTACCCTAAGAAAGTCACCTAACTTTTATTGCTTTTTCTTGGAATCGCCTGTTCTTGGCACATAGGAAATACTTAATATATGCTCATTGACTAAAAACCTCTCTGACCGATGTTTTCCTCATAGGTAAATTCAGACGGTCAAACAGAGCCATGATTTCATTGATTTGGACAATTCCTCCCATGAGGCAGCTGGCAGTGCCACTGTTGGCCAAGGCTTCCCATAGATTTACCACTGGGATCTACCCAATGTCCTGGGACCTTTCTCTCTTTCTCTTAGAATCCCAAGGCCAATAATGAAATACTTGGACTGTCCATCTCTTAGTCACCATTATCAACACGTGACCAACCCAACTTGTTATTTGCTCATATATTTCCCAGATGATATCCTTGTCTCCAGTTTTTCTGCAACATCTCTTGTTATATGCTGAAACCTGATCACCCTCAGCCATGTGCTTCTCTCCTCTGTTCTCCACAAAAGTAGTCTCTGGTGCCTCCTCATAGCCTGGAGATAACTCTGAGTTCTTGAAGGCCATGCAGGAAGAGTGAAGTTCTACCATGATGGAAAAGTTTGAAGCATAGTGCCTTCAAAAGACTGATTCTGCTTTTCAAGGACTATCAAGCAATGAACTAACCACCCAGCATTTATTAAGCTTTTACAATAGGTAAAACATATTGTGCTAAGGGCTAGGGATGCGAGCAAAGGCAAAACAGTCTTTTCCAGGAAGGAAGGAAGGAGGGAAGGAGGGAAGGAAGAAGGGAGGGAGGGAAGGAGGAAGGCATTGAGGGGGGAAGGGAAGGAGGCAGGGAGGGAGGAGAGCAAGAAGAGAAAGGGAGGAAAGGAAAGGGAGAGCAAGGGAGAGGAGATCAGAAGAACATTTGAGCAATTGACATGTAACAGGTTCTATGCTAAGCCCTAGGGATACAAATACAAAAGTGAGAGAAGGTCAGGGTCCTTGCCCCCCCCCCCACACACACACACCAGCAGACTTCTCATCTTTAAAATAATGACAAACTTCGTGCTTCCTTTTTACTAATAACTTGAGGCTTGTTATGAAGCTCGAATGAGCCAGCTATGGCATCCATCATCATAATCATGTGCACAAGCTTGTTCATTTCACACAATCAGAACTAAGGAGTTGGAAATCAGTCACTACTGAGTCCAACCCATCTAGGAAAGGACTATCACATACCTGAAAGGGAACCATCCAGCTCTGTGTGAAGCCTCTCAGTGAGAGGGGAGCCCACCAGCTCTCGAAGCAGCCCCCTCCACCTGGGGACAAACCTAATTGTCAAGAAGGTGTTTCTGACATCCAATCATTCATCCAGACTAGAAGAAGGCATGAGGAGACTGAGCATGGTGAAGCCAAAGGAGCAAACAATCCCGAGAGCATTTCTTTTGGGACAAGATGCATTGGGAACTTTCTTTCTGTAATTACTTAGCATCTCAGTAATGCCTTCCTCAGGCTAAAAGTAGATTACATAGAAAAGATTCAAAGTTTCACACACACACACACACACATATACATACATACACACATACATACATATATAAGTTTCTTTTTCTATTTTGTGTATCAGGCAGTGAGTCTTCACCCGGCATCCTGAACTTTTTTTAAACATTCTGGTAACTAGATTTCACTATCATTGTTACTCTTTGTAATTCTCCGTATTTTATCTTACACATTTAAACACATTAGTTTGAGAAGGTTTCTGTCCATAGACTTCACCAGATTGCCCAGAGAGGATGGAAGGGAGTGGTCCATGATGCCAAGAAAGGTGAAGAACCCCCCAGTACAGAAAAAAGAACATTCATGGTTGTTAAAGTTTATCAAATTCAGAATTTTTTAAGAGGAACCCAATGTTTTTCTCAAGCCAGCTTTTGGGAGGGTGGGGTCTAGATCTAGGATTTCACTGCTTTAATGAATTTCCATTGTGGAAATATACTCAAGTGACATGAATAAATGAATTATTATTATTACTATTATTATTATTATTATTAAAATAGTGCTTCTAATAATTTATAAATTACTATATTTTTCTAAAATTCATCTAAATTATGTAATTTTAAAATATTTTTACTTTAAATATGATATATAAATTATATAATAAATCTATAATTTAAATTATATGCTTATATAATAAATATATTATATAAATAAACATACAATCAATAAGTTTAAAATGTTTTAAAATAACAATAAACATCATTATTATAACCATAACTAGCATTTACATAGCATTTTAAGCTTTACAAACACCATACACCATTATCCTCACAATTCCATTATCAGAGTCCTTGGGAGATGAGTGCCTTTATAATCCCCATTTTACTGCGGAAGAACTGGGACAGAGGGTGAGTGATTTGCCCCAGATCATGCAACTAGTAAGTGTCTGAGGTGAGATTGGAATTCAGGTCTTCCAGACTGTAAGTAACCTAGTGGTTCCTTTGAAACTTACCTTCTTAGAGAGTTGCCTGGGGCAGTGAGAGGTTAAATGAGTTTCCATTGGTCACACAGCTGGCAGGGCTCAGTCAGGCCTTGAACTGAGCACTTCTTGACCCAAGTCCAAGCCTCTGTCCACCATACCATGTTTCCTCTGTCTTGGATTAATATTTCTCTGAGCTAAGTTTGTCATGGGCCAATATTAGAACCACTTGAATTGAGCACACGTATCTAGGTGACCCTGGGCTACGGCTGGGTTGGAAGGACACCGTGGAGTTTGTGGGTAAGAGCAGCGTGAGCTTCAGCCGATTTCCAAGCCCTCTTTTTCACTTGAGTTGAAAACCACCTGAGTAGCTGGTTCCCTTGGGAGACAACCTGAGCTCAGAACTCCACTCCACCTCTGAAATGGAAGGGTTTTTTTCTTCATCCAACATTTCTCCCAATGTCCTTTAAACCCAGAAGCCAGGACCCATCTCCTAGACGCTCCTGTGGCTCTCAGTCCTGCGCCATGCTCTGCAAAGCTTCGATGGAGGCCTGAAAGCTGCAGGGAACCCTCGGAGGGCATCCAGTCCACCGCGCTCATTTTGCAGATGAGGTAGCTGAGGCCCAGGGAATGGACGCGCCTAGCGTTGTATGCGGTGTGAGCGTTCACCCGACTTCCAGCTCCCAGAGGGCCAGAAGTGTCTGTGCTTTTGCCTTTCTTTGTCTCCCCAGCATGTACTGGACAGGCTTGCAGTAAGTGCTTAATGAATGTTTACTGCCTGAACTGACTGAGTGGCATGGGCGCTGTCCTTTGTCCTGGCGAGAGTCCCACTGCCGCCCAACAAGCCAGAGCAGGTTTTCTGCTTAAACATGGACTTAGCTTCTGAGGCTCCTTGATTCTGAGTAATAGGAAGGG
>NW_027185761.1:65269428-65302486 GCF_028583685.1 Petaurus breviceps papuanus | reverse complement strand
AAGAGAGAGACAAAGAGAGATAGAGACAAAGAAAGGAACAGAGACACAGAGAGGAACGCAGAGAACGACCCTCTTTAATGTGGAAATAAGAGTTGCTTGGGAACGTGCCCTGGGAAAACTGAGAATTCCCTTTCTGACCATACGGATAAACAATCCCCTGTTTTTAATCATTCCTATCCATCACATTTTCAAACATGGTGTGGAGAGCCAGCAGCTTTCTCCATAAGTATTTTTAAAACATTATTTTATGATCAAAATATATCTAAGAGGTTGAAGTCCCATTAAAATGCAAATACTTCTAACAGCAGCTGGGCTAAAAAAAACAGTTCACATTCTGGAACAGGAGAAGGAGGAAGAGAGGAGTAATGTAGTCCATCCTCGAAAGCATTTATAAAGTACCTGCTGTATGTACAAGTATTAACAATACCAGGGCAAGTGAGGTTTAATCCTAGGCACTGAAAATTAAAAGGGGCAAATATTTAAAGCAGGCGAACAGTCTCCCCTGCCCTGCTCCTCCCAGGGTGGCAGTCTCCTGCTGTCTGCCTTCACACATGCTGGTAACTCAGAGCTTCTGTCTCTCCCTCAGAGGGCTGTTTCCTGGGGCCACCCTTCATTCTTCAGTGACTGGTTCGAGGGCACAGAGTACGGCTCAGCCTGGGAGTCTGCATTTCTAGTTATACTTCTGACACAAGGGCTAAAAATATAAGAAGGAAAACCACCCCCTCCCCTCAAGGGGCTTCTGTTCTATCGGGGAGACACAGCGTACAAACACAGAAAGAATCTGAAAACACTTTGAGGACAGAGCTGACACTCCCGACCAGGAAAGGCTTCCCAAAGGGCAAGAGCTCTGGTCTTTTCTGTGTCCTGGGCCCCTTGGGGCAGTCTGCTGAAGTCCATGGGCCCCTTCCTGAAAATGTTTTTAAATGCAAAAAGCAAAATACATATTATATACATATAAACAAAATACATAATTATGAAAGAAACCACTGACAGTGAAATTCAATTATCAAATTTTTTTCTTTAAAACAAGTTCCTGGTGTCCCAATGTGGGGGATTGGAGGCTAAGGAGAGTCTCGAAGGAGCTCAGCTATGGCAGAGACATGAAAATGAGGGGGTCCCTTCATTTCCTATAGTCTGAGCAACAGAATTTGGGAGCACAAGGAAACACACTCACTCCAAAAGGAAAGGGAGAGGGTGCACTGTCAAAGGAGGCAGATTCAAGGGGTAGCTTCTCACCCATTACAACTAATGCTGAACAAAGGCTAATGGGGAACCTCTTGTGTTTTCCCAGTTCCTCTGTTTCAGCCCCACTGCCATGATTTCAGGCCAAACTCTGGGCTGCATCCAGGGGTGGAGAACCTGCAACCTTGAGGCTACGTATGGCCCTCTAAGTCCTCAAGTGCTCTTTTAGGGTTAGAGTGAGAGACATTGAACCCAGTCAAAGGGTCACATTTGAGGATCTAGAGGGCCGTATGTGGCCTCAAGGTCACAGGTTCCCCTGTGACCCCTGACCTAGACTGATGCACTGGCCTAAGCTAGACATGGTCACTCACTGCCCTCTACCATCCTCAGCACATCAGGAATCAGCAGATTTTTCTTCCTAAATGAAACAGCACTAATTGTGTACCTTTCTTGTTAAAACTGCATCCTTATTTCGAGGGTTTCTTATCTCCTATGGGATAAAGACCAAAGCCCTTAGCCTGACACTCAAAGTCTTTTATATTCTAAATACAACTTGACCTTTCCAGGCTCGAACCCCACCACTACATAACAGCCAAACCCAACTAATGCTGATTTCACAAACACACCGTCATTTCCTACCTCTCAACCCATCCACCCCCACCTCACCTTGACCTACCAAGGCCCCTCCACTAGGAACTCTTCCCTAATTTTCCCAACCACATGTGATCTCTCTCTCCTCTGAACCCTAGCAGCCGCCTCCTCCATGAAACCCTCCCTGATTTTCCCACTCAAATGCTCTCTTTCCTCTGAAGATTTTCCTTATGACACTCATCTGGTGAATCGCCCTTCCTCACTAAGGTCCGAACTCCTTAAGGGCAGGGCCTGCCTCGTTCATTTTTTCATCCCCAGCAATCTCAAGCCGAGTCGCTCACACAGAGTAAGTTCTCAATAGATTTGTGTTAAATTGTATTAAAAATAGAATTGGGAGGCACAAAGCACATTAAAAGTGTATCTAGTGTTGTTTTATTCTATCTACCTCCTTTATGTCATTTCTCTGTTTAATTAGGCTTTAGAGAGATGGATCGGGACGGAGATGAGGTTAGGGACCGGGATGGGGATGGGGACAAGGACAGGGACAGCAACAAGGATGGGGAAGGATGGGGATAGGGACACGACAGGGATTGGAAGAGGGATCAGGATGAGTCCTGTGATTCTACTGGTGTGGGGAAGTCCCTGGTGAGCAAGCTCCCTCTACCAATAAAGGCCAGCACTCATTCTTAGAGAATTGCCTAACCTGAGATAAACAACTTAGTCTGAGTCACAGAGTCAGCATGTGAGGTGGGACCTGAACCCAGGCCTTTCTAGCTTCATGGTCAGTTTATTGCCACTGTCCTAAAGAGCTTTTATTTAACGCGTGGCATTCTTTCTGTAGCACTATGGTATAACAGAGAGCTGGCATCCAAGCTAGGGCAACCTGACTGCAAGGCCCACCTTGGACACATCCTGGCCACATGACCCTGGGCAAATCACTTTAAAAAAAGACAAAAGAAAAAATAATAACAAAGAACATTTTCTTTTCATTCCAGACACTAAATCCTATATTGCTCTAAGTTTCTGAAGCATACCAGAACAGCCTTTACTAATACCAAGATTTACTAATGCAGCACCAGGGCCAAGTCTCTTAATCAGCTCTCAAGGATTAGAAATTATACTTGAGATCCGTGGGAGGAATCCTGCCCAGCCCCTGACATTTACACACTGACCTGATGACTGACAGCTCCCAGCCAGCCTCCTATGGCAATATCCTGAAAATTCAGAAAGCTGTTAACATATTCAAATGAGTGTACATACAAAGGAAATGGAGATTATTTAGCTTGGAATTAAAGGCAAGGAGATGACAGTAAAAGTTTTCAAGAGTCTGGTTCTTGTACAGTGTTCTGACCTCCTTTCTCCCATTTTCCCACACTCAACCCCAGTGACAGAAGAAAAGAAAGTGAGTTTGCTTTGGGTAAAGATTCCTACCTAGGGACAGGGGAATAGACCAGTCCCTAGGGCATCCTTCTTAGCAAGAGTCTGATTAATGCCACACAGAACTTGCTTTTTCAAAGGGAGTCTTCCCTCCTATTGATAAATCTCCAAATTGTACAGACCAAAGCTACTTCCCATCCCCCCCAGTCACCTACCCAGGCCATCTCGCCACCTGCCCTCCAACTGAAGATGTACTCCACCCATCCATTCTCCATCTCTTGGAGCAATAATCAAATGAACAGCACCATTGTTTCTATAATCAGTCCTATACATATATATATATATATATATATATATATATATCTTTTTAAATTTTTGGTGAGAGGAAGAAAATAAATGATTAACTGAAAAAATTTGTATAAAGAAAGGACGTGTCAGTGTCCCCACCATGGGTCCACTCATCAGCCCTGTGACTCCCCAGAACAAAACTGCTTTCTCTGCTTCCCACTTCTCTATGTGTGGTACCCCACCCTGACCCTTTTAGAATGTAAGCTCCCTTTTCTAACTGTCTCCTGTTCTTAACCCAGTGCCTAGCGATCAACAAATGCTTTCTCATTTGTTCATTCCATGGACTTTTATAGGTTTAGACAAAATATATATCAAATTGATGTAAAATAACTGGGGGGTGGCCCTAGGAGCCAAGGGATCAGCAAAGTGGCCATGTTGAGAAATGGCAGTTGAGCTTATCCTCAAAAGCAAATAGGTATTCTAAAAGGCAGAGGTGATGGAGGGAGAGCATTCCCAGCCTTGGGAGATGACCAGCACAAAGGCATGCCGATGGGAACTGATCTGTAATGTGAAGAGCAGCTACAAATCAATCTTAGCCAAACCACAAAGTAGAACAAGGAAAGTAATCAAAGATCAAGCTGGAAAGGCAGGTTGGGGCCTGCTTGTGAGGGGCTCTGCAAGGCCCAACAGAAGAAACTGTCCTCCATTCTAGAGGCAATGGAGAAAAAGCCACTAAACCAAAGGTGGGGAACCTGCAACCTCAAGGTCATGTGTGGCCTTCTAGGTCCTCGGGTGTGGCCTTTGGACTGAATCTAAGTTTTACAGAACAAATCCTTTTATGAAGGGGATTTGTGCTGTGGAGTCTGGATTCAAAGAGCCACACTTGAGGACCTAGAGGGCCACATGTGGCCTCAAGGCCATAGGTTCCCCACCCCTGCACTAGATTCTGTCAAGCAGGGGAAGGACAAGGTCGGCCTTCTCCCCTTCTACAAAAATCACTTTGGCAGCTGTGTGGAGGATGGATGTGAGGGGGGACGATGAGGTATGAGAACCAATCACATCTCCCTAATTGTTTTCTCAAACTAACACTGATTGGTAGGTCTTTGTTGTCTTTCTGTCTTATTCCTCATTGTTCCCAGTGGAATTTTTTCAGGTTTTCAAATCATCCTTTCTTTTTAACGAAAGTCCCCATCCTCAGCTCACCCAACCCTCATCCAGATCAGTATCTCAGTGTTCTGCATGCAAGCTGTAGGAGGGGAAGGAAGAAAAGGCCTGGCAGGGCCCAGGATGCAGGCACTTCACAGGACACGCTAGGAATTCATTCTATTCATTTCCTGGCAGCACTAATTAAAATTCCGAAGCTGTTTGTCTTCTTTGATCCTACTTTTGAAATATGGAAATTCTTCCACCACGTAGTTTCCACAGCAACAGGGTGGTGCTCTTAAAGAATGATCCCTTCTCTACATCAGTAGAATTTGGGGAGTGGAGGGGGCGGGGTGGGGAGAAAGCTCATTAAAGCCCAGGATTTTCAGTAGCAATGAAAGAAATAAAAGAATATTGGCCAATTCCCATTTATTACACTGTGGAAATTCTCTTTAAACTCCTGCCTGTCAGACTTTTATGACTTTCAAGATACTAATTAAAGTTCAAAGCTAAAGAATATACTCGAGGATCATTTGGAATTTGATGCTTCTGACTCAGCCTAACTCAGGAGCCCAGGGAAAGGTTTCCACGTTATTTCTAGACTTTCACATCTCCCCAAAACATGAAACTAGGTGATATCTGCAACAGAATAAAACCACTGTAGTCTCTGCCTGGATGTAAAGCCTACATGGTGTGGCATCCCTTCCAGTCAGACTTCATACAGCTCCTTCTCACACTCTGTTTTCTCCCAGTAAAGCTATCCTGCTGGCTATTGCCCACACACAACATTCAGTGTCCCCCATTTCATAAATGCCTTCCTCACCTTCACCATTTGAAATCCCTAGATGGCCTAGAGACACAGGTCAGGTGTCATCTCCTACACAAGACCTCTCCTAATTTCCCAAGTTGTTCCTTCTTCTCTCTCTCTCTCTCTCTCTCTCTCTCTCTCCCTCCCTCTCCCTCTCCCTGTCCTTACTTTTGCCCGCTTACTTTTTTCATTGATATCTAAAAGAAAGAAGATGAAGTATTCTGTGTTCAAGTTCATAACTTAACTTTGACCGTGAATCACACTGAATGTATCAGAATAGAAAAGGAGAAATCTGCCAGGTGCCAAACATGTGCTTTGGGGAGCTGGGGAGATGGGGTGGCCAGAGATCAGAAGTCGTCTGGATCCCAGAGGCAATGAGTCAAGCCCAGAGGCAGGAAATATTAATTACCCTTCTCTCATTTTGCCATTAATTGTCATAAAATTACACTGGCCCATTTAGAAACCCCCCGTGGCAGGACACTCTCAGAGTTTAATTGAAAGATAATCCACTTTATCAAGTAGATTTGGTGCCACCATTACCCTCACCTTGAGTCGCCTTTTCCTCCTATAGCAGGTTTCGGCACTTGTGGTTTTTGCAGGGGGCAGAGCTCAGGCCTGCAGCCAGGAAGACCCATGCTCAAGACCCTGGCTTCAGACACTTACTGGCTGTGCTATCCTGGGCAAAGCATTTCATGCTGTTTGCCTCCATTTCTTCATCTGTAAAATGAGCTGGAGACAGAAATGACCAACCACTGTGATATCTCCACTTCAGTATGGGGTCAAATGTGACTGAAATGACTGAACAACAGCCACAAGGTAGAAGGTGAGAGTGGCAAGAACATCCTTCCACATCCTCATGCCTGCCCAGAGTGTGTTATAAGGTGAGCAAAGAAAGTATGGCCTCACAACAGCCCAGTGAAGGAGTCCTCATAACCTCACCCTCTGGCACCATGTGGCACAGAGCGGGTGCTTAATAAGTGCTAGTCAATTGATTATTCGATTAATAATTAATCAAGCATTTATTAAGTGCCTGCTGTGTTCTAGGTATACAAAATAGCTCTGCCCTCAAAAGAGGTTTGACTACAGTATTGTTATGTTCCTTTTATGGATGTAGAAACTGAGCTTCAGAGGTGGACAGCGACTTCAACTTGCTTGTCCAAGATCAGATCTCATGCCAAGTTTCATCACGTTAATATAAATATTTGGAAAAGTACTTTTACTATTAGTCATATTCATATGAAAAAGTCATTAAAATGTGTGGTTATTTCTATTAAAAAAGATTCGTGAAGCACATTTCTCTTCAAAAGCAGAGGATGCTGGGTTTGAAAATGACTGTAAACATCGTGCCTCTCCCAAGGCTGGGGGGCAGTCACTGGTGGAAGTGGGCTGACATCGCCTGGCTGCCGGCTCCAAGTCCAGCTGCCTTCCTAGACACTCCAGACACCTCCCTGAGTATCCATGCTCTCGATAAAAGCCTCATTGCTATGCAGTGGGCACGCACAGGACGTCGCTAGGGCATCACTTGAGCCTTAGTGGGTGAGTGCAGAGTGTTCTAAGAAGAGTAGCCCAAGCTTCCCAGCTGAAGAAAAAAATCCCTTCTTCCTAAAGCCTTTCAAGGTTGTTGTTCAGTCCTGTCTGACTCTTCATGACCCCATTTGGGGTTTTCTTGGCAAGATACCGGAGCGCTTTGCCATTTCTTTCTCCAGCTCGTTTCACAGATTTGGAAACTGAAACAAACAGGGTGAAGTGAATTACCCAGAGTCACATAGCTAGCAAGTGCCTGAGTCAAATCAGAATTCAGGTCCTCCTGATTGCAGGCCCAATGTTCTATCCACTGTAATCCCTAGGTGCCCCTTCCTCAAGCTAAAAGGAAAGACCAACAAAGAAGAGGATAGAAGACGATGCCCCCCCAAAAGATATCGGATGGAGAAGCCCAGGGTTGCTCAATGAACCTGGCGACTAGAGAATCTGCTAAAGATGGCAGAGAACAGCTTCTTGACCAGACAGCAAGAGGAGAACACCAAATACAGTGGCTGAGACCTCGGATCAGGATATTGGACATTGGCACCAAATACAGTGGCTGAGACCTTGGATCAGGGCATTGGACATTGGCCTACCCTGGAGCCCATCAAGTAGGGCCCACAGGTTCTTGGACAGTCCCTGATCTTGCTCTATTGGTGTCATGAGACTTTAGCAGAGATTGACCCTGAACCACTGGAGATGGGGGAGAGGGGGAGAGAGCAGCATTCACCTGGAGATGGGGCTACAGAACCATCCCCTTGTGAAAAAGGCTGACAAGCTAGTTCAATTTCTGTTCATTACTGCCCTGAATAATCTATGTTCAAGTCCTTACAGTTAGCC
This sequence comes from Petaurus breviceps papuanus, assembly GCF_028583685.1. Lineage (NCBI taxonomy): Eukaryota > Metazoa > Chordata > Mammalia > Diprotodontia > Petauridae > Petaurus > Petaurus breviceps. The sequence goes on along the minus strand of NW_027185761.1, from coordinate 65,294,736 downwards.
TGTTGCTTGCAAGAGGAAAATTGAATAATTGAATATCCCTAGGGGAGAGAAAAAATTGGTTGGATTCTCTTATTCCTAGAAAGGAGACTCTCTGAGTGGGAGTGGGAGCAGTAAAGACTATTAATTATTGAGAAGCCTCTGAGATAGAAAGTCAGAGTTTTGGGTTCTGGGCAAAGGGTTCCATCAAGAGTTAATTTACATTTTAATTGCTTCACTATTCCTGGATGATTAGAGCTCTCTTTACCCAAGGACTTGTTTCACAGGCTAAGACTATAACCCCACAAGCGAATGGACCAAACCACCAATAACCAAAATCAGCAGCTTCATGCGATCAAAACCAATGCCTAGAACACGCTGCAAGAAGAGAGGGTTGTTATCAATTGGCTTTTGATTTCTGTGTACAATAGTGATGTGTTCTGCATTTAGACTGAGTTCTGCTAATGTTTCCTTTTCTGCAGCTGTATTTGTGTTCAAGACATTCCTGTGGACTCCACGACAATTCTCGAGATTTCAGTGAGTCACTGCAGCTGCTAAAATCATAGCATTCACTCAGAGTGCACAACAGTATTATTGTATGCGGGATACTCATACATATAAGACCAGTGTCTTATCTGCTTTGTATGGCTGCCCATACTAAAGCACGACTGGGAATCATGAAATACTACTATCTACAAAGAAATGAAATTAAGGATCACCCAAAGAGCTGCAAAGTATTGCAGAGGAAGCCTCAGCAGATTGCAATGCATTATAAGCAACGAATTTAAAAAGGAAAAGTGGGATCAAAACAGTTGTCAAAGAAATGAATGCACACAAGATGGAATGGTTCCAAGAAGAGAATGAGAGGTAAACTATGGAAAGCCTGTGAGCTCCACTGATGATGACAGAGAGAGAGAGAGAGAGAGAGAGAGATGATGGATAGATGGATGGATGGATAGATGGATAGATACATATATACATAGATAGATGATACATACATACATACATACATGAGAGATATAAGAAGATAGGCAGAGAGATTGATTCATAGCTAGGTAGATAGATAATTAGATAGGCAGGTAGACAGAGTGATAAGTAGATAGATAGATAGATAGATAGGTGGATGGATGGATAGAGATACGGAGATAGGTAGTTAGGAGACAGATAGATGAGGGAAAGTGCGAGAGTACATACATTTATGGAAAACTTTAAGATTTGCAATGCTTTTTATGCATATTATTTAAATTAATATTCTTACAATGTCAAAGAAGTGAATGACAGGTCACCAGTCCATTGGATAGCAGGCTGGTGAGGAAATCATGGGAGGATGTGAAGCCGAGTTATGCAGAAGAGGCAGACAGAATGTGGTATAAACACCATCCTGGATAGCTGGAAATATCCAGAAGGATTAGGTCACGGATGACCGCTAAGGTGCATTCTGGATCTACGATCTGTCAACCCACATACTGAGAACTGAACTTCCACCTGCTACTAGAAGACCTTGCAGTAGGTGACTGATTTAAAGGACAGAGATGACCTCATACAACCGAGGCCACCAAACCATAGTAAGGTCAGTCAAATGCGAGACCAAAAATTGTTCCAGCATGATTTGTTATCAAGTAAACTTTTTTTTTAAAGTTCTCCTGTGGTCATTTCTAAAAGAATTTGCTTTTGTTGTTGTTCAATCATTTCTGTCATGTCTGACTTTCTGTGATCCCATTTGGGGTTTTCTTGGTATAGACACTGGAGAGATTGGCCATTTCCTCCTCCAGCTCATTTTACAGATGAGGAAACTGAGGTAAACAGGGTTAAGTGACTTGCACAGGATCACATAGCTAGTAAATCAGATTTGAACTCATGACCATGAGTCTTCCTGACTCCAGGCCCCAAGCTCTTTGTATTGCAGTGTCCTCTAGCTAGCCTTTTAATAGAAAACATCATTAAAATTCTCACTTGATTAGTAAAACTGAATTTTCTCAATCTCTTGACTTACTTTTTAGAAGAATATTTTGTAACTGTTTGTTGGAAGGAGCCTAAGGATTCTTATTTTTTACTTTCTTCAAGATGCAATTTAGGTTTTGACTTCCTGGCTCCCTCGCATGCTCTATCCACTCTAGTCTCTTTATTCCATGTCTCCCTCTAGCAGACTGGAAGCTCCTGGAAGGTAGGAACCAGGTTCTGTTTTGTCTTTGAACCCCCAGAGCCGAGGACAGGGCCTGGCTGTATGTTTTGTAAATCTTTATGGAATGAATAAGGAGGAAAGACCAAAGAGTGCCTAACTCCTTCCTTATTCATTTCAGTGAATCAATAATCATTCATTAAGAGCCTCCTATATGCCTGGTACATTCTAAGCACGAGGGATAGAAAGGAAGGAAAAAATAAATAAAACAAAACAAAATTCATTTCTACCATTTCTTGGTCTCGCCAGTAGACTCAAAAGTGACAGAAAAGATTCTTGACATGCACACCAAGAGAAGCGTGGCCCAGAATCTGACCTGAGATGTCTCCTGCTCATCTTGGCTAAGGGGGATGTGCGCTGGCTTGGGACTCGGAGGATCTGGGTCAATGTCACAACGTTAATGCTCAGTGTGATCTCTGGCAAGTCCCTTAGACTCCTTGGGCCTCAGTTTCCTTCTCTGTAAGGTGTAATGATTACATGGCTTCTCAAGTCCCTGCTGGTTCTACTCCATGTGTCTCCCACTGAACCCTAACCTAAAATAAGGTAACCAGTGAGAAGCAATATAAATGAAATACTGCTGCTATGGGTAAATATGATGGGATAGAACCCAGAGTGAAAAGTGAGAATTTGGAGTAGGGAATCCATAGGGCCAGTAGAAGAAAGAGATAAACATGCAGAGAAAAGAAAAGGATGTATTCTTTAAAATCCATAAAGGGTACCAGATGAAAGAACTATAGAATTAAAGGAAAAAGGAGAATTTAAAAAGAAAACAAGGAAGAGGCACAGAAGGGTTCCAAGGGAGATTTGTCTTTCCCTAACATTAAGTGGCCAGTTCTTCCCAAATTAATATTTCAAGGTTATGGAAACAAAACATAAGATCCTCCCAAATTTGTGTGATGAGCCCACCAACCCTCCGTCCTGATGAGCCACTCATCATCTGAGGGCAGGCCTAGGATGGTCCCTGAGGATTAATTCCCTGGAGTTTAGAAGGTAGCAAACCTAATCCACACCCATTGGAAATGAAATGAAAGCCAGCCATTTACACCTTTAAGCCTCCTAAACAATCTGGAGTATCACACTTACTAACTAAGCAAACCCATCCACATTCTCCGGACCTCACCCGATACCTGTGATCTCTCTGAGCTGATCACCAGGAGCGTGAAACCATCTATCGCGGCTTGACACTGACACAGTTTGAAAGAGTCTCAGATTTCCAAAGGTGATGAACAACAAGGAACCACCACTGTGAGGGCTCCATCTTGCCCAGGATGCTCCAAGTCACTGCCTAATTCCCATGCTATAAAAACTGTGGCCCCAAAGTCCATGGCAAGTAGACCATGGGCATAGCAGAGGTTCATTTGCACAGCCCCGCTCCCAGTAATGACCCCTCCAAGGCATGATCAGCTTTGGCCTAGGCCCCCTGGTCTGGAGGGCCCACCAGTATGGGCCTCCTCTGGTCCAAAAATCTGCCCCTAAAATGCACACATTTCTGTTTATCTTTGTGGAGAAAACAGGCTTCTTAATGAGGACCCCTTTGGTTGGAGGGTATATTTCTTTTCAGCATATTAAAAGACATAGATGGGGTAAAAGGGAGAGACCAGAGGGGATGATAGGGATTCTTGGCTTCACTCTTTAAGGTACTCTCTGAGCAACTGATTAGATGAACATTTTAAGTCTGGCCAAGAGAAATAAAGGAGCGAGAGGAACTAATGAGCCTAATAAAAAGGTACAGTCTAGAGTGGCCGTTAATCTCAGTAACGAACTTTCTGGGGGATGAAAAAAATTTGGTGTTGATAAAGCATTTCCTTAGTCCTGACTACCGGCTCCTTTGCAAAGAACTCACAGTAAACACAGACCGTCTGCAAAGCATCTGTTCAATTTTCTGTAGGAGGAAAACTTTGTTGCATTAATAACTTTTAAAAAACATACACTAACTAATGCAGGCTGGCAACTCAAATCCTCCCATCAAACTTTGTTATTTGATCAAGCAGAGTTCAAAGCTAGAGGTGGGGTGGAGAAGGGGTGGTGGAGGACTCAAGGTTTGCAAAAGCTCGGTAGAAGAGAGGAAAAAAAGGTCTTCTAATCAAAACTTCAAGTTTTAGAGTCGAGAGAGCACAGAAATGGAACCCTTTGTCAAATGGGTCAAAAAACTGGGGTTAAAATCATGGTAGATGCCAAATATGATTTCAGCATATTTTTAGAGGAATATGCATAAATGATCGCTGGAATTTTAATATTTGCCTTTACTAGCGATTTAGGGGGACTTTGCCGAAGGCAAAGGATTTTTTTTTTTACAGCAATAATAAAAAAATACTTAATAGTACTTAGAGTAAAGCATGTGTGGTCACCATGTTTTAAAGGGGAAAAAGAAAAGGTAATACCTAACATCTGTGCTAGATTTCCACATGATAAAATCACCATAGTCTAAAATTCTCCTGAAGCTATGGGAACAAAAAAAAATGTTTATTTGAAAACTAGGAAGAAACCTCAATGGTATTGGGGCTGGGGGAGGGGAAGAACAGGACAGGAACCCATGGATTATAGGAGAACCAGCAACTAATAGAAATAAATCCAGGAGTCAAAAATGTAAATTTACGAATCTTTTCAGATTCATAACTATGACCTTCATGCCTAAGAAACACTGGGACCTCAGTATCTTTTATCTTCCCAAGTCCCAATATACACACCCCTCAGTGTCTTAGACCACCAATACACCCTGGCCATTTATGTTAGATTTTTTATTTTCAGAGTCTGTCTTTTCCCCCTCCTTCTTCTATATTCTTTTTACACATTTGCTGAATCTACCTTTCACCTACATGCCAAAGTTGTTTCCTTGTTCACATTTAATACCTCTCTAACTCATAAGGACTGAGCTCTCTCCTAGTTCTGCTCCTCCTGTCTGCCTGTTCCTTCTCAATCTCCTTGACTGGGTCCACACCCATACCTCCCTCCCTACACATAAATGTACCCCAGAGCTCTGTTGGATGCCCTCTTCTCCCTCTCTACTCTATTGCTTAGAGATTTCATCAAGTCCCCTGGGTTCAATGAACATCGATGCAGATAAATCCCAAATCTATTTATCCAACCCAAATCACTCTCCCAAATTCAATCTCACATTACCAAAAGTATGTCCAGGAGACATCTCAAACCCAATGTGTCCAAAACAAAACTTAATACCTGTCCCTCCAAATTCTCCCCTCTTCAAACTTCTCTATTTCTGTAAAAAGAGAAAAATTTGTGCATAAATACAAAATAGTTAAATACAAGATAATTTATATTTAAAGATGGGGAGGGAGACTTGTAGAGGGGAGAGAGAATCAGGAAAGATTTCATGCAAAGATGGTGCTAGAGCTATGTCTTAAGGGAAGAGAGAGATTCTGAAAGGCAGAAGTAAGCAGGAAGTAGACTTCAGGCATGTGGGATTGCTATTGCAAAAGCATGGAGGGAGGAGATAAAATGTCCTGAGTGAGGAACACAGAAAGGTCAATTTGTCTGGATAGCAGATTGTAGGAGAGGGAATAACATAGAATGAGGTTGGAAGGAATATGGAGGGGCCAGTTGGGAGAGGGCTTTAAAAGCTCAGCAGAGGTGTTTCTATTCAATCCAAGAGGCAATGGGAGGGCACTAGAGCTGGTTGAATGGGGGAGGAACATTGTCAAGCCAACACTTAAGGAAAATCACCTTGATGATTGTGTTAGGAAGGGAGAGATGAGGCAGGAAGACCAATGAAGGAGGCTATTGCAAGAACCCCGCTGAGATGTAAGGAGGGCCTGAACTAGAGTTGGGGCTGTGTGAGAAGAGAGAATGGGATACACTCGGGAAATGTCATACAGGGAGAAATGGTAAGATTTAGCAAGGACCTGGATATGCAGAGTAAAGGATAGTAAAAAGCCCAGTATAATGCCAAGATTGCAAGCCTAGGAGACTGGAAGGTGGGTGGCATCTTGGGTAAAAACAAGGAACACTGGACAGAAAAGGCAATGTGGTGAGATCTGTACTGTAGGAAGATGACTTTGGCAGCTGAGTGGCAGATGGACCAGAGTGAGGAGAGACTTGGGGGAGCAAGACCAAGCAGAGGGCTGTTGCAATAGTCCAGGAGTAAGGTGATGATGGCCAACAAGGGGTGAGAAAAAGAAGGAGGGGCAGGCAGACAGGTAGGAGGAGAACCAGGAGACAGCTGAGTCCTTCTGAGTTAGTAAGAGAGGTGTTAAATATGAACAAGGAAACAGCATTGGTATGTAGGTGAAAGACACATTCAGATGACCTGGAGGTTGCAGACCTGGACAACTGGGAAGATGGGGTACAGAAAGGTCAAGAAGGATAAGAATTGAGAAAAGCTCATTAGGTTTGGCAATTAAGGGACAACTGGTGATTTGGGGGAAAGTAATTTTAGTCAAATGAGATTGAAAGTCAGAGCACAGACCACATTGCAGACAATTATATCAAAGGATTTTTAAGAATTATGGAGACAGGCTTGTTTAAAGGCAGTATAGAAGGAACTAGTAGTGCGTTTGAAAATTAGAGAGCAGATGACTGAAGGACATTTCTATTGGAGAAGACAGGATGGGAGACAATCAAGGGATAGATGGTAGACCTTGGCAAAGAGAAGACCCATCTCATTAGCACAATCTTATGGGAAGGAAAAGAGCATGGGGGGCTCTACCAAGGGGTTTCAAGATGAAGAGAAGAGCAGAAAGTGAGAGCTCTCATTAAATGACCTAAAGCATTCATTTATCTCATAACTCCACTACCTCTCACTTGGACTCCCATTTGGGCTCCTTACTTCCAATCTTTTCCCTTTCTTATTTATCCTCCACATGGGGAAAAGGGAAGAAAACAATTTATTTATTAAACACCTACTATGAGCCAGGCACTCTGCTCAGTGCTTTACAAATATTATTTTATTCTCACAACCCTGAGAGGCAAATGCTATTATTAACCCCATTTTATAGTTCCGGAAACTGAGGCAAACAAAGCCTCCCTGACTTGGCTAGAGTCACCCAGGTAAGTACATGTCTAGGGCCAAATTTGAACTGGGGTCTTCCAGATCCTAAGCGATTCCTCTATCTGCTGCACCAAATAGCCACCCAATCAACTGAGGTCATCTTGGCCTGTAGTCTCTTCATCTGGAAATGTCAACTTGTAAAAGAAAGGCCAGAGTTTGTCTAAAAGAATGCTAGCCCAATTTTACATATTATCTGGCACGGATCTGACTAGAGCTCAGTCAGATTATGAAGGATAAGTCAAGAAGCTGCTATAGTCAATGAAAAACTCAACCTCCATCTTTGTTCCTTTTTGGTGCTTTTTTAATGTAATAAAAATCACAATAATAGTATTTACATAGTGGTTTTAGGTTTGCAAAGGGACTTACATATGTTTTCTCATTAACCCCATTTCACAGATGAGGAAACTGAGACAAACAAAAGTTAAGTAACTTGCCCATGGTCAAATAGCTACTAAGGACCTGAAACTGGATTTGAACTCAGGTCTTCCTGACTCCATGTCCACTGCTCTCTCCACTCTGCCTCTGATTATGCTGAGTATTCTACTTTTCCAAAAACTTCGAATATCAAGTGTTTCAGGCTCTGATGGCTATTTTTTTCTTTCTTGATTCACCTTGAATAAGAAACTGCTTCTCCCCTTAATACTGTACCACATACTAGGACCTAGCACTAGTAATAGTGATACTAAGAATTGTAAGTCACATCCTTGGTAGTTGACAAAGTGCTTTCTTCACAGCCTGGTTTGAGGCCTCTAGTGCTGGCTTCTGAGTCAAGGAGACAGTGATTTCAATCTTACTCCAGACGTTTGCTAGCTGTGTGACCCTGGGCAGATCACCTCATCTCTCTGACCTTCAGTTACTCATTTAAAATGGGGATAATAATAGGACCTGCCCCTCAAGAGTTGGTGAGATGATCCAGTGGTGACGTACATTTAGCTGTTTGTAAACCATAAAGTAATGTGAGTTGTTACAGCTTTAAGCTTCTCTGATGACATTCACACAGAAATAGTCCTAGAACATCTGGCTATCTTATTACCATTCTATTACAGAACGACTGGATTTTTAAATCCAGTAGATTTTTTTAATTGAATGGAAGCGAGGAGATCTAAGCACATCTGCTGGAGCGTCACCGAAAACAGGCCAACTTTGGGCCAATTCTAGGAGCAGAAAGGATGATGAGGACAGTGTAGATTCCCCCGTTCCCAGGTGGTTTTGATTTCCTCCACTGGTGTTCTATATTTGGCAGCTTTTCATTCCACAGAGTTTGGAGGTAGTGAGTATGTCATCTAGTGGCACCCATTAAAAGTGCTCTTCATAAATTTTCCATTTTTTCTTGACTTTTGTTATGTTTTGTTTTTTGAGACTGGTTCTCCCCACCTCACACATGCTAGAAGTTCAGTACCTGCTCGTGGGACCAATCCCACTGTTATCAGAAGGGGAGTTTTGACTCTCTCATTGATCATTTCAGCCCCTCTTGGAAGCCTGATGACACCCTGCTCTCAGGGGCTGGCCATATTGGAGCCATTCAGTGTAGATACTCAATCAAGGTTAGCCCTCCTGATGCTCAGAATTCCTAGGCGTGAGCAACCCACCAACTTCAGTCTCCCCAGCAGCTGGGATGATAAGCCAGGACCACCACACCCTAGTGTTCACAAATTTTTAAAGATCCATATCCTACTTGGGCATTAATGGTAGAAATTTCATCTATGGTGATGCTTCAGTCACTGCTCTCTCCCTCATCTCTGCCTTCTGGCTTCCTTGGCCTCCTTCTATTTCAGCCTGAGTCTCGTCTCCACAAGAAGCCGTTCCTGGTCCCCTTTCTTGCTCTGAGTTTACCCCTAATTTACCTGGATACTGTTTCTTTGCGTATGGTTGTTGGCATGGTCTCTGCCCCCATTAGTCTATGCGCTCCTTCAGGGCAGGAACTATCTTTTACCTTCTTTCTTTGTATCCCTGGTACACGAAGTAAGTGCTTTAAACAAATACTACTTGACTTTGTGGAGTTGGGGTGTGGGGTGTTACATTTATAATCCAGGGATTTGTTATCTATAAATCTGAATGACAGAGCTTCTGATGCATAATTCTTTGTCATGTCTTCTTTAATATTGCTATTTTTTTGAATTTTCAGTGATGTGCTACACAGTTTCTATCATTTCCTTACAAAATCTTCATCATCACCATCACCATCGTCATCGTCATCTCATTCCTCTCACTTCTTTCCATGGGGCTCAGACAAAAATCGTCCTGGGCCAGATTGCTATCAAAATAGTATTCTTTCATACTGAATGAATGAAAAGGGATCTTTTATTCCCTTACTATGTGCCAGGTGCTATGCTTAGAGTTGGTGATACTATTACAAGCAAGGCAATCCCTGCCCTCAAGGGGCTTATATTCTAATAGGAAAAAACAATACTTAACAGAGAGCTGGGAAGAGGGTAATGTCCTACTGATGGGGACAGGTGGATAAAAGAACTACTTTTGACTTAAATGAAATTTGTTCTTACTATCATTGGAATTGTTAGCAGGTAACACAAGGGTTATCTCCACTTGACAGATGAGGAAACTGAAGCTCAAAGAGTGAAGTGAATAATTGTCCAGTGTCACACAATAAGGAGCCATCAGAGTCAGGATGGGGATCCACTTTGTCTGACTGCACAGCTCATTCTCTAGCTATGTAACTTTGGGCAAGTCACTTGACCTCTGTGTCCCTCAGTTTCCTCATCTGGAAAAACAGGGACAATGACAGCACCTGCCTTTCAGGGCTGTTGTGAGGAGCAAATAAAGTATGTTGTGAGGAGATAAAGTATGAAATGCTTTTGCCCGGCGTGAGTAAGGGCAACACAAATGTGAGTTGTTGTTATTTTTAATGCAGAAAAATCCACTCAGAACTACCAGAAACTTCTCCTGTGCTGCCCTGGCTGGGTCCCTCCCACCACACTCCTTGAGCTCTGGGCTGGCAAGGGCTCTTGGAGCTCAGGTCTCTCTGTCTCTCATTCCACAGGGACACGTGTGGCTCCTTCTCCTGGCACTCACCAGATCAATGGCTCCACTTCAGAGCCCATCATCTCCTACTGAAATAGCAGCCGTCAGGCCAGCAAGAGGAATCACCTTACAGAACCACATCAGGAAGCTCCCTCATGATGCACTGGGCCAGTTCCCTTTAAATCTTTCCCCATAACCAACCTGTAGTAGCTCTCACATGCCCATTGAGAAGCTGCCCCCTTCCTACTTCTGGAACCCACGATTCCATTCCTTCAAATTCCCAGAATTCCCTAAATGGGTTCTAGAGAGGAAGGAAAGACAATACCTCCTCCTGGGGCTGGTGCCTAAGAGGGCAGCTCTTTTCCCAAGAAAGAGAGTCTAACTTTTTTTTTGGAGGGTAATTGGGGTTAAGTGACTTGCCCAAGGTCACACAGCTAGTTTTTGTGTTAAGTGTCTGGGGTTGGATTTGAACTCAAGTCCTCCTGACTCCAGGGCTGGTGCACCACCTAGCTGCCCCCAATCTAACTTTTAAAATGGATCCAGGTTTGATGCAAAAAGACTGACACAGTCAAGGAGAGACCAGCACTGGGACAGCTCCAACTTCTTGGACTCACTGACTTTAAAACTAAGAAATCAGAGGAGATACAGGCTACACAGAGGCGGGGAAAGAAGGAAGATGCTACCAAGTGAAAGGGCGTAATGTCATTTAAATGAAAAGCCCTGCTCCCTTCTCCCCAGGACAGCACAGAAGGTGTGAGCCCTTCTCACTCAGGGAGCTGGGGAGTGTCAGGTAGAAGAAAAGGAGCCAGTCCAAGCACCACAAGAGCCCCCCCAGGCCCCTGACGTGGCAACAACAATGACGTCCCGCATTTACATGATGTTCTATCTTTCCTTCTGGTTTTACCTCATTTAATCCCCACAACATCCCGGGAGGCACGTGCTTTTGTTGCCCTCATTTTACATTTAAGGAAACTGAGGTACAAGGAGGCTAACACTAATAGCCCTGCTTCGCACAGTTAACAAGCATCTAAGGCAGGATTTGAACTCAGGCCAACCTTCCTGACTCCAAACCAGTCCCTTTATCTAAGGGGTCACTTCCCTGCCTTCATGATCTCCTTAATCACTTCTCTCCTGTCCAACTGTCCTTGGGCATCCCAATGCCTGTTCCTACCTTCAAAGCATTTGCATCCTATTAGAGCAGAGGTGGGAGAGAGAATCAAATGTAGAAAAGCACAAAACAAGTGGAAAGTAATTTCTGGGAGCTCAAGGAGGGCAATAGGCCCAGGGAGTCTAGATGTCCAAAGCTACCTAGCTGTAAGTGGCTAAGGTAGGATTTGAATCCGGGTCCTCTGAGCCCACAGCAATGATACATTTCCACTGTACCATGATGTTGAATTTTATCCCCAGTGAAGTAAAGTCACTTGTTGGTCATTTGCTAATTCACAATACTGGAGATTTTCCATACTGGGAGTTCCCTAATGTCGATGAAATCATAATAAGCCTAGATCTTAAAAACAGAAACAAAATAAAGAATGAAGAAAAATTAAGAATGGTTAAATTCTTCACTGCTATTTTTTATAATTCCCAAGATCCTCAGTCAACCCCTCTCCCTAGAGGGAAATGTTGGTAGGACAATGTCTCATAATCCCCCTCTTCATCTCTTGGGACCCCTTTGGTCTCCCATGTCAAGGGCCAATGTGAGCGTCTAATGTCTCCTACAATCATCCCTTGTGGATCTATGTGAACACAGCTGGGATCTCACCAAAGTTACCGTGTCTTCCTGGCCTGATTTTCTTTTGTAGAGTAACTTTAAGTGGATGGACCCAATGACAGACTATGCCCACTGTTCCCCATGACCATAGACCTCATGGTGATACATGTTCTGGATCCAATAACTCTTATCTCCCCTGTCTATGTTTCCCTATAGACAAGTTGAGATCTGTGGAAGCCACCTCTATTCATGACTCCAAAAGTCCCCAAGTACTGCTTTAAAATCCCCCAATCCTCTGCAGCTCCTCCTTATGACCTAAATAGTTAGGGTCAAGCAATCTCTGAAAATATAGTTTAAATTAGCTTGGGGTTCAGAAAAAGAGAACCTTCGATTCAGAACTGAAAGGGGTCTCAGAGGTCATCAAATGCAACCTCCTTATCTTACAGATGAGGAAATGGAGGCCTAGGAAAGTGACTGAAGGTGGGAGAAAGGGAGGCCCACCATCCTTTAAAAAAGAAAAACCCAGTCTTTGGCATGGCATTTAGAGTTCTTTACAATCTGGTCTCATGCTATCTTGCCTGACATTTCTCATGACTCCCCACCAAAATCACACACGATGTTCCATCTCCTCATCTCCACCTCTTAGAATGCCTTGGTTGTCTTTAAGATTCAGCTCAAGCATCCCACTTTTCCTAGACCCACTGGCTATTGTAGTTTCCAGGGTCTTCACCTGCTGACTCCACTCCCCACATGGTGATTTTGCACCAGCTTTGTATGTGATCTGCCTGTATGTAGACACTCAATGCTGTCTCCCCTGCTAGAGTGTGAGCACCTGGAAGGCACCAGCCACCTCACAGCTGGCTTATCTTCTCCACCACCAAGCTGCATGCCCGGCATGGAGCAGGTATTCAATTAAAGCTAATTAAATCTCAGAACAAGTGATGGAAGATGGGAAGGAAGCTTGCATTCACTGAAGGGGAATCACCAAAGGTATGTAAATAACACACCAAGAGGAACATAACAAAGACAGGGAATGTTCTACCTTTGACAGAAGCAAATGTAGACTACCCTAAATAGATAACATTCCACATCTGGCCACACCATTTCATCTGTCAGTCATTCTGGGCCCGTGCATCCAGTGTACTTCCTACCTAGAAAATTCAGTTGTAAAAATATTTGCCCTCATTGTTTGGCCAATTACCTGTTCACTCTGTTCCCTACTGACCAGGAGACTGGATGAAGAGTTGAAACTTGCCAATTATTAGAGCCACAGGGAATCGATGCTGCAAGTAAGACCATTTTGGGGGCCCTGTTGTAAACAACCTTACCGTGACACATGCATCCAAGCTTGGGGTTCTTAATAAGCATGCACCAACTAAAGTATGAACATGCAGTGAGAAAAAAAAATCTTGCTCAAGAAACATGCTCATCCTAAGCTATAAAGCACGAAGGGTAAAAAATGCTCCAAAGGAAGAAAGGCGAAAAGGAAAAATGACCCCGATGCCATGCCCCCCAGCGATACGTTCCGAAGCAGCAGTCCTGCCCTCACCTCTCTCAGATGGATGTTCTCCTTCTCCTTCTGGTCCAAGATCACTTCTAAGTGGTTCACCTGAGACTCCGCCTCGGCCATCCTCCGGGTTCTCTCATTGTCGTCCTCCATGCCCTTCGAAGGCAAGCCCTTGCTCTGTAACATTTCTAGGAGTTTCTTGATGGACTCGTCTCGAGCATTGAGGGTCTGTTTCTGGGTTTCAATCCTCAGCTCCATCTCTTCCAAGGTCTTGCGCAGGAGGAACAGCTCCTTGGCCTGGCGGTCATGCTCGGCTTGGAGCCTCCGGAAATTCTCCTCTGTCAGCTCGATGGTGAAGTGCTCAGCTCCGCGGCTGCCACTCTCCTGCTGGAGGAGATGATTAAGGTCCCTCTGGGTTCGGAGCTCATCCTGAAGAGCCTGGATTGTCAACTGCAGATGCTACAAAGGAAGAAGAAGCAAGAGAAGGGGGGGAGAGAGAGTCAGTGAAGATCCCAAAAGGGTTCCCACTTGTACCCAACGTGAACATGTCATGTTAGTCATGAGATCAAAAGGAGCCGGGATGGAGTCTTACCAAATGGCCTCCGTCGTGTTATTAGCAAATGGAAATGTGGGAAATTAGTTGACACTTGTCAGATGTCTTGAGAAAATATAATGCACACATACACACACAAAAAAAAATGCTGTTAGTGTTGGTTACAAGTGAAATAAACAAAAAAAGGGTTGTAAGTTAGGTGGTAGAAAGGGTTAAAAGTGAGACATCCACACACAGACCTAGAGGTCCACAAAGCTCATAGACTCAGCATTCCTTGTTTTCTAAGTCATTCAGTAAAGGAGCAAAGGCTCTGACCCCGGGGTCTGTGAATTTAGGGTGTGTGTGTGTGTGTGTGTGTGTGTGTGTGTGTGTGTGTGTGTGCGCGCGTGTGCATATATTGTAATAAATATATGTATACATATGTGTGTGGTAAATAGAGTATTTATACTGTATATATTTACTATAGATATACAGTATACAGGTAACATTTACTGTATTTCAACATAGGCTTCCTCTGTAACCCTGTGTACTTTATTTTTATGCATTTAAAAATATGATTCTGAGAAGGGGTCCACAGGCTTCACCAGACTGCCTTCCCAAGGCATTCATGATGCAAAAAAAAAAAAATGCCCCTGTTCTAGCAGCTGCAAAGCACATTAAATAATGCCAGCCTTAAGAGGGAGGAATCAAGGGCAGCTAGGTGGCACAGTGAATAGAGCACCGGTCCTAGAGTCAGGAGTACCTGAGTTCAAATCCAGCCTTGGACACTTAACACACACACACAAAAGCTAGCCATGTGACCTTGGGCAAGTCACTTAACCCCAACTGCCCTACCTTCCCCCTCCAAAAAAAAATAAAAAGAGGGAGAAATCACAAGGCTTTGCCCCTGCTGCTTCTGTCACTTACTAGCCGTGTGACCCTGGGTAAGTCAGTTAAACTCTGGAGCAGCTCTAAAAATATGGGCCCAAAAGACAGTGTCTGTGTGTCTCAGGTAACTATCTCAGACTTAGATTCTAAGCCACCATTGGGTTACAGGATGGAGCCCCTTATGTTGACCAAAATCCTAGATCTCTTCCTCCCATTTCTTTTTCAGAGATAAAGGGTCACACATGGATACAAATACTAGCGCTCCTAAGGAGCAGACACAAAGAGGCCTCCATTTTACAAGGACAAAGCTGCAAACAAGCTTAGGAAACAGGATTACTGTATCTGTAAGCCAAAGGAATACAAATGCACACACAAACACACCCAACGGGATGAGGGGCTAGGCTTAGCAAAACGAATGGCTTGCAAAGAGTGGACAAACCTTTGTTCTCCTGGCATCCAAAAACTGAACGGCATGGCCAATGAAAAACAAAAAAAGAAGCAAAAAATCAACACAAAGATACAATGCAAGCAAATTGTGCTCAACAGAATCGAGCTTAACTCAACAGAAAGTACCTTCTGAGGAAAAAAAAATCAGTTCCTTAATACAGCAGAGACCCACAAGCATTGCAACATCTACAGCACTGAAGAAGCTTGATAGACTGGAAGTCAAGAAAGAAAAACCAAAAGCTGAGCTTTACCCCCTTTGGTACATGTAACTCACTTCAAGTGTTCACTCAAAGTTTGCGTAATATTTAGGATGAGGGAAGCACAATCTTCATACACACACAGTTCTAAGTGGAGGTAATCTCAAAAGGCAGGACTGGAAAAAGGCCTCTTGCAGAAGGCAGGGTTTGAGCTGAGACTTAAAGGAAGCCAAGAAAGCCACAAAACACAGGAGAGAAGGGACAGCATTCTAGGCATGAGGCACAGCCAGCGCAAAGGCGTAGCATTGGGAGATGGAGAAACAGCATGTAGGAGGGAGAGCAAGAAGGCTGGTGTTCCTGGATCTCAGAGTTCCTGCTCCAGTCCTAAACCCAAGAAACCTACACAGTGAAGGTGCTTAATATAATGAACGACTGGCTCTCTCTGATTACCACATGTGCATGAATCCCAGAACCCCAACTGGACTGGAAATTCCTACAAGGCAGGAACCGCGCCTTGCATTTCTCTTGCCAAAGAATCTATCACCAGTGGCTTATAGGCAGTTAATTCACAATAAACTATGTAAATTAAGCATATCTGTTCTGAAGATTTTTTTTAAAAATCACACTTTCCATTTGCATCAGTTCATGTGAGTGAAACGCATCAGACAATTTAACAAGAAATTATCGAGAATTCAGTTCAAAAAGCACCTGCTATTGTCGGGCACCGTGCTAGGCCCTGCCCTCAAGGGGCTTACATTCTGCTCAAATGCAAGCATCTGAATCACTGGAAGGCTCATTCCTGTGAGGTTCCTGTCACTTAAGACATTTTTGAAACTGCCTTCGGTGCCTGTGGCACATTCCCTTTATCCCCTCGCTGGTTGGAAATTACTCACTTTCAATGGTGAATTTGATTTGAGGGACAGTTAAAGTGGTTCAGCACCAAAACTGATGAGGAAGGTGAGAGATCAGACTGGATGGTTCTACTTTAGGTCAGAAGGAAAGTATGGCTACAATGGGGAAAATGAGACTGGCCTCCTTCCGTGCCCAAAAACTAGCTCTAAAAGAAATTCCACAGAAGAGTCAATTCCAGAAGAAAGTAAACTCCTTAAGAACAAGGAGGGCTCCATGTTTGTCTTTGTAACCCATGTCTAACACCATGCAGCGTTAGTGGCAGAGAATAAATGTGTTGAGCTGAATTTAAGAGCTCCCAGAAAAGTTTTAAGCAAGAACAGCAACACTGGAGTAAGCGCACTGTCACCCAAGGGGACTACTTTGCAGAGACAATGCCTACTTAGATCTAGAAGTTCTAGTAGGTCCCTGGACTCCCAGTGTCTGCAACCCTAGAAACTGCCAGGAGCAGACTCCCTGGTGAAGCCGTCCTCCAGACTACAGAAATCCGATGTCTAGCAGACAGATGTAAGTCTGTGTGAAGGAGAGATTGCCCAGCCACACCAGTGCTAGCCCATGGCATTACCCAGTTAGGCCCCTGCTGGTGCAGAGACCAGATATGACCCATGCCACACATGGACCAGTTGTGGCTTTATATTAGGCAACTACCAATGAGAGAGAGAGAGACAGACAGACAGACAGACAGACAGAGAGACAGACAGAGAGAGACAGACAGACAGAGAGACACAGGGAAAGAGAGAGACAGAGACAGAGACAGACACAGAGAGAGAGAGACAGAGAGAAGTATAAATACAAATGTATTTGTGTGTTTCACAAAAAACTACATCCGTGCATGTGCTGTTCCTGCTAGAATTTAAGCTCTCTGAGGGCGAAGCTGTTTTGTTTTTCTCTTTGTACCCTCTACTCCGGACAGCGTCTGGAACACAATAGGCTCTTAATAAATGCTAGGATGATCTGTCCCTTGGAAGAGGGGATTCACACCAAAGAGATCATAAATATCAGAGTAGCCGAATCTTTTCATACAGCCCCTGTCCCCTGGTGATCCTCACATCCTCTGGTAATACTAGGCTAGCAAGCATCATGATTTAAGCTTCCTTTAGTCCTATAAGAACTGAGAAACCCAGAGACACAAGAGTCAGCCTAGCATGCTATAAAAAGTACTGCTCTGCATAGGGAGAGATGTGGGCTACAGTTTCTCTTCTGCTTCTCACAAGCTATGTGAATGTGGACAAGTCACTGCCATTTTTCAGATTAACAGAGTGAGAGTGAGGAAGAAAAAAGTCATTGTATATGGCCAAAGGGAGAGGCTAGACCAGATGATTTCTTGAGGTCCTCCTTACCATTAGATACTATAAATTGCCATTTCACATCACACTGACCAATGTTTCAGATACAGAATTGAGCTGTTTGTATTAGCAACACAAATGATGAATTCACTCTTGTTTAAAGCTATAAACTAATTGAAGGCCTCTAAGTTAGGGGGAAGGGAGTCTGTTTGCCTGTGTTCCAGGAATAGGTATGTGAAAATCTCCCTCTGGATGACAAGGGGTCCTGTGGGTGGGAAACATCAGAGACCTTATAAGTTATGGCCCACACAGCCTGGGGCTGGAAAGGGAAAAAGTAACACTGGATTATTAAGGATCAGAAAACCAGAAGGAGAAAAAGAACCCAAAAGAGAGAGAGGAGAGACAGACATAGAGAGAGAAGAGCAAGAGAGGATTCAGAGTAAAATAGAAGGGGAAAAGATAGCTAAAAGAGAGCCCAGAAAGGAAGAACAAGAAGGAAATCCAGAAGAGGGAACAAAACAGAATCCAGAGAGAGAGGACACACCCAACTAGAAAGAAAACCCTGAAAGAGGGGCAAGAACAGCCCGAGAGAGACACAGAAACAAGGGAGAGATTCTAGATGACTAAACGAGAGAACAAGAGGGAGTGAGAACCAATGCAGAGTAAAATAGGGAAGAGAGAGAGAAAATCCATGGAGGATTGAAGGAAGTAAAGGAGAAAGAGACCCGCCAAATGAGACAGAAACACAGACAGGGAGTGTCAGACAAGCAGCTGTGCTTCGACCAAGAGAAGTGACCAGCGATAGCTGAGCAAAGTGAAGGGGAACAACACAGATGAAGCCTTGGGGAGCCTAGTGGACCCCAAGGAGATCCTCAGCCAGACCAGGATCAGTGGAGTTGAGACGGTGGCTGCTGGAAGCATCTGTTTCCAGGTAGAGTGAACTTGAGGGAGGTGAGGTGCAAAAGCCACATGGGGTTCTCCTTTCTTTTCTTCTAGGGTATCGGTGGCATAAAGCTGCCATCGATACACTGTGTGGCCAGAAGTATTATGAGAAGAAAAAAAACCTCTTAATTCAAGAATTATAAGACTCCAGTTTTAGCAAATCAACAAAAATTTTGCAAGGCACTGGTCCAGGCACTCTAGGGGGAAACAGAGAAGCATGTGGCCCATTCTATGTCCTTCCCGAACTTAGATGGAAGACAACAGACATGAATGTTTAATAAAGATCTATGAGTGACAAAGATGAGGGGGTGCAGGGCAGGGCATAATTAATCACTGAGGCAGACCTTCACACTGTGCTCACTATTAAGAATTGGGTGCAATGATTTCAAGAGCTGCAGGTTTTCCTTCTGGCCTTTCCAGCACTTACAACCTCTCTGGATTAACAAGCAAGCCAGACTCCAGAGTGCCTAGTCCACAGTGACCCAACCAAGAACATCATGCCACCCCGTCCAGCATCTCCACCACCTCTAATTCCCCCACCCACCCATATCCCCTATCCCCTGGCCCTCAGCACTCCCAGGAGCAGCAGCTTTGGCTCAGCTGGGCCTCTCCTTCTCCTAGACAAGCTGGCCCTCTTCCCTCTCTGCTTCTTCTCTACCTCTTAGAGAAACTGATGGGAAGTCACTGTCTGGCCAGATGTTTCCAATTACCACCCTGTTTGTCCGAGTCTATGGTTCAGCATGATTCAGCAGCCTTATCTTAAAGCAGGCCAGGCAACTTCCAAAGTCAACCAACATCTGCTCAAGCCCAAACAATTGTAAAAGAAAAAAAGAAAAGCCCTTCCTATTTCTCTGCAATACAAAATAGAAGCTAGGTATGTAGAAAACAAAATGAAGCCACAAAGTTGGGGAATGCCTCTGGGGGAAAATCTCTGAATATTGGTCTCTGTGGATATGAATAAGAGGGTTCCCATCTCCCACACAAGCGCTAAGAATAATATCTATCAGGTTCTTCATTTCACCCCATAAAAAATGCATTTAAAAGCCTTAGCAACTCAGGAACAATCATTACAATTCTCCCCTTCCACTGAGTGCCACCTTCCCTCTCTACCCCGTTCTGCCCCCCTTTCAATCACTCTCCCCTCCCTATACCTTCCCCACACCCTCAGGGCCCTGCACAGTCCAGCAGACTAATAGCAGCACTCTGTGGTTCAGGGTAAATGAAAGTTGGGCATGGTAAAGAACCAACCTCCCACCATTCTGGTGAATCCTTTCATCATCCTAAGAACCCACTGTCCTCTAGCCTTGGGAGTGCTACCAGCTTAAGGGCTTTGACTCATTCCAGAAGAACAAGGGAGCTTAGAACTGCCAGAGTCAACTCTCTTCCAACAGATTCTCAGTGTCACATCACATCACAGAGGGCAAAGGTCAGGTCTTCAGCCAACTCCATGGCATGTCTGAGGTCCTTGCTGAGACACTTCATGATACCTCTGAAGGTCCCAAAGGTGCGTTTATTAAAATGTTCTCCTTCTTTCCAAATAGCCTCTCTCCACATGCCTGTAAAGTCACAGTCTGGATAAAGGACTCATGTGAAATGGCCATCCTCGGCTGCCTGTAGGTTATCAAGCACATTGGTTCCACTGGTAGCTCAGCTCAATGACACACCAGTTACCAAGTTAAAAGGAAGGAGGTCTTTCTTGAGACCCCTTCTTCTGAGGAAGCCGCTTTAATGACATTGTCATTTTGTTGTCGTTCAGTCCTGTCCGACTCTGTGACCCCATTTGAGAACTTCTTGGCAAAGATATTGGAGAGGTTTGCCATTTCCTTCTCCAGCTCATTTTACAGATGAGGAACTGAGGTAAAAGGGGGTAAGTGACTTACCCAGGGCCACACAGCTAGTACTTGTCTGAGGTCAAATTTGAACTAAGATCTTCCTGACTCCAGATCTGATGTTCTATCCACTGTACCATCTCTCTGCCCCAGGAGTCAAAATATGGATTCCAATTCTGGCTTTGCTTGCTGTGTGGTCTCGGACCAGTCACAAGGCCTCTCTGGGCCTCAGCTGACTCATATGTAAAAAGAGAGGGTCAGACTAGATGATCTCTAAGGCCTAAATACTCTTGTTCTAACAGAAGACACATCTCCCTGAATCCACCTCCTCAGGGCTGACTGGGCTCCCCAAGGCTCTCCAAATACTACTCCAGTTTCAAATTTTTTGCCTTTTTTCCCCCCATTCTACTGAACACTTGCATAAGGGTAACAAATCCAGAGGCTTAATGGTTAGACTAGGGGGTTTGGGAATCAAAAAAGCCTGTGTCCACATGCTACCACCACTCTGTCAAGTCACTTAAGCCCTATGTGCCTCAGTCTCCTCATCTGTAAAACAGGTATAATAACACCCATAGTATCTACCTCTCTGGATGGTTGTGAGGCTTGAGAGAAAAAAATCTATCAATATGTCAGCTCCTTGAGAGCAAAGACTACTCACTTCAGCATTTGTATCCCAGAAAGCATTTAATAAGTACCTCTTAGGTGATGGACTGAGCATGCATCCAGTATCTCTCAGGCTTTCAAGTGACACAAAAATCCCAGTGATTCTCCTTCTTATCGCTCCTGATTTCTGCCTCCAGCCGCTCTGTTCTGTAGTCTCTGACTCATCCCTGCCATCCTCACCCCGCTCAGTTCCTGTGTCACTCGCCTCAGAGCCCATCTCTCGGTGACACGGCTGTCACCGCTGTGATTGGCACTTTGTCCAGCTTATTCTGGCTCCAACATGTCCATTCCTGAGCTGTCCCATGCATCTGGAACACGAAAATATCAAGCCCCTGACAGAGAGCTCTGACACAAAATCAAAGCCTCTGCTTTGCACAAAGAATATTCTTTGTGATTTTTTTACAGCTCCATTAAAATATGGACAAACTACCCTGTCAAATCAGTAGCTGATAAATACAGGGGCAACTGACCGGTATTACAACTAGAATGTCCAATTCTGCTGCCACTGACTGTGTGTCCTATGTGTACAAGAAAAGGCAGCATGTGAGTGTCAACCACACGGCCTGCATGTGGCCACAACCCTCCAGCGTGCTGGCACCAGATTAAAATGTAACTGGGAAATATCTAACAGAATTAACAGAAGTACAATAATGTGACTGGTTGGTTTTCCAAGTCAACATGCAGCCCACAGGGATGGGTGTGGGTGGCTTAGTGGTCCCAGTTCCGTTTGAGCTGGACAGCAGGAACGTAGCGGACAGAGGGCTGGCCTTGGCACCGAGAGCTGGCTTCCCATCCTGCCTCTCACTTACACTGACATACTTACCCTAAATATATGCAGATACTTAGTCTCAGTTTCCCAGGCAGCTCTAAGCCTATCAATCAGTTGCAAAAGAGGTGCTGATTTCTATGTTAACAGAAAAAATTCTTCCCCAGGATCTCCCAAGACCAATGAAATCACAAGTCTTATCCAAAAAAGAAAAAAAATGCAAGTCACTGCACTATAAACCCTGCTCTCCCAGAGCTTACAGTCTAAAGAGGCAGCAGGAAAGGCATGCTCACAAATCACTATGATCTAAGGGAGACTGGGACAAAGGCCAAGGAAGAACAACCCAGAGAAACTTCTCTGGGAAATCTGAGAAAGGAAAGCCCACTTTGCCCCATCAGGTTGGTATCAGGGAATTAGGAGAACTTGGTAGAGGATAGGATATCTGATTTGACCTTGAAAAGAAGGGAGGAATTTCAACAAAGGAGAGATGGGTAGGAAAGAAGTGAGATCAGTCAAAGCACAGGGATGGACTGAACTAAGAATGAGATAAGAGGGAGAGCCAGCCTCGCTCACTGCGGCTGAAACATAGGGCAGCCAAGGGGGCACAGGACAAGACAAGGAGTGGCTGTTGTCCTTGAGGAGAACCAGAATGACATCACTGTGCTAGAGTCAAGTTCCCATCTGTGCGACTGTGGCTGAGCAGACCAGCACGAGCTTGGGATGCCCCACCACAGGCCGAGCACTGATGGTCCGTGTGAACATTTGCGGTGGATTCTCTAAATTTGCCCATCCTACATTTGCTCTGAGCTGTTTCAGTTCTGCTTTGCTCACAGAGCACAGCATCTTCCCTAATGTGGGCCGCCATGCTGGGCGGTCCTGTGCCACTGTCTCCCCTGTCACACAATCAATCCCAGAGCCCTTGAGAGAAAATCTTGAGAGTGTCCTTATGTCAGTTCTTCTGACCACCATGTGAACACTCACCCTATGTGAGTTCTCCATGAAGCAGTCTGTAGGTGTAGGGTGTGTTCAGAGAAGAGTGGTACTTCTGGTGTGATGGCTGCCAAGCCCTCTTCAGGGCTGCTTCCCACTTTTGGTGTCCACCTGTCTCAACCAACTCTCAACTGTGACTCCAAGAAGCTGGAGCATGCGCAGAGGCCACAGCCAGGCAAACCATCTCAGCAGATGGGCTAAGCCAGGTTGAGGGTGACCGAAGGGTCTCAAACCCATTGGTGAGTTGGGGGGGGGGGTCTACCCCAAGCATTGAGGAACTGTGAATAGAACAACAGCCTCAAAGGTGGCTGAAGCAGGTGTTGTGGAGAGCTTAGAGCTAGGTTAGACAAAACAAGGCTTAAAAAGGTACGCTGGACCCCCTCCTGCAGTTATTAACACACTTTCTTCTCTCTCTCCAATTACAGTGCATTTCTTTAGAAGTGCACAGGGCGCACCAATCTGGTGGAAGACAAGCTCCTTGAGACCAAGGTCTATTTTGTGCCCTCTTTGTTAACACATTTGCAGCAGGTACTTAAAAAATGTTTGCTTGGGATCTAGGCTGTGAGGGCCATGAATGCCAGGATAGGGTGTTTATACTTGATTAAGGAGGCAATGGGGAGCCAGGGGAGGTCTTTGTGTTGAGGAGGATCATTTGGTGCTTTGTAAATATTACCCAGGCTTAGATATAAAGGATGGATCAGAGAGGGGATAGAAGTGAAGCAGGAAAGGGATGATTATAACAGTCTTGGCAAGAAGAGATGAGGGTCAGGACCAGAGGAGTCTCGTCATAAAGTGATAGGAGAGAAGAGAACAGATGTGTGAGATGCTGAGCCCAAGCACTGAACCCCTGGTATCTAAGTTAAGGAAGAGGAAGAAAGGAGACCAGTGGATCCCATAATTTGGAGTCATTTGAATAGAACTGATAACTGAAGCCAGGAGAATGGTGAAGATTGACAAGGACCACAGCATCACAGATTTCAAGATAGGAAGGACCTTTGAGGTCAATGGGTACAAAACTCTCTTAAGGAGAGCTGAGAAAGGGGAGAAATGTGTAGAAGAAAAGCACCAAGAGAGATTGCTCTGTATTCAATCTGTAAGCCAATGTGTCTCTAATAGCCTAGAATTTGATAAACACAAAGACCTCAGCTACTGGATAGGGACTCACTACTTAATAAAAACTGCTGGAAAAACAGGACAGCAGCAGGAAAGAAATTCTATTTAGAGCAACACCTCAAGCCTTATGCCAACATAGGCACCAAAGGGACACTTGACCCAATTATAAAAGGTCATGTTGTAAACAAATTAAAGACACATGGAAAATACCACCTGTGTGAACTATGGACGGAAGAAAGTTCATGATGAAACAAGGGATGGAGAGGATCACAGAGGATCAAATGGATAATTATGTAACAACAAAAACACCTTTGCACAAACAGATCCAATAAGGGAAGCAAGTAGGAAACAGCTTTGCATTAAGTTTCTCTGATAAGGGTCTCATTTCAAAGATACATAAGGAACTGATTCAAACTGACTGGAATAAGAGCCATTCAGCAATTGACAAATAGTCTAAGGATGAGAACAGGCAGTTCTCAGGGGAAGAGACACACATTATCTACAGTCACGTGGAAAAAAATGCTCCAAGTGACTACTAGAGAAATTCAAAGTATAGTCATTCAGAGGGTCCAATCTATGCCCATCAAATTGTCAAAGAAAACAGAAAAGGAAAATGGCAAATGACTTTGGGGAAACAGAAACATCAGTGCAAAGTTGGCTTGACCATTCTGGAAAGCAATTTGGAATTATACACATAACGTTACTAAACGGTTGACCATGCTATATCCCTGCTCTGACCTTCTGACTTTTGACTATACTATAACACTATATCATTAGGCCTATATCCAAAGAAACCAGAGAGAGGGAAAAGGTCCTATATCTACAATAATATCTGTAGTAGGTCTTTTCATGTGGTCAAGAATTGGAACCTAATGAGACACTCATCAGTTAAGGAATGACTGAATGAGCTGCGGCATATAATTATAATTATGATGGGAGTCTATCGTGTTATAAAAAAAATGAAGAAACTGGTGATTTCAGTGAGTCAAGGAAAGATTTGTGTGAACTGATGCAGAATAAAGGGAGCAGAACCAGGAGAGTAATTTATACAAAAACAACGCTATGAAGACAACAACTGTTAAGTCCATTAAGAACTCTGATCAGTACGATGACCATCTATAATTGAAGAGAACTGGCAATAAGATATGATATCCACCTCCTGACAGAGAAGTGATAGATTTAGGGTTCAAAAATATATAGACAGAGAGATAGGTAGATCAATAGATAGATAGGGAGGGAGGTAGATAAGAAGATGGACCAGAAATAACTGGCCGTGTAACCTTGAGCAAGTTACTTAACCCCCGATTGCTTTTTAAAAAAAGGAAGAAGAAGATGGATAGATGATAGATAGATAGATAGATAGATAGATAGATAGATAGATAGATAGAT
>NW_027185761.1:65225098-65269418 GCF_028583685.1 Petaurus breviceps papuanus | reverse complement strand
GATAGATAGATAGATAGATAGATAGATAGATAGATAGATAGATAGATAGATAGGCAGGCAGGTAGGTAGGTAGATGATAGGTAGAGACAGATAGACAGACAAATAGATAAGTAGGGAGAGAGAGAGAGAGAGATAAGTAGATGATAGATATTTAAACACAGCAAATAAGGGGATTTCTTTGGCCGGACTGTATTTTTTTACATTAAATGTGTTTTTCTTTTCTCTTTTTTTCAATGTGGTCAGGGATAGGAGGGAGAAAAAATAGATCTTTGTTCATAAAGAAAACTTTTTTAAAAAATAAAGAGGTTGGGAGGTTATGTATGTAAAAAGTCGTATGCACTTTCAGATAAGGTCATTATACTGTCAGTATTGCTTAATTGCCTAAGTTAATTGAGCATTAGATTGTGAGCTCTTTGAGGGAAGGAACTGTCCTTTGCCTCTTTTGTGCCTGGCACATAGTAGGCACTTAATAAATGTTTAATGACTGACTGACTTTGTTACAAGAGAGCTCTCATAGGATGGGGACAATCTTGAAATGTTTATAAGGTGAAAACAAAACATGTCAATAAAAAAATCTTAAAGAATGGTATGAACTAGAAGGCATTCCATAAGGCTCATATCACTCACCCTTGACAGACGATATGGGAACACTCACTCAAGTACCACCTTCTACCTGAAGCCCTTCAAGATCCCACCCCTGGCTAACACCTTCTCCACTAACTACCTTGCATTCATTTATTCTCAATATACTTCTACACTCATTGCTCATCTTCCCTGTTAAACCATTTATTCCTTAACAAAGGGGATACCCATCAACTGGGGAACAGTTGATTAATGTGGTATGCCATTATTGCACTGTAAGAAATGATGAAAAGGCTGATTTCAGAGAATCCTTAGAAGACTTGTATGAACTGATGCAGAGTGAGGGAAGTAAGCAGGACCAAAAGAGTAATTTCTACAATGACAACAACACTATAAAGACAAACAACTTTGAAAGACTTAAGGACCGTGATCAACATAATGACTACAGATGACCAATGATGGTGCCCATGTCCTGGCAGAGGATAAACAGACACAAGGTACAGGATGAAACATACATTTTTGGATGTAGTAAATGCATTAATTTCTCCAGCTTGACTATGACTACTTATTTACAAAGGTTGTGTAATTTTTCCATAGTGGGGAGACACTTTGGGGAAGGAGAAAGAAACCAGAAATATTGTGTTGCCACAAAAATAGAAGGAAAAAAAAGTCATTCAGGCTGTCGTAAAATGAATAGGGAAAAAAAAACAAACTCAAGAGGTAACAGACAAGCAGGAAAACTTTAAAAGTAACATCATAGAGATCCGTGATTTCACATCTTAAGAGCAGATTAGTTCCCAGAGAACAGAAATCATTGCCTCCGTCTTCCCAATGCCCAGCACAAACTAGGTGCTTAATAAATGCTTATTGATTGGTTGATAGATGCAGGAGAGAACTCATTTCTCCCCTCCAAAGGCATTATTCCATCTCCCCTCCTCTACACAGTCTCCATCTCACCAATGCCTTGTGTAAAATGTGTTCTCCATAACTGAACAGAATACTCCAGTGAGGTCTGATGAAGGTGAAGTGAGTACCGAGGAACCATAACCTTCATAAACTTCATAACCTTCCAGTTCCTGGAAGCCACGGCCCTCAATTCAGCCCAAGGTCATATTCCATTCTTTAGCCACTAATGCACACTGTTGATTCATAGCTTGCATTCTACTAAAACCCCCAGATAGTTTTCAGACAACTTACTGTCTAACCATGACTCCCCCATCTCGTCATTAAGAAGGTGATTTTCTTTAACTCAAATGTAAAGCTTTATACTTATCCTTACTAAATTTCATCTAATTAGATTTGGCCCAATGCTCAGGATTCAAAGTGTTAGCTATGCTTCCTAGCTTAATATCATCTACAAATCACATTAGTATGCTGTCTATGCTTTTATCCAAAGAGCCCAGGACCAAGCATAGATCCCGGGGGCACTCTACAGGAGACCTCCTTCCAAGACGACATGCAACCCATTCATTCTTTAAATCAGACCATTCAATTAGCTTCAAATCTAGACCACATCTGTCCGTCTTTTCTATTAGAGCAGAACTGATGCCTAGCCTCGCTATCTAACTACTCTTACACTCGTAGAGTTCAACACAATAGTATGTGTTTGCATTTTACATAAATCACTATTAATGGGCCCTAATATCACATAACAAAATATGGTATGGTGAGTAAGTTACTTAATAAGCTAAGTAACTGAAGCATAGGAAATAAAGTAACTCCAAGTTACTTGCCCACAGAGAACACAAAAAAAGGCAAATGCTCTCACCTGGCCCAGAAAAACTACGAGGTGGAGGTATTGAGGTATGTTTTCCTTCCTCTTTATCCTATTAACTATAGGAGAAAAAAATCTCCCTGGTGGCTTCATCATCGTCAGTGTTCCCATACAAGAAAATCCAAATGGCTCCCGTATGCTTTCCCATTGATCTGACCACATGTCTCAAGAGGGCTGGTTGTATTTCCATTTAACAGAGGGATAAATTGAAGCAGGTCAAGAGATTTGCTCTAGACTGGTAGGTGATGGAGGACAGTTAAATGCAAACACTAAAAAGTATGGTCTCCCAATGGCCAAGATCACAATCTCCTGTAATTGACTTCACCAATTTAAAGACTTAGAATTCAATACCATTCACAAGCACCAAAATTTACTTAATAAAAAAGAATGGAAGAAAATTAAAATACAGAAAACTAAGCGCAACTCAATTTATAGAAAAAAAAAACAGACAAGGCCCCACTCTTGGCTCAGTTCAAATTCCAAAAACTCGCAATATATACTACACTCAGAATCTAATCCAGATTTCAGAACTTCTAAAATAAAAAAGGTAAACAGAATGAAAATATAATTATATATGCATGATATACATAGAACACATAATTATTTAAAAAGCAAATGGCCAGATGTTCATAACCTATCCAGTCTAAGCCACAAACATGGAAAATATGACTTTCTGGCAGGGTTGAAAAAATTTGTGACCCTAAGCCCTTTTCCACACTATGAGGAAAAAACAAAAATGATAAAGTCTTGCCCCAGAAAGAGGTATAAGGTTTCATTGCTATGAAAACTGTCTTCAAGCTACATAAAACTATGTATTGGCTGATGCCCAAAAGTCCAGCATTTTTTTTAAACCACTTCACAATGCTTGACAAGCAGACACTTAGCATATGATAACAGGCTCTTCCACAGGACACAGGAGTTCTCCACAAACTGACTTATAGGACAACAGATCTTGGAATGAACCTTGGAAGCCAACCCCCTCATTTACCATATGAGGAAACTGAGGAACAAAGAGTCCAGTCAGTCAACAAACGTTTATTAAACGCTTACTATGTGCCGGGCTGGGAGTACAAAGAAAGACAAAAACATTGTCCCTGCCTTCAAAGAGCTTACAGTCTGATGGTGAAGACAATATGTAAATAATTAGGTACATACAAGATATATACAAATGGAAGTGCCCAGGGTCACACAGCTGGATGGTGATTCAGGGGGGATTGGAACCAAGCTCTGATTCCCAAGTCTAGTGCCCTACCCAGCAGACCAGGTGTCTCTCTGCTTATTCTTAGCCCTTTAAGATTTAGATTTTAATCAAGTTTTCCATGTACCTTCCACAGAAATTTTCTCTTAAAGAAAGGTGTGGGCTGTTGGGTGGTGGCTGTTGCTTTTAATTTTACATTAAAGGTCTTCCAAACTCAACTTCTGGTCCAAAAATAATCCACCCAAGGCACAGTTCTGACCACGTCACTCCATTGGCGTGACTCTCACTCCCACTCATCAGTGGGCTCCCTACTTCCTCTAGGAAATACAAATAGCCCAGCCTGTGTTGAAGGCACTCCAGAATCTTGCCCCCACCTCGGCCCCTTCAAGAGTTTTATATTTTGACCCCACTGGCTTCCCTAAAAGCCATACACCTCCTCCCACCATGCACTTGCCCAAGCTGATTCCCTGCCTGAGCTGCCATCATTCTTCACCTCTGTCTCTGAGAACCTGAGTTTTCTGTATGGCTCTACTGGAAGGTGATCTCTTTGGGGTAAATTTTCCATGCCATCGCCCTGTCATTGTAAGAACTCTTTCCCTCCTCAGTCTTCTTTCTACTGTACTTGTCTGTGTCCATGTGCTCATGTTCATCATCCCTGGAGGGAGCCCCACTCTGCATTCCCCATGCCTGGAGGCCCTCATCTTCCCCCAGCCACACCTTGTCCTACAGCTCCCACTGATGGCGTGCTTGCATCATCCAGTCGGACTAACAGAGGTGCAGATGCCCTCTCAGCCTTGCCATTTCCTTCTTTGCAAACTGTAAGTAAATTCCCCAGGCAATCACCCCTGACTCAGGGAAGGGGAGGTTAGAGAACCATTGCCCACCTTTGTGACTCCCCTTCCCGGCTACCACTCCCTGACACATATCGTCTCTCCTGGTAGCATGTGGGCTCCTTGGGAGCAGTGACTGTCCTGCTTTGGAATTTGAATCCCCAGCCTTTCTCACAAGAGCTGGCAGCAGTAAGCACTTCATGATTTTCATGTTCTTTTCCACTGAAGGAATATAAGCTTTTAAAGGGCAGGGGCTTTTTTTGGTCTTTGTCTCCCGGTGGCCAAGCACATGGCCTAATTTCTCACAGCTGGTTCTTAAAAAAGATGTTTATTGGGTTCCACTTGTTGAATAAAAAGACAAATATTAAATCATATTTCCTTATACAGGGTGTCCCAAAGGTCTCTGTGCAGTTTTAAACTTTTAATAACATAAAACTGCACAAAGACTTTTGGGACAAATTGTATTTTTTTTTAATAATCTTAATAAGAAATGAAAGGCAATGTGAAGTAGTAAACGGCTATTTTCTGAGCCAGGATGACATGAGTTCAAATTTCACCTCTGACACATACTCTCTGTGGAATTGTGGGTAAGTTACTAAAACTCTCAGTGGCCCAGACAACTCTACTCTGCTGTATTGGTAGAAAGAGTTGATGAATCCTGGGTACAGTTTGTAAAGAGGAAAATTTACTAGAAAAGTAAGACAAAATTTGATAAGGCATTTCTGGTCTCCTTCAATGTTGTAGCCCGTCATCAGCAACTGTGCTGTGAGTAACATGTGTGTACTCGCTGTGTGTGTCACATGCATGTATGTGTGGACTCTGCATGTCTGCCAAATGCACACCACACACCCCGCAGATCAAGAGCTGGAAGGGACCTCAGCGACCATCTAACTGAAGCCACCACTTTGCAGAAGAGGAAACAGAGTTAAGAGACTCCCTCAAATGCAGTCAGGAAACAACCCGGGTCCTCCAGCTGCAGAGTCCACAGTCTGCCCTTCATGGCGACGTGGAGCCCCAGGGACGTCACACTCAGGGAGAAATGGGGGCTACTCAGCCAGACATAAAGTCTTAGAAAGCCACATACTAACATTATCTATATTCCACTGCATTTGTATTTTCTTTTGCTGAATGTTTCCCAATTACATTTTCATATGATTCCATTGACCTTAGTTGGTGTGTCTGTTGTATGTACAGCACCAGACACACACATGCCACATGCTAGCTATCCACCACACACACCAGCACCACACATGTGACATGCAGCCACACCACCACCATGCCCCCCACCTTACACATATCCACAATAAAAACAGATCACATGAGAGATACCCATCACATACATGCTGTGTGCTCCTCTACATACCACACGCTACATACCATACACATGCTTGCTATCTATGCCAGCAGGGATTAGATGCATAACAAAGACATACTACACGCATCACTACTGCATATACCCCATCAATGTGCCTGTCACATGCATTTGGCATGTTACATGTTACATATACCATGGACCTTACAGACATACTGCTTGTTACAAGCATTCCACAGGTGCTATGTACACTCATTTGAAAGACACTCTTTACTGCAGGCATCCCTAGCCTAGTCAAAGCTATAGATGAACATTGTAAAAGGCAGCACATGCCCATGTCCACATTCCCCATGTCTGCTTTTAATAGACATTACATTTTGGTATGCTTGCTGGCATCATCCATCTCACTATGCTGAATAAGAGACCCTGTCATGGCAGAGGGGGACAAGAAACAGGTCTATCGGTGATCAGGACCATCCCAGCAAACCAAGGGCTTCAGAAGTAGATGACCACATAGTGTCTGCCAGGTTCTCTGAGGCAACTCTCCCCTGGAACAAAACATAGCTATTTCCACAAAACACGTGGCTACAGTCTGTTAGAGAAAGTTCCTTTTCTGGGAACTTAACCAAAAAAAAAAAAAGAAACCCAATTCCCTATTTCTGTACATGGTCCTGGACTTTCTCCTTGGGAGAGGAAGAGACAGGAGCCCTTCCGCGGGCGGAATCACGCACAGATGATTTTCAGATTCCATAGACAGGAAGCGGCTTCCTGAGCCACACAAACTTCGGCGAACACCTTGGCTGTCTTTGCAGGTGGCCCTCCTGCTAACCTCAGTCTTGGAGGGGAGTCTCTTCTCGCAGCTGATGTCCCTGTGGGCACATGTGACCTCCCTTTGACCATGAAGTCAGAGAAATGTTCATGCTTAGGGCCACAAGCCACATTAGCTTTATCCCCCCCAGAACGGGTGGTTCTTGAGGGCAGGAATTGCTTCTTCTTTTTTTTGTCTCTGGATATTCAGCCCCTCAAAGTGCTCTGCATACAGTCAGCACTTAATCAATGTTTGCTGGATTATACTGAAATATGCTTATTCTGGTCACCCACAAGAGGTGGAAGGCCACTACAGGGAGAGATGGCGCCCCCTTCCCAATGCTCCCCCTACATGGGTGCCAACCCCCCCCCCAGCTCCCTAGTAATTCCATTACAAATAAAAACATCGCCATCAGACACATGAAGCAACTCTCGGTCCTCCCTGCTGGGCTCATCAGACAGTCCTCCCCCTTCTCAGTTTGTTTCCTGGCACAGCCAAACTGGCCAAGTGTCTGTCCTCCACCTCTGCCCGGAGCCCCCTCCCTCCTCACCTCCACTGCACCCCGGCATTGCTACAGAGAATGGGGGCCTGCATTCCACTTAGTCACTCTTCCCTTTGGGCACCATTTTCCAGTGACTCACTCTTCTGAGGGAAAGCTGAGGGAGCCCCCTGCACCGGGCTTGATGGCAGAGGAGGAAGAGGAGAAGGGGAGGGAGAGGACTGAGATTTCATCAGGAGAGGGGATGTGGATAAGGAAACTGCCCGTCCCAAGACAAGCCAGCACATCTCCTTCCTCATGCCTCTGGCTGCCACTTCTCATCAGAATAACAGGCATTATCTGCACCACCTAATCATTAACAAAGTGCTTACAGTATATTGTCTCCTTAGAGCCTGGCAAGGGAGGTGCCACAGTGATGTCAGTTTTACAGAGGAGACCACTGAGGCACAGAGAGTTTAAGTGACTGGGTCAGGGTCACACAGCTGGGATCCCAACCCGAGCCCTCCTGACTCCTGGACTCCATCTGCTATACTGTGCATGCTAAGAGTTTCAAGGGAGAATGATTTATAATTTTTCTTTAAAAATCTGGAAGCAATCTCAACATCCATCACTGAAATATTACACTACAAATGAGACCAGTGGATGTGAGGAGTATGAAGAAGAATGGAAAGAACGTCATGAAATGTTGAGAAGTGAAGAAAGCCAATTAGAAAAGCAGAATAGAGACCATAGCCTTTGGGGGCTTCTACCTACGGAGGGAACTCCAGGTGGAAATACTCCCTCCACTGATGCAGATCAGCGCCTTCTCTGTAAACCAAGGGCTAAAAGGGGGCCTGGGACCCAGGGAGGCTCTGCCCTATACGCAGGATGATAAAATCACAGACCAAAACTGGATGCACCCTCAGAGACTATTGGTCCAAAGTCCTCATTTTACTGGGGAGGCAGGGGACTTGTCCAAAGTCACAGAAGCTGTGTTCAACAGAAGCAGAACTTGAACCCAATCCTCTAACTGCAAATCTAACCCTGTTTCCATAGCACAGGGCAGCTCAGCCCACACCACCACATTGCCCAGGAATGCCTATTAAGTACCACATCTAGTGAAGGAGAAATACTGAAGGAGACTTAGAGGGAAGGCCTTAAGCAATCATCCCATTTTACTAATTAATAAAGTAATTAAAATTCAATTATTAATCGTGATTGAAATAAAATTAAATGAATCAAAAACCATCAAATTTATTTCAATACGAATAGTCTTAAGATGCCTTATTGGTTTACTGATATTTGACATTGAGTTCAGTAATAAATTAGTACCGCCTAAAGGGACTACCATTTATTTCATCAGGATGAAAATTCCTCCCCAGTCTGAAGAGCTAACCACGGCAGTGTCTGGTCGTCAGAGAAGAGAAGTGACTTAGCCAAGGTCACCCAGCAACCAGAGGTCGTATTTAGACCCAGCCTTCTGTCCACTACACGATCATCATCACATTATTTCACTTTTTAAGGTCCTAAAGTTATTTTTAAAAGCAATAGTGATTCCCTCGGGCACCAAATTGGATAGGTGGGGCAAACGAAGTGAGGGGCTGAGGATGGGGCCAAGGCTGGGAGCCTGGGTGGTGGCAGGGCCACAGAGGAAAGGCTGGACTGGTCTGAGGATGTGGCTCCTGAGTTCAGATCTGCCCCTCCCTAGCCACGAAGCCCCAGGCTTCTCTGAGCCTCTCCTCAACTGCAAGATGAGTGAGTGGACTAAGGGGCCTCTGAGGACCCTTTCAGCTCCAAATTGAGAATCCAGCCAAGGAGAGGAATTGGGAAAGAACTTTGGGGAATTTGTAAATGCTAAAGCCTCACACATCTTCAGGTTCTAAAGTTCACCAAATTCTTTTTTTTTTTTTGCTTTTTGGAGGGCAATTGGGGTTAAGTGACTTGCCCAAGGTCACACAGCTAGTTTTTGTGTTAAGTGTCTGAGGCCAATTTGAACTCAGGTACTCTGGACTCCAGGGCTCTATTCACTGCACCACCTAGCCACCCCCAAAGTTTGCCAAATTCTTTCCAGTCCCAATCTCTTCTGATCCATGAGATGGGGACTACAGATAAGGAGACTGAGGTTCACACAAGTTCACACAGCTCACGAGGACATTGTTAGAGCTCTCAGAAGAATTTTGAGCAACCCCCTTGGAGAACACAGACTGAAATGAAGCTCCCTCATCCCGGCAGGGGCATCACTGCCAGAGCAGCATGGTATGGACTAGAGGCAGGAAGACCTGAATTCAAGCCCTTCCTCTGAGGTTAGTGGGTGACTCTGGGTAAGGCACTGAACCTCGGTTTGCCTCAGTTCCCTCCTTCATAAAATGTGGATAATAAGAGCTTCTACCTCCAAAGTATGTTGAAGGGAGAGGAGGGGAGGGGAGATTTCCTTACATGACTATAAGACAGATCTCGCTAAAATTTTTTAGAAATCACAGCACACCAAGTAGCCTCCATTTTCTGACCTTTGAGAAGTATTTTAAATGGATTTATTCCCCACATGAAAGCACAAGCCCACAGAAATGTCATGTATCCAGGGGCCACGGACACATAACATCACAGGCTGAGTCGAAGCAAAACCAGAGAAAATAATCACGAAGGCCCTTGTCTATGCAGGGCACCATGACAGGCCTTGGGAGAGATCCCAAACAGACACTAGCAGCTGTTGCTGACCTGAAGGAGTCTGCAGAGATAGAGGGGAGTGAGACGAATGCAAACAGCCATCACATAAACGGGGCTGTGCTAAGTGTACAAGGGAAGGAAGTCTAATAATAACTCACATTTACATAGCACTTTAAGGTTGACAAAAACATTTTCTAAAACATTATCTCATTTGAGCCTCATAACCACCCTGGGAGGTAGGCACTATGATTATCCCCATTTTACAGATGAGGAAACTTCACAAACCCTTAAGTGTCATGGAAATGCTGGTAGTGAGGATAAGGAGCATAGAGAAGAAAAAGAAGGAGAAGGAGGAGGAAGAGGAGGAGGAGAAGAAGGAAAAGGAGAAGGAGGAGGAAGAGGAGGAGGAGGAGGATATGGTGGTCTTTAAGTATTTAAGTTCATTCACTTGGAAGAGAAATTAAATTTAGCAACAGTAGGAAAGATGAGTAGAAATTACAAAGAGAATCCCAGTTTAATGTAAGGAGAGCTGTCTCCTAATGAGAGCCATCTAAAAGTGCAGGGCAGGGCACTGCCTCAAGGTGGTGGGCTTGCCCTCCCTGGGGGTCTGCAAGCAGGGGCTGGAAGCCCACTTGTCAAGAATGTTGTAGAAGGGACCCTCCTCCAGCCACTGGCTGGACTTGCTGGCCTCGGAGCCCTTGGAATTCTAGCTCTAGGGATCCCCAACGTGATGGGGATGGGGAGGGTACCACCCTTTGCTTCATTTAAATTCATCCAGGAGTGACTGCCTCAGCTCCCAGAGAATCAGGCTTAGCCCGGAGGTAGCTAACCTGAATAGTATTGCATTATCAATGTGGAAAAATTGAGCTATTTTCTATGGAGGCATATTCTTGTACTTGTTGCTAATAATAAAGGTTTCCCCTTAGCAGAGGGATTCTGGCAAGCTGAAAAATGTGTCTGCATCCAGATAAATTACCTACTTTTTATTCAAGATTCTTTCACCGATCTTTAAACCAGCAAAGGGTCCAGATCTCTGTTCCGAGTCCAGTAAAAGCATTTCCAAACCAGATCTTGCAAAGCGCTCTGTCTCTCCCAGATATTTATTTTGTTTTATAGTTCACCAGAGACCTCTAAAGCAGAAAACAGAAAAGGAATCGCTTTCAAGTTTGGGTCTGGAACAGAGCTCACCTATGGAGTCCAGCCCAAATAGCGAGAAAATACCTCTCAGAGCAGATGCTGCCGGGCCAGGAACAAAGGCATTATTGAATGGGAGAAGCATTGACATCGGAGTACGCCTTAACGGAATAACTTACTCGGGCCAGGGCCTGTTGGCGGGTTTCCTAATAAGATGAAACGGGCTGGAGCTGTTGCAGGTTTCAAAACGCTTAGGGGGCCACACCAGAAACCTGGCCAGAGGCCAAGCATGGCAACACATCTCCTGAAACATTGGCTCCTTCAGCAGGCCAGCATGAAATACAGGACTTCCACCATCCCATTTGTCTGCCCTACCTGGTGACCAGGTTGGGCTGGAGGTAGGATTCTGGGGAGGGTGAGAGGCAGCAATGTGGGAGGCCCTTGAGCAACCACAAAATGTCATCCCTCCCCCTTAATTTTCCTCCTCTTGGTATAAAAATGGAAGTGGGGGAGCTATGGGTAGGAAATATTGCACACTCTGTCAGATAGGGACGTTCTGTTGGTCTGTTTTTGCCTGTTTTCCCTTGTTAGCAGGGAGGGTTTTGTGGGTGACTGAAATATTGGGAAGTGATTGTGGAGTGAAGGACAGCCATGGGGTCATGGAGACCTGGTTCAAGTGCTCCCTCCCACACTTGCGAGACCTTGGACTTAACCTTGGACTTGACCTCTCTTGAACTCATTTTCTCACTTATAATGAGAACAATACCACCTACCTAGAAGGGCTGTTGGGAGGGTCAGATAAAAGAAGACTAAGAAACAGTACTCAAGAAGGGATCTATGGAAATCTGGAAGAGGTTGGGCAGTGGTTTGTGTCAGAAAAGGGATCCTGGTAGAAGTGAAGATTAGGGTCAGGGTCAAAGTGGGGTGGAGCTAAAGGAGTAATTGGGCGGGTTACTGGGTTATTTTACAAACCTTTACTATACAAACTAAGTATATAGTAGCTATTTTGCTACCATCATTATTATTACCATTAATAATAGCCATACATGGTCTCTTATAGTAACATAATAGGAACATGTAGCTTATAGCCTCTAAGACCATAAGTAACAGGTGGTTTGATATCTGCACTGGTGGAGAGACTTTCCATGCAATGATTGACTGATCGATCAATCAGCAAGCATTGGCCAGGCCTGTACTAACTAACCCACAAAGCCTATGAAATCACGGGTCTGGACAGAGGCGATCCAGGCACTTCTCCAAAAAGATAAATTACAAATGAGATACTCCTCCCCACTGGTGGAAAAAGCTCCCACACCAAGAGTTCCCTACACCTAGGAAACTATAGTCTGAACAGCAACAAAATAATTTTGGGCACAAAGAGAAAGGGGAAGGAATATCTATGAGCATCCATTTCAACAGGGAAGATGGCATGAGAAGAATGCTGGATCTCAGATTTTGAGCAAAGAAGGGACCATCGCGTGCAATGTCCTCATTTTACAGATGACAAAAATGAGGCCAGAAAAGTCATTTAAATGATTTGGCCAAAGTCACTCTGGTAGTAAATGACTAAGCTGAGATCTGAACTGAAGCCCTCTGCCTAACCACACTGTCTCACCTCCCACTGCCTCTGAGCAAATGTAAAGAGACTTTCAGTTTACCCTTCTAAAGGAGGCCTCCTGCCAGCTCTGCCCTTTGAATGCAGGCTGAGGGAATGCTGATTTCATCAGCAAAGTCTAGGGAAGCTCTTGAAAGGCCATTTAGCTGATGTCCCTTTCTCCAGGCAAGACCACACCTGGGGTCCCAGATGGAGCAAGTGCCTTCCCTGCTTTTAAAGAACTCTCCTATGCCAGCCCAAGAGCTAACAGCCTGAACCAAAACGAAGTGCCTCGTGACAGCTCGTTTAAATCTCTAAGAGCCCTTTGCAATTTCTGCCTCCTTGGAGAGAGAGGGAAAACAGACCACAAATCTCCAAGACTGCCACCAGGCAACATTTATTCAAACTGAATCCAATTCACTGCCATAATTCCTCACCCACCCGCCATTTTTCCCCTCAGTGCCATCTAAACCCTTCAGTTAAATATTCCTCCTGATTCCCCACCCAATGGGGAAGCACACAGCTTCAAGACATTCCAAAAAAGTGGTTATGATGGAAGACTGGAATAAGGATAGCACCAAAGAGGCGTATGACCCAAAAAGAGGAGCGGCTAAAGTGGGAAGGGGGAGAGATAACCAATCGCCCACATGCTGCAATCCTGGGAGGTAAATGCTATTATTATCCCCATTTTACAGATGAGGAAAGTGGGGCAAGCAGAGGTTACATGACTTGCCCAGGGTCACACTACTAGTAAGTGTCAGAGGCTGGATTCCAACTCAAGTCTTCCTGACTCCTGGTGCTCTAGCCACCACACCACCTAGCTACCCCTTTTTTTAACTAGAATTCTGCTAGCATCATCTTCAAGGGTCCACGATCCCTTCATGCCATGATCTGGCACCAGAGGACAACTAGATCCTGACTCAGTGAGATTTAGCCATACAAAAAACACATTTATTGTGTGCCCTCTGCGTAGAACACTTGCTAAGTGCTGAGGAAAGTAGAGACTTTCACTAAAACCTAACACCTATTTCCAAAACGTTTAAAGTAAGGAACTAGACATATCACCCAGACAGAAAGAGAAAGGTTCCATATTTACCAATATATTCATCGCAGCATTTCTACATTAGGAAAAAAGGGGGTGTCTGTTGATTGAGAAATAGATGAATGAGTTGTGCTACAGAAACATAGTGGAATATCATTGGATCATGAGAAACCGTGAATATGAGGGATTCAGGGAAGTATAGGGAGACTTAGAGGAACTGACACCAAGAGAAGTGAAGAAACCAGGAGAACAACATACAGCAAAGGAAATCAATTCAACAAACATTTCCACATCCTACCGACTGTTGTCGCTACTAGCTGCTAGCATTTACATGACACTTAAGATTTGCAAAGTATTTTACCCATTATCTCATTGGATTTCTTAAGAACTGAATTATAAGGAACCACTCTTTGGGAGGGGAAAGGAAAAGGATACAGTGTGGGGAAAATCTAAGTAAGGTGAAAACAAAAGTTACCAATAAAAATCCATTGAAAAGAAAGAATTAAATTGGTTTGAAACAAAATCAAAACCACAGTAACAGGCAGTCAAACTCAGATCATCAGAATCTACATGGCACAGCAGATAAAGTTCTAGACTTGGAGTCAGTCAGGACCAGAACTCAAATCCTGCCTCGGAAACTTACTAGCTATATGACACTGGGCAAGTCACTTAACTGCTATCAACCTCATCTATAAAATAAAGATAATAATAGAACCTATGCCCCCAAGTGTTGTGAGAGTAAATGAGATTTTTGTAAAGTGCCTTGCAAACATTAAAGTAGTATATAAAAGTTAGCTATTATTATTGCTAATTGTAATGAACAATCTCAATCCTGTAGAATCTATGATTACTTCTCTCATCTAAATAGAAAGGTGGGAAACAATGGATACAGAATGGTACACACACTATCACCTAGTTAGTCATTTTTGGTTAACTTTTCTTTATTACGATCAATGGTGGGTAACAGATCAGGAAATGACTGTTGTAAAAACAAAAGAAATTGATAAAACTTTCAAAAAATGAAATCCTTCAGTATGGTGGCAATAAAGGGAGCCTTCCAACAGCAAAGACAAAAGAGAAAAAATGGAACGATGTTTGTTTTTATAAAATTTGTCTTACTGAACAGTGCTTAGCACTTAGTAGGGACTTAATACACACTTGTTGACAGATTGATTGATTGCCACAGGTAAGAGAAATGAATGAATGAAGAAAGTGAACCCAAGGATTTTATCCCTATTGTCAGTTTTCTTTGACTAAAACAATACGAGAAGATACTATTTGAAACAAGAAAGAAAAGAATGTATCACTGAGATACATTAATCACCTAGTTGAGTCCATATTTTTCGCCACTTTTAATACTGCACACTTAACATTCAGTTTTTTCACTCAATTCAACAGGCATTTATTATTACAAATGATCATGGGATAAATTATACACATCCACACCCCCTCCCCCTAACCCACAAGTGAATAAAGAACAAGCAATTACTAAAAGCCATCTGGCATTCTTGCCTCTCGATGCTTGTTCATTTTAATCAGAAGACGATCACATTTCACTATCATTTATTGTAACATATTAAACATATGTGTGTTTAGAAAGCCGTGTCTTCCCCCAAAGTCAGACGATATTTCTTTCCATTCCATAGAGAGTGGGTCTTGAGGCTTTCTAAATCCCACATGACAATTAATAGGTAGCTTTGAAGAGATGGTTGAAGTTTATGAAAATTCATGATGACCTTTTTTTTCCTTGTGCATATATTCTCAATCTGAGGGACAGTGTGATATAGCAGACAGGAAGCTGGCCTGGAAGCCAAGAAGACCAGGTCCACATTTGCTGTGTGACTCAGGGAAAGGAACTTAGCCTTTCGGCGGTCAGAGTCTCACAGGTGGTGGGAAGGTTCTGACCTGCTCTGGTCAGCAGTGGGGATTGGGAACTCCTCATCGGGGAGATCGCTGGATCAATGAAGTCACAAGTTCTGTTTGCAAATTACACTGCCCATTTTCAGAAGTGCATTGAAGAGAATCTACACAAATCATTTCTCCCTTTACACAAGCGTCACCCACTCAGGGTGCTAGAGATTACTTGTGAATAAGTACTTAGGTTGACTCAGTAGTAGCTACTTCAAGGCACAGAGTACTAGTCAGGAAGACCTAAATTCAAATCCACCCTCAAACATAGCCATGTAACACTGGGCAGTTACTGGGCAGCCATGTAACACTATGCTTCTGTCTGCTTTGGTTTCCTCAACTGTAAAATGTGCATAATACTAGCACTTCCCCACAAAGGCTGTTGTGAGAATTTTTGTAAAGTGCTTAGCACAGCACCCGGCACAAAGTTACAAGTATTTCAAAATGTTTTCCAAATTATGCTGTATTTATTTTTATGTGTTTAATATGCAATTATATTTGTAAATGTTTTCTCTCCCATTAGAATGCAAACTCCATTAGAGCAAGGGCTCCTTCATCTTTGTCTTTGGATTTCTAGCACTGAACTAGGACACAGTAGGTGTTCAATGAGTGCTTATTGATTAATCAAAGATATGGCTGAAAACTCATGGAACGACCAAAAAGAAAATGTTCGGAAATCCAATCTAACCCCACAAGCATTTAGTAAAGCACCAAGTTTGTACTAGGCACTGAGGGTGCAAAGACAAAAATGAAACCATTCCTGCCCTCTGGGAGCTTATATTCTAACAGGAATAGCAACATGTACATGCACATAGGTCTATAAAAACAAGTACACAAAGAAAAAATAAGATAATATATTCTATGGATAATAAGACACTCAAAATAAGAAAATGAACCAAATGATAGAATTTCAAATTCAAATGTAACTAGAAAACAAGTGGGGGGGGGGCAAGAGGGGAGGTCTTCAAACAATTCCCCCTAGTCCAGGGTTTCTTTTTCCATTTTTTTGTCTATTGACCTCTTCTCAGAATGATGATTTTCAATAATTGAAGGAAATATTTTATTTCTGTTAGAGATAAATGAAAATAAAGACATAATTTTTCCCATCCTATTTCATGGACCCTCTGAAATCAATCCAAGCCCCAACCCTTGACCCCCAGTTCAGAACCTCTCCATAGTCACATCCATCTGCTAATTTGTACCTCCCTTCCTGACCAGGTGGACTCAGAATTAGGGTTAGCATTTGTATGATTACAGATGTCAACTTAAAATAGCAACTTAGAAGGAAAGTTGCCCTTTTCAAGGACAGAGCTGGGTTCGGTGATGAAGCTGCTGAGAGCTAACCAAGAAAGGTCTATATTTTGCCTCCTTTTATGTCCCCAGCACCTATCACAATGCCTAGCACATAGTAGGTGCTTAGTAAATGATTGATTAACTGCCAGTTGCTCTAGTCTGGTCTATGGCCTTGAAGGAGTAAAACCAGAGGGCAGAGAGTCTGGAGCAAGGTCTGCATCAAAAGCAGAAAAGTTAGGGATGTTAGATGTGCAGGGGGTCCAATGTGACTGGACCAGACCTCACTTCAGAACAAAGAGGAGGGGCAGAAGCTCTCTAATGTGGAGGGGAACTCTGCCTGACATTCCCAGGGACAAGGAAGGGGACAGAGAAATTCTGTGGTCAGTACCTGCTCTCCAGAGATGAGCTGTAAAGTTGAAAGAGAAGTTTAACCCTAATGAGGCAACAAGAATATTAAGCCTTGATGAGACTCTCTGATGGAGAGCCAAAGATGGCAGCAAGAGGAAATAGAGTAAATGGTTTTATATAACTAACTCAAGGGTCTGATCTGGGTCAAGAACAGGCAAAGATCCAGAGACTCTCAGATAGTTTCCATTGCAAGTGAGAAAGCCTTGCATGTAGTAGGTGCTTCATAAAGGTTGAGTAATTTAATTTCTGGGGGAAGCAGTAGATAGAGCACTGGGCCTGTAGTAAGGAAACCTCCTCTTTGTAAGTTCAAATCTGGCCACAGGCACTTACTAGCTGGATGACCCTGGGCAAGTCACTTAACCCTGTTTGCCTCAGTTCCTCATTTATAAAATGAACTGGAGAAGGAAGTGGCAAACCAAGAAAAACACAAATGGGGTCACAGAAAGTCAGACAGACTGAAAAATGACTACATTTTTTTCCATGACATGAATGTACTACAATTTAGTTAAACATTTAAATATAAATTACAAAGCTTTAAAAGTACGGAGAAATATTAGCTGAACCAGATAGTTAATATACATCTTGGTTATATTCTTTTCTGTCTTGCTCCAAATAGTCTCTTCTCTTAGAGTTTAAATGTACATAAATAATGCTTAGTTTGTGGCTGTGCTCTTAGCAACAGAGAACTGGGAAAAGAGATATGATTTCTAAGTCAGAAAATCTAGACTCCAATTCCAGTTGCCCTGAGCATGTGTCATGTGAAACACGGGTAACCAGGCCTCTATTTCTTCATCTCTAAAATGAGGGGGCTCCTTCCAGTTCTAAATATACGATCTTGCAATTCTGTCATTAGAATTAACAAGAATTGCGGTGGCTAGGTGGCACAGTGAGTAAAGCGCTGGCCCAAGAGTCAGGAGGACCAGAGTTCGGTTCCAGCCTCAGACACTTAACACCCACACCCACCCACCCACCCACCCACCCACCCACACACACACACACACACACACACACACACACACACAAAACTAGCCGTGTAACCTTGGGCAAGTTACTTAACCCCAACTGCCCTCCAAAAAGGCAAAAAAAAAAAAAAAAAAAAGAATTAACAAGAAGCAACTCAAATACCCAAAAC
The DNA here is from genome assembly GCF_028583685.1 of Petaurus breviceps papuanus. Lineage (NCBI taxonomy): Eukaryota > Metazoa > Chordata > Mammalia > Diprotodontia > Petauridae > Petaurus > Petaurus breviceps. Next base: position 65,251,261 of record NW_027185761.1, on the reverse strand, counting down.
ACAAATCATGGCCCATTCATGTGATAAAATACTGCCTTTTCTCAATCAACAAAAAATCACAGAGACCAAGAGACAAGCAGAAGGACCAGAGATGGACAAACATTGTCCATCTTAGAGTCAAAAAGCTGTGTAGGGGGAGCGTGGTGCAGGCACGTGGCCAATGAGGGCTCATGTGGGGATCAGTGAGTGTGCCAGTCTGGCTGGAATGCCAAGTGTCTGATGGGGAGGAATATGAGATTTGGAATTTGGAAAGGCAGGCTGGAGCCAGAGTATGGTGGACTTGAAATGCCAGACAGAGGGGATGATGTCAGAATCAGGACTCTAAAAAAAATCCCAGCCGGCTGGAACAGAAACCTGATGGAGATGTCAAAAGAGGGACTGAAAAATTAATTGGCATCGGATGCCATAAAAGTAATTTAGTTAAATGTAAATAGTGATAAAGCAAGTTTAAGTGACCATATTGGCACACATGGTTTATAATGATAAACTCGAAGGCAGAAAAAGGGACCATGGACTACCCGGTGTTCGTTTATCTGAGTACACCTTGCATGAGCAGTGATACAGAAGCTCCTTGAGGCACAGAGACTGTCACAACACAGGCTGCCCCCAGGGCCACTTTCCCATCGCTACACCTTTGCTCATGGCATGCTCCCCACCCAGGATCCCCTTCACAGCATCTCTGCCTTAAGGTGGAGGAAAACTGAGATCAGCAGGTAAAAGAGATCCCAAAGACCACAGTCATTCTTCCCCACAAAGCATATCAAGAAAAACTGATGGGAGTTTTTAAGCCTGAGAAAAGCCTGTAACATTTAACCCGGATTTTCCCATTCCCTTTGAAAAGAGACTCTTACAGATCCTGAACATAACGGAGAGCAAAACTTCTCGCAAATGTATTTCCCGAAAATGTACTCCCAGCTTTTGAAGAGCTCTCTCATAAAGATGCTGAAGAGGGTTTGATGGATCATCTGTAACTCCACTGATATAGAAGAAGACATCCTAAAGCCATCCTGGTTTCCTTCTTGTAGAAAGTCCACCATAAACCTATGCGCTATCCAAAATGTCCAACAATTTGGAAACAAACCATGGCAGGACCTGCATTTATAGTGCAAAGAACCCACCAAAGACACGCCCCAGCCCTCCCCTGGCTCTGTGACTTCATCCGCATCTTCTCTTCCACCCAACGCACCGTAGATCACAACCCGCTCACCCCATGTCCTCCCATGTCATCTATATCCTCCCATGAGGTCAGCCAAGGCAGTCCACCCCACCAAATGAGAGCGCTTCCTGGGCTTCCTGGAGATCACGGGGATTCCAATGGAGCCACGGGCCATCTCTCAGTTATGCCCCAGCCCCACAACGTGACTCGCCAGCTTCTTTTTTTCTTCCACGCATGTCTTTAGTGACATTCTGCCCTTGTTCTTCTTCAGCATTCCTTATTTACGATGGACTATTCACACACACTTTGCACTCGCCACTGCCCTCTGAGCAAGCTTCATTTTTAATTCTTTGGAGATTGATTTCATGGTTTCACCCCATGAATCCAAGGGGAATGGCTGGAATCCTGATTCAGAGGCTGGGTTACAAAGACAACTCTTACCATTTCTTAGGAACAGAACCTTTTAAAACTTCTGAAAAAGAAACCCTGGCAAATGAAATTTTTCTTTTGAGGTAACATATGTATTACTTTATTTGCCAAAGGTAGCCAAATATAGGGGTAAACAATAAGCACTTTATAAATGCTTATTGAATTGAACTGGATTGAAAGACAGTGAGTTTACTTCTTTTTAATCCATTCCTTTTGTCTCCATTTTCTTTTTCTTATGCACAAAACCAGAAAAACTTGTGTGACCGACCGGCACTTAGACTCCCAATACCCCTCATCGATTCTCTAAGATTTTAGATTCTCTCCATATTACCCAATAACAACCTTGACTGCCCAGAATTGTTTGCATATCATCTCCTCCATCGGACTCTGAGCTCCTGGAGAGCAGGGACTGTCTTCTGCCTTTCTCTGCATTTCCCTGCTTGGCACAGGGCTGGGCATACACTAGCTGACTGCCTCACAGTAACGCACTCTCTCTTCCTGGAATGGTTGGTACAAGCTGCTCTCCTCAGCTTCCCAGAAATTCACATGGATGTGTGCTGGCCCCATATTGCTTCTATGGCCCCCAGATTCCTCTGAATTTTTGACAAGGAGGTATCTCAAAAATAAAGAGGATTACATTTTTAAATTATTTTCTTATTTTCATCTTGGGGAGCAATTAGGATGTTTTACTTGTTATCAAATACACTCCAAAAAAATATTTTAAAAGACTTAAAAAGCACACATCTCCTCCCAAGCATTAATCACCAGTCATTTTGACAGATCTAAGATCACTAGATGGCCAGAGTGACTAGCAAACATGTTTTCTTATGGAGTAGAAATTATGGAGGCTATGGTCTAGGAAGCGCAAAGGATGAGAGGGTGCAGTTAGGCTGCAGCCTACACCAAGGAAGAGACCACCCACATCAGGGACAACACCCATGCATCCAGGCATTGATGCAATCATCCCACGGTGCAGCTCACATATCATTTCCTCTCTTCTCTGAAACCATCCATCTCCATCTCTGATAACTAGCTATATCTATAAAAATAATACTGCAGATTCATTAAGAAATACTGAATGGAGAAAAAATGTAATATAGCTGTGTATTCAACAGAGCCTGTGGTAGTAGCTTCACTGAGTTGGATTTTATCCTAAGCGACCTCAACAACGCCTCTGCTGCTTTTGTTTTCTATAGAGTTATAGGTACAGATAAATAATATAATTTATACATACAGAATGTCCTCAGACAAGACTCTTATGCAAATATCAAGAAGGAAGGAAATGGGCATTTATTAAGCACCTACTATGGACCGAGCAGTGTGCAAAGTGCTTTGCAAACATTATCTCATTTAATCCTCACAACACTGGGAGGTAGGTGCCATGTCACAAATGAGGAAACTAGGCTAGCTATCATGAAATGGTTCTTTTGTCATCATCATCATAGCCAGCATTTACATAACGCTTCAAGGTTTGCGGTTTACAAGTATTATCTCATTTATCTTCATGACATCCCTGGCAAATGTCATTATTTCCATTTTCCAGATGAGGAACTTGAGGCAGGCAAAGGCTAATTTCATTCATTCCTTCATTTGTGGGAGGCAGCCAATGACAACTGTTTCTGCTTTTGAGATGCATGTGTTCCCGTTTCCTTGGGGAGGAAGACCTGTGATTCAGAGAGGCAGAAGAGCCAGGAAAGATGAAAGGAATTTGTTACCAACTATGAATATCACCCTGGCCATCTCCATACTTTTGATCCTGAAACATTTTTTTAAAGACTTCACAGCTGAAAGGGACCTCAAGGAGTACCGAGCCAGAAGCCCTTCTACACATCCCCAATAAGTAAATCCAGCCCTACTGCTCAGCATAGTGTCTGGTCCAGAGTAGGCTCTTCCTCAGTATTTGCTGATTGACTCCATTCAAAGATTTCCAGGAATGGTGAGCCCATTCCCTCCCCTAACAGTTCATTTCGTTTGGAGGACTGTGATCTGTCAGGAGACTGGACTTTCTTTCCACATGCAGAGCTAAAATTGACTTCCCTGTAATGTCCCCCCTTGGCTCCAATGTTGTGCTCTCTGGAGCCCGACGAGACCTTCATTGTCAATATCCCGGATATAACTGTCAAATCCTCCTGTTTTTCACACGAAAGGAAGGATCAACCTTATCCTTTGAAAGACATGTAGCACTTCTTTTTAGTTACCATTTCAACTAAATTCCTACCAAGCCAGAATATTTGGTAAAGGAAGATTTGGGCTAAGAAATACTCATAAATAGCACATATGGATTTCCAATTTCCAGGCTAATGATGCCCCATTCCTTCAGACTGTCCTCAAGCCACTCTATTCCCAATCCATCGCTGATCCCATTTCCCCTACACTTGCCAGTGTCTTTATTCCTCAGAGGTCATGGTCCAGGTGTTGTCTATCCAGACCACGTGCCCATCTCTAACCTGCCTCATCCAGGACACTGCAGCGATGGAGGGAGACTGGCCACACTGACTTTAACAACCAAGACTCTAAGCCTATAATGATGTCTGCAGTCTACAATGCCCCATCTTGTTCTCACAAACTATTGTCAAGTCTCCCCATCCCCATCCCATACTCATACAACTGATGTCTTGAAACCTAGCAGAGTGCATGGCAATGACCTCTCTTTAATTGTACCTCATTAGGGTTAGCCCATCATTCCAGCTGGCTGAGATTTGTTAAGAGTCCTAATTCTGTCATCATCCCCTCTGTCTGGCATTTAAAGCCCACCATATATATCCGGGCTCCAATCTACCTTTCCAAATGGATCTCACATTCCTCCCCCTCACAAATTCAACGTTCCAGCTAGACTGGCCCACTCACTGTTCCCTACATATACCATTCCATCTCTCATTTCTGGATCTTTTCCCTTGCTGTTCCTTGTATCTCCACATGCCCACAACACACTCTTCCTTCCCCCATCGCCACCTCCTGATGGACAACCCCTATCCATCTCTGGTTCTTCTGCATGACTCTTCCTCTCCATGATGTTTCAGCTATCACACTCACAAATTCACTGAGGACCCTAAGAGGGAGGCAGAAAGAAACAATCTTATTCTCATTCTTGACTCTCAGTGGTCCTGCGGATAGAGTGCTGGGTCTAGAGTCAAGAAGACCTGAGTTCAGATCCTGTCTCAGACACTTGCTAGCTGTGTGACCTTGAGCCAGTAACCTAACCTCTGTTTTCCGAGCTTTAATTATATATTTTATACATTATATATAATTATTATCATTATATTATTTTATATTATATTAATTATATAATTATATTATTTTTCTATAATATATAATTATATGAAATAATAATTATATTATTAATTATAGCTATATAAATATAATTATAATTAATGGATTAATAATAAATAGTATACCTACCTTGAAGCATTGTTATGAAGATTAAATAATGTCTGTATAGTATTTGTAAAGTGCAAATGCACAGTGCATGGTACATAGTAGTTGTTTACTAAATGCTTATTCCCCTTTCCTGAGCTGATCCCAACCCTGACCCTGAACCTGACCTACATCCTTTGAAACATCCTGATGAATAAAATAGAGTCCCAACCAAGTTGACCTATCCAGAAGAGGAAATGAGGTCAGTCGGACATGGTTCATTCTAGATGGACACATGCTGGCTGGTAGAGATCACCACTTCCTTCCTAAATATAAATATAAATCCCTTTAATAATTTATTCTGGAGGTTTTCCAGGAATCAAAAATGTGGAGCTCACTTGCATCTAGCCTGAATAAGTTACTTTCTCCCCTTTAGAAAATCAGGACAACATCTGTCCATCTGTGATGCTTCCACATCTCTCTTACTCTCCATGATTTTTCAGTGAATACTGAAACAGTGAACACTGCCAGGGGCTCAGCTATCACAATCACAAATTCATTTAGGATGTAAGAGGGAGGCAGAAATGAACAGATTTATTATCTAAAGTTAATCATTTCTCTGTTGAAGGACCTCCTATATGTATTAGGCAGGTACTACAGCTAAAGAATAAAATAATATAGTAATATAATAATATAGTAATAAAATAATAAAAAAGGAAAAAATAGTCCCTGACCTCAGGGAGCTTATTTTCTACTGAACTGGAAGCATCTGTCTTAGATTTCATGTATGTGCTCACCATTTATTGTGGTGGAATTCACTTTTATTTTTTATATTTTATATTTTATTGATGTCCATCTGAAATTGACATGATGTAAGCATGATGGGATCCCTCAGCAGGGATGTCATAGGGACATCCTTGGGATGGACTAGATGGCCACTGAGGTCCTTTCTAACCCTGGTATTCTATGATTCGTGATTCTGCTAAGTCGAGTAAATCACTGTAGAAAGATTGCATCTCTTCTAACAGTCTGACTCCTCCTTTATATGATTTCACTGGCCATCAAATGCTTCTATTTGGGGGAAAAGTCTCATCAACATGTTTATTCAATATAAAATGGAGGAAAAGAGCAAAAGAAAAATTCTTAAGATGATAGATCTAGATCTAGAAGCTTCCTGAGAGGTCACTGGATCAATCCTTCCACATTACAGCTGAGAAAGCTAAGGCTCAGAAAGGTACAGTGACTTCCCCAATTCACAAGGCAGGATTCCAAGCCAGGCCTTCTGGATTCTCTCTATAAAGCCCCACCACAGTATTAGCATTTCATTGGTTGGGTCAAAGTCATCTTACATCATCAAGGGAGTTAAGTGCTAAGCTTAGCAACAGGGAATGAAGTCAATGAGGACTTGGTTTCTCTCAGAAAACAAAGCAAGGGGCTTCTAGAGTGTAGAGGAAATGTTAGGAAGAGGCCTGATGTTACCCCAAATTCAATGGGGATAGAGAGAGACTTTGGGCTTAGCAAGGGGACAGTTGGAGACAACAGCGACCCTTTTTCCAGCCAACTTTTCTAAACTGCATAATTTTTTAAAGGCTCTATTATTAATGGCTGGAAAAAAAAAAAAATGGTGGGCTTGAAACAAGTCTGAGAATTGGCCACAAGATGGCGGTAGATCCATACCTAGCAAAGAAGAAAGGCCCAGACCAAACCAGGACAAAGGGCGTGTGGCTCCTCCTCCAGAAGCATCCTTTATTACTGATCTCTATCAGGGTACCAGAGTTCATTCATTCAGGCAGGCAGCTCCCCCTCCCTATGTGGAACGGAACAAGCGCCCTCCCCAGCCACCCAGCAAGCCAGGACAAAGAAGCCCTCGCCATCTCAAGATATCTAAGAGCATGTTCTTACAGAATCAATGTGTTCGGATTCTAAAAATATGTGCCCCATTTCTTGTGAGCTTGGGGGGGGGGGGGAAACCCAGGCTGAACTCAGTCCTCAGAATGGTACCTTTGGGAAGCTAGTCAGCACTTTTCCCATTAAAGTCATGGGTCTCACTGAGATTAGATCATCCCACATAACACTAAGAGGCTCATTTTATTGGAAATTGAAACAGATTTGCAATTAATTCTTCATGTAGAAGGTTAAGGTTATTATTAAAGAATGATTGGATTATTATCCAACATGATTGGATTATTCCCTCCATGCTTTTATCCAAAGGGTACTTGGAGGGGGGCTGTCCAAGCTGGGGCAAGGCTTTGTGAACCCCACAATGGGAATTTCCCTACATTAGACTAGGGTGTTAGGATCAGCATGAGTCCTGAATGGAGAGAGCCCTCTGGAGAAAACTTTCTATTTGTCCACAGAACAAGCAAGGTGATGCAGTAGATGGTTCCTAGATTGCAGGCAACAGGGAGAGAAAGACTTCACTTCAAATCCTGACTCACCTATTCTATACAGTAGCTGTGCTGTCCTGGGCAAGCCACTTAATCTCATTGAGACTCAGTTTCTCTGTCTAATCTCTAAAATGTGGGCAATAACATTTTTATCACCAAACTCACATGACTTTTGAGGGAATCACAGAGTCATCGAGTTAGAAAGGCCTTTAGAGGCCCCTCATTTTACAGATTAGAAAACTGAGGCTCAGAGGATACTTATTTGTCCCTCTGCACTTGTGCAAGGGATTAGGGGAAAGAGACTTCTTGTGGTTTCCAGTCTCAGGAGAGAGAACACATGCACACACACACACACACACACACACACACACACACACACACATACCCCTCTTTAGAGAGAGATCTCTAGAGGGCCAGACTCAGAGAAGAGTTGCTACATCAAGTTATGTCCCTATTTCCAGTCTGCCATACTAGAGGCATTGGATAATTTCCCCTTGGGTGAGATCAGGGACTCTCATTCTCAGCTGGGCTGAGATAGTTTTCTCCCTGTGGGACAGCTGATTCACTTTGTGTATTGCCTGGTACACTCTAATCTACATACCTTCTCTGATTTCTGTTCGCTCCAAGCTTGGATAAATGGGTTTATTCTCTATTCACTATTATAATGGTCTTTTGTGTAACTGGCATTTAGTGAGAAGGAAGGCACGTCTTCAGTTATAGCTTATGGTATCCCTTCCTAGTTAAGAAATAGCCATCAGAAAGTGGCAAGATTCTAAAATTCATTTCTTCTAGACCAGAAATATTGAGCAGAGAAGACAGATACAGTTCTAGTCCAGTATTCCTCAGTGAGAAGGGCAGAAAGAGTCGGCCTCAGGGTCAAGATCTTGCTTCCTTCCTGGCAGAAATCAAGGTTTCCCTTGGAGGAGGGCGGTCAAGATCCCAGACGTTGCTCCTCACATCTCCGCAGGAGCCACAGTTAAACAAACCCATATGGACACATAGAATGTCCTCAGACAACACACTCCCTACACGCTGAGCAGAACAAACCTGGTACATTGAGAGAGGCACTCTTGTCCCATCTGCCACAAAGGAATGTGAGGGACAAGTGGGGACATCGGGAACAACCGGGATCCAGACTCACTCGATGCCTCCCCGGGCCACTGGGAAATGCAGGGGATAGAAAAACAAATGTACCAATAAAAAAAATTCTCATGAAAAACCTCCTTCCAAGTCAGCTCTAGCCTTTTCCTGATTCACATAGTTTTCTCATCACTAAAAACAAGACCTAAGCTTGAGCAGTCTCGTCTCTTGGTGCTTCCTACGTGGGGTGCCAGCCAGACTGCCAGAGAAAAATCAGTACCAATTATTTTCTGTGGGAGAGGAGAGAGTACGTGACCTTGTACCACAGGACATAGCCCCAGGACCAACAGGGAAAGCCGACAGACACCAGACGCTGGAAGCATTCAGCAGGGGGCTTCTCTCCCACCCCTCCCCACCCCCATGTATCATTTACTTGGTCAATCCAGTTTAAGTCGCCAAACATTTGCTAAGCATCTACCACAAGCCAGGCAATGTGCTGGGCATCTACACCACCTGTCCTCAGGGAGCGGACACTCCACTGCCAGTCTGAAATGCTGACTTTACTTCACTGTCCTTCCACCTGCCAAAAAGGAAATCATATACTTCAGATACACAATACTCTTTACCTGCCCTCAGCATGGAAATGATTTCTGCTACCCAGATAATGAAGTGCATTCCTAAATGAGGCTTCCCCATAATATTTCCAAAGTCCATCCACCCTGAGTCCTTAATTCTACAGGAGAGCTTATTCTTCACATTTAGTAAAGAAGCCTTTATTATTTTTTTTGGAGGGAGAAAGGCAAGGCAATTAGAGTTAAGTGACTTGCCCAAGATCACACAGCTAGTAAGTGTGTCGAGTGTCTGAGGTCACATTTGAACTCAGGTCCTCCTGACTCCAGGGTCGGTGTTCTATTCACTGCACCACCCAGCTGCCCCTGAAGGAGCCTTTATTAAGTGTTTACTATGTACTGGGTAGGGAGTTAAGCCCTGGAGATACTCATAGAAAAGCAAACCTGGTCCCTTTCTCCAAGGAGTTTCCATGCTAACTGAAGAAGACAACAAACATAGGGGTGTAGTGGCCAGGGAAGAGCAACTTGGGGATCCGGGGGAAATAATTTCATATTGTTTGATGATCCAGAATGCTAATAATACTAGCATTTATATAGCATTTTGTGGTTTATAAAGGGCTATATGTGTGTTATTTCATGATACACAACAATCCTGTGAGGTGGGCTCCATTATTATTATTACTATTCCCATTTTACATTAGAGGAAACTGAGGCAGGCAGTTAAATACCTTGCCCAGGGTCACACAGCAAGCAAATTTCTGAGGCAGGATTCAAACTCAAGTCTTCCTCTCCCAAAGTCTAGCACTCTCTCCCCTGTGCCAAATCATTCTGGGGCATCACAGTACCAAGAGACCATCACTTTGAATTTAAATTACCACTGTAAAGCCTAGAGGCTAGAGGTATAAAAGACTGGCCTGCATCAATAGAATGTAAGCTCCCAGAGGGCAGGACCTCTTTCCTTTTTGTCTTTCCAGTCCTGGGATCTAGAAGAGAGCCTGGCACATAGTAGCCATCTAATAGATGTTTCTTGGATGAACTGAATGGATCGGCACTTAGGTAAGCCTCTGAGATTTAGATGGAGAACGGACCTTGGTGATAGTCAATCAACAAGCATTTATTAAGAGCCGACTGTGTGCCAAGCATTGTGCTGTAGGAGCTGGGGACTCAAGCACAAAGAATGAAATCATTGCTCATTACTCAGAGGAAGCATGCCTTCTAAGGAGGAAGACAAAAGGGCAAGATAGACAGGATGTGAATGAACACACATATACACAAGCTGTTTCTACGAGTTAGTCTGGGGGGGAGGGCATGAGCAGGAAGGTAACAACAAGGCAGAAGGAGGTGCTTCTGCTACACCTTAAAGGAAGAGAGGGACCCAATGAGGCAGAGAGAAGGAGGCACTGCACTGGAAGCGTGGGATCCAGGCCAATGCCTTCATTTTACAGCTGGGGAAACTGAGGTCCAGAAGATGAAGGGACTTCACATGCTGTGAATAAATTATCCCCCAATGGCAGTGAGTTTCTTGGTCATTCGTGTTTTGCAGACAAAGAATATAGAACATGCTTACCTCCCATTCATATTTTCATATTCCCTTCCCATCCCCCTTCCCCTAAAAAAAAATCAATTCTCTCAGCATTTGTGTAATGGAAGGAACACTAAGCCAGGAGTCAGAAACCAAGACTCCATTCATGATACTGCCAGTGACCAGCTGTCTGTGCCATTTTTATGTGAAGATCTTTCTTGCGTTTCACAATGAGCCAAGCCAACTTCTTCCATCTTCCTCCCCCTGCCTGCCTTTGGAAGGCAGTTTTCACCAGATTTCATATAAGAATATCTGACTGGTGGGATGAGTGATATGGCCACAACCTCCACAGGGTCTCTAGGGCTCTTATTACTGAGCTTCAGCTTTCCCAACCTTTGCTATGATTCTGTAATAAATGAGGACTTAACCTCAACTGCAGAATGTGGGAGCTGAGACCAGACAGCCTCGAAGGTGCCTCCCAGGTCTCAAGTTCGAGGGCCATTCGAGCTTTCCCCCATATGTGCCCTCTGAGTAAAGTGTACTTAAGAAATGCACAATTTATATTTTACAAATCCATCCTAGCCTGGGAAAGCCTGCGCTGACCCTCTTCTCCCAGAGGGATGGAACAAACATCATAAATCCATACCATAGGCTGAGCAATGAACCTCTCTCCAATTTGGTTCAATTGAATAAATGTTTGTTGAATCCCGAGGGGGAGCAAAGCCCTGTGCTAAGCACTGAGAATGTAGAAATACAGACAGTCTTTGTCCAAAAAGGGCTGACACATCACAGGACTGTGGGGGGAGAACAGATGCTCACAAATATAATAAGGAAAAGTATCACATAAAAGCCTGGCTTGGATCTGTGTCAACCAAGAAAGGATATAAATTGGGGGGAACAGCTAATAGACCAGTTTAGCTACAATGTAGAACACATGAATGAATTAATGGGTAGATAGATGGATGGATGAATGGATGAATGAATGGATGAATGAATGAATGAATGAATGAATGAATGAATGAATGAACAAATGAAAAAATATTTAAAGATTTACACTATCTATGAAGAAAAATGTGAGAGATGGGGGAGATGTAAGCTAGTGCCAGATTATAGAGATCCTTATGTGGTAGGGTATTTTATTATAAAGGCAATGGGAGTCACTGAAATTTTTAGTCAGGGGTATGACATGGTGAGAGATATCAGTTGGGAAGATCTTGGCAATTGAGTGGAAAAAAGATTGGAGAGGATAGACACTGGAAGCAGGGAGATCACAAAGGGGGCTACTACAAGAAGTGATAGATGATGAAAGTTTAAATTCAAGTGGTGGCCATGGGAGTGTAAAAGAGGGGACAGATATGAGAGATGTAGTGGAGGAGATTCTAAGAGGATTTGGCAACAGACACGGCAGGAAGGCAGGGAGGAAGGCAGGGAGGCAGGCAGGGAGGAAGGCAGGAAGGAAGGCAGGGAGGAAGGCAGGGAGGCAGGCAGGGAGGAAGGCAGGGAGGCAGGCAGGGAGGAAGGCAGGGAGGAAGGCAGGAAAGCAGGGAAGAAGGCAGGGAGGAAGGCAGTTCTTTGGGACTCCATGCTGCCTTTCAGTATAACCCTGGGTGACTGGGAAAGGGGCTCTTCACAACAGAACTGGGAAATCCAAAGGAGGGGCAAGCTTGGAGGAGGAATAATTCGCTCTATTTTGGACTCATTGGGCTTGAAATACCAAAGAGATATCCACGTATAATTGTCCAGAAGACAGATGGTGATGGGTGAAGATGTGGAGGAGTGGAGATGAGGAAACTGAAGATGAGTGGCTCCAATTCTCTCAATAAAGCAGGAGGCAAGGCCATCTGCTAAGCAAGAGGGAGCTGAGATGGGGGGGGGGGGACCGCATCAAAGTCCCGAAGAAAAAGGAACAGATTTAGAATAATCGGTATAACAGAAAATGAGAGAGAATTGATCAAGGATGAATAAAAGGATCGCCAGGCAGCAGCGAGGGCCCAGTTGAGATGAAGTAAAATATGAATGAGAGGTAGTGTGGCATAATGGCTAGAGGTATGAGTGGGAAGAGGGTGTAAGAGCAGGAGGCAATGACTGGGGTCAGGACTCTCTTTTAATTCTAATTTACTGAAAAGATGTGAATTACGATCTTGTGCAATTTAAGAGTCAGTTTGCAGAGTGGATGGAGAGCTGGCTTCCAGGTCAAGAGGACTTGGATTCGAGTCTTGCTGACACATCCCTATTCTCTCCAGGTTTAAATATAAACTCTTCTGTTTGGTTTTTAGAGCTCTTAACAACCTGGCCCCTTCCTGCCTTTCTAGCCTTCTTTCCATGTACTCGACAATCCAGCAGATACATCCCGCCCCGTCCCAGGCCTGAAATCAGGAAGATATGTATTTAAGTCCCAGTTATGCCCCATCCTAGCTGTGTGATCCCAGATAAAGCACTTAACTTCTCTCATCACCCTTGGCCCTCTGTCCAGCTCCTCAATCTTCTACCCTCAGATGCCATTAGGAAAACTGAAGGGGAATAGGTTTGCAAGTCAAAGAATTGTGGTGCTAGAGTCCTCACCCCCAAAAATAATTATTTTGCAATTCCTATAATACATATGTTTTATTGACTTATCTGGGAAACCAGTTGGTCCTTCCCACTAAGAGAATGCCAGTCCCTTCAGGACAGTGATTATTTCCTTGCATCTTTGTATTACTGGGTAAAGAAAACACCTAGAAACTGTTTGAGGAATGAACTAATTTGGGGTGGCTAGATGGTGCAGTGAATAGAGCACTAGTCCTGGAGTCAGGAGGACCTGAGCTCAAATCCAGCCTCAGACACTTGACACACTTATTAGCTGTGCGACCTTGGGCAAGTCACTTAACCCCAATTGCCCTGCCTTCCCCCCTCCAAAAAAAAAAGAAAAGGAAAGAACGAATGCAAAATAAAAGAGGTATTTAAAAGTTCTGGGCAGGTGGCAAGGAATACTTTCCAGCAAATCGTTCCAAGCTCCTTAAACAGTAACAAAAGGGGTTAGCAAGGCTCCTTAACGAAGCATTTGGGCCATTAAAAATAACAACAATGATGATGATATTAATAACCTACCTTTAAAGGTTTGGCAGGTTGCTTTCCCTTCTGCCCAAGATGTCATGGCTAATTTTTGTTAAATGCTTTGCCTTCAAAAATATAGTTTACTTAGGAACATTTCTCAGTGAAGATGTATCTCAAAGTCCCTGCTCTGTTATGTGTACTTGAGAATTTCACTATTCTAAAAACAAGTTACCTTAAGAATCTGCAGAGTTTTAATCGGCAAAGGACAAGTTTTTATTACAGATTCAAATTTCAATTTTCAAATTTTAATTCAATTTTCAAAATTCAATTCCAATTTCAAACAGCAATTTGTGGGCTCCATGACATCAGAATTACCATCCCTTACTGTACAATTAGCCCTTCCTAGTGTTTTGGGGCAAATGACCTAAATCTTTGAGCCTCAGTTGCTTTTTCTGTAAATTGGGAACAAGGAGACTTCAGTCCCTATCTCATGAGTTGGCTTTGAGGATCCAATGAGATAACCAATGTAAAGACTTGGCAGTCTGAAAAATGCCATATAAATGTCAACCATTTCTCCTTTCCCTCCATCCCACAAAGCCACAGTGTAATCATTTGCTTTACTTAGTCTGGCGTGCATGCTGGGAAATTATAAAATATCCCTTAAGATTAGGTAAAGACCAAAAAAGAGAGAGAGAGAGATTCCTTGCTTCAATACTCCCCAGCCTTGAAAGTCAGCGTGACCTTTTTCTGAGAATATCTTACAGGATAGTGTGTTATTTCTATCCTAAAATGGGATTTATCCGAGTAAACATACAGAGACATAAACGGACGTTTCAAATGTCACTTGGAACAAAATAAGCTTTCAAAGATCTAAAATCAACAGGCTCCCATCATTCTCTTCCCTTGAATACTGCAACACATAGGGGAAAAGTCTAAAGAATCATCAGAGAGGCTCTTGGTGCTTCCAGAAGTCCAATGACACCCCTGAAATAAAGCACCTGAACTTATCCATCCTCAGGTATGATACTGCTGTCTCGGCCTTGGCCAGCCCATTCCCATCCCTTTGTTTTCTCTCTCTGCAGTTCTGCTCAGGAGCTCTGCAGCGAGATCTGGTCAGCCCAAAGCCCAGGGATCCTCTGTCCAGTCAACATCCTCCCTTGGCCTCTTCCATAGTGCTCTCTCTGGGTTCTCCTCCCAGATGCTTCCCTGGACTGCTCCTCTTCTGTCAGTCTCCTCTGCCAGATCATCTTGCAAATCCTGAGCTGCATGGAGCTGTGGGTATCATCCACAACTCTGTCCTTGGCCCTCTCCTCTTCTTCTTCTATATTCTCTCTCTAAACAGTCATCTTGGATTCATTATCCTCCATAGAAGACAAGATTCCCAAGTCTACAGAGCCCACGCAATTCTTTCTAGAGCTCAGAATCACATCACCAGCTGCTTGCTAGACGTCTCTCCCTGCATGCCCTAGGTGCCCACCTATGACAGGGTGAAAACTAGATGGCCTTCTAGCTTCCAGTCCTAGATTCTAGGAATCCTTTCCTCCTGCCTCCTGGCTGTTCTCAGGAATTCCTCTAAGTTGTTCGTTTTTGGGGTTTTTTTAAGAAAGATAGAATAGTTTGGGGGTGGGGTGTGAGTTGTTTACTGTAAAGCTTCAGGAACTGAAGATTCTGCCTGATTCGGCCTGCACACGAGACCTCAGGAGGAGTATTTTCGTACCTTGGGAAGAAGATTAGCCAAAGGAAGCTGTTCTGCAGAGCTGGGAGAAGACGGTGGTGAGAGGGAGGATCTTTTTAAAGTAATCTTTACAGAGCGGGTGGTTCCAATGTTCCCTGTGTCACAAAAGGAGGAGGCCTGGGACACCCATGCCCCAAAGGTGACAGTGAAATTACTGCCTGATTTGGTTGGAAATTACCCTCCTGCTCAGCTAACCTCCACCTTCAGCTCCACGCCGAGAAGTTTCATTTACATAAGTATACCATTCCTGCACATCCCAGGGTGCAGACAGCCTCCCCCACCCTTGGGACTACCCTATTAACAAAGGAAAAGCAAACCGGCCCTATAATTACCAGACGGGAACAGGGGAATCATGGCCTTGAACAAACAGGAGTGCAATTCTTCACCAGCACCTGACTGTCTCTAGACCAAACTTTGATTTAAATAAATCTCCTCACTATGAAGGAAGAGGAAAGGAATGGGGCAGGGGAGGAAAAGGGGAAGGGGAAAAAGAAAGGGGAAAGAAAGAAGGGAAAGAAGGAGGAAGGGGGGGAGGAGAAGGAGGAAGAAAAGAAAAAGAAGAAACTTTCACATGCTTACTAATGATATTTTATATTATTTTACTAATATTAAAATAATTATCAATATTAACTGACATTTCTTGAGCAATTTAAGGATGGCAAAGTGGTTTTATGTACATGAGTTCAATGGAGCCATAAAACCAACCATCCTGGGAGGTAAATGTCATTATTTTCCTTATTTTACAGGAAAAGAAACAGAAGTTCAGAGACAGGAAACTTCAGTACAGTTACCTGTCTAGCAAGTTTCTAAGACAGGATTTGAACTCAAGCCATCCTGGCTCTAAGTCCTGGCATGCATTATTGCTTAAATGCTTGGTAACTGACTGTCCATCTCCCATTCTTTCTGTCTCTGTCTGTGTATGTCTTTCTCTCTCTCTCTACCTCTTTCCTCCCCAGTTTAGAAAGTACATGCAAAGAAGCGACTACATTCAGCACTTCCAAGGTGCCAGGATGATGCAGGAGTGTGCCAAGCTCTTCTAGTCATCTCCTCTTGCTTGACCTTATTTATGTCTCTTGCATATATCTCTGTAAGATCCAGGTTACTGTGGGACTGCCAGCATCTCATGAGCGTGGGTAACTGCCTCCACTGGTGCTGATGCAGATCCTAATCGGTCCTTCCTGGCCTGGCCTATGTCCATCCAATGTGCCAGCAGCCTTCCTTATGTTTTCTTTATAGCATATGGAGACCAATAGAGTTGGCATCTGTCTTCTAGCCAAATGGCTACCTTAGTCTTTTCCAATGTGTCTGGGACTCAGTTAATCAGCAAGCTAACCTCTACAAAACTTTTGTCAAGAATAAATAAATGTATGAACGAGACATTTATTAAGCGCTGACTATGCACAGGTCACTACTCAAGCACCAGGGGCACAAAGAAAAAGTAAAATGTCCCCTGCTCTCTTCATCAAACCTAGGCAGCAAAGGCTTCTGAACAACCAAACAGATGCATCCAAGTCCATGCTCTAAGGTTAACATACTTGTTTCATAAGAGAATCCCTTAAACACTCACACCAAGCTTATTGACTCCTGCTTTGTGCATAATTTTAGCAAGTTTGTCCATTACATTACCAAATTTATCCTACTAGACATAGTAGATCTAAGGGGAAGATTGTATTCTCAGGGAGTCTCAGTTAATTTTTTTTTAATGAGTAGGTAATAGAGTGAGGGGAGAAAATTGATAATTAAAAAACAAATATTCCCAGAGCACAGAAACCTGGGACCATTTGGTACGAAGGTTCCAGGAGGAAATGGCTAACCAGAGGGAGGGGCTATAGGGGGCAGAGGGAACAGTGCAGGATAAGAAGACTCTCAAGCATGGAGAGGTGGAAAGTCCAGTAAGTCAGGAGACAATTCCAGAGAGAAATGAAGAAATCATGATGGCGGGCCTGACTACTTCCTTACAATGGAGGCTGTGGGGGGACCTGGCCGACCAGAGGAAGATCACCTGGCTAGTGAAGAGAGTGGAGACCACACCACACAGATGGGTTTAACTGGAAATGCTTAAAGATTCAGGGGAAATTCTACAATCTCGTGGTCCAGAAGTAGGGACGTCAGAGATGGTAAGGACCTCAGAGGCCAACTAGTTTGCCATCCTGATTATACAGCTGAGGCCCAGAGAGACAGGAAAGGACTCACCCAAAGTCACACAGGTAACAAATGGTAAAGATGAGATCTGAACCCAGGTCAATTGACCCCAGAGCCAGGGGACTGACTCCAGATGCAGAATCATGGGATCTCAATCTTGGAAGAGTTGTCTGGAATAACCTTTACCTGACTAAGGATTCCCTCAAAGAGTAGACCACCCATCTCCTCTTAAGGACTTCCATCGAGGAAGAGTTCTCCAAAAGCAATCAACCAATGAAGAGGCATTGATTAGGCTGCAGCTGTATACCAGGCACTGTGCTGGGCACTGGTGATACCAAGACAAACTGTGCCACTCTGGAATAACGTTGGTTGTTGGGAAATGTTTCCTCCACCAAGTCTACATCAGCTTCTCTCTCACCTCCACCCACTGGTTCTGCCAAGTAGAACAAGTCTATTCTCTCTTCCAGGTGGCCACCCTTTGAGTACTAAAAGACAATGGGACACTGACTAGCTACATACCAGGTGCTGAGCTAGGTACCAAAAGACAGAACACGAGAAAGGAAATGGTTCCTGCCCGCAAAGGGCGTGCTTGGGGGACAGGAGAGGGCAGTGTAATGAGAATGCAAATTTGGAAGATCTTCCCTGCCCCTAGGCTAAAGTGCACCTGGAGCCTGGGGTGGGAGGCTTGTTTTTCAGTAGATACTTCTTGATTGGCCAGTGAGTCAAAAAGGTTGTTACATTCTCTGAGCCAGGAGAAGGCTATATAAGCCCTGATGTGTGGCTTTGTTTTGGGGGCTCACTTTGAGAAGTGTTCTGTGATTTGATCTGTATTCTGGGAAGCCGTTGTTCAGGGCCCCCCCGGCTTTGAAAAACCCAGATGTGGAAACCCAGATGTTGACTGGGTATGGATGTAATGGTTGGACAGTTTGGAAATCTGTCTACTTGATCTGTTTCTGTCTTGATAATTCTGTCTGTGTACTTTGAACTTCGGGGTGCTGACCTTTTCCCCTGAACAAGGTAAACGATATATGTCTGACTGATTAAAGTAAGCTTGTTAACCCATTCTGAGTTGCTTTCCTTTATCAAAGAAGATCCAAGAACCTGTATGGGCAGCAAACCCTGAGGACGCTTGGGGTGCTTGCTGCTACAGGCAGGGAACAGTACATGCACAGATCAGTGAATACCAAATACACACAAACATGCAAAGCAATCTCATGGGGCAGGGGAAGTGGAGACAATCTGGAGACTCCACGAGCTGAATCCAGGCCGTGGAGCCAAGCATGGAGACTTCAATTTCCTCAATTGTAAAATGAGACATTTGAACTAGAGCATCCCTTCCAGCCCTAGTATTTCCAGATGTGAAGTCCTTCCCCACCTCTTCAGCTGGGGCTACGACATCTCCATCCTAGGCAACAAGCTCTGCGATCCCAACTATGCTGACTGACAGCTCCAGACAAATCGCTGATGCATTTTTCATGGGGTTGGTCAATACTAGGCAGATAAATCAGATCAAGGACTGCCTGAAAAATCTTGATTTCATACCATTAATAAGCTTGTATAAATAAGCCACAATGAATCAGAGAGGGGAGTGATACATTTTAATTAACCTGGCTTCACAGAGACATAGACTTTATCATAGATTATTTTCTTCTTTAAATATTTTAATAATAAAAATAATTATCAAATAATAAAATAAGATTTTAATAGCAAAGTATTTTAAATAATAGCTTATTACCAACCATTGTCACCAGTGGGTGTCAAGTAAAAGCAGAAAGTAAAACCTACAAGACCATATGCTCCTTGGGGTGCAGATGATGCCTTTTTTAATTATTATTTTTGGAGGTCTATCTATGGTCTATAGCATGTCTGCCTGTTATTACTGGGAATTATTACTAGAATTATTACTTGATCCCAATGCAGTAACGTCATCTTGGTCCTCTTTGAATACAGAGGACAATGACCTAATTACTGAGAATGTATCTGGGGAGAAAAGACTATTGCCCAGAGAACAATGGAGGAGTGCACAGTGGGTGGGGTCAGGCTGGCACACGTTGCAAAAGAAAAATTCAAAGGGATAAGGGGAATAAAAGATGTCTCGCTCCCTCTTCACTTCTGGCTCTGTTCCATTACCACCTTCACCCCATCTCTGAACCCCCGGGGCCATCTTGGTACAGTGAGTCCCTGCCTGGAGCCACCATATTGGAAGAAGGCCTAGTCATACTGTTCACTCTCCACCATTTAGGTCTAGTCTAATAATACCACCTACCTCCCAGGGTTGTTGGGTGGATCGAATGAGATAATATTTGTCAAGTTCTTTTGCAAACCTCAAAGGCTATGTGTGTTACTTATCATTACCACTGTTTTTTTAATGCAATCAGGGTTAAATGACTTGTCTAGGATCACACAGCTAGTAAGTGTCTGAGCACAGATTTGAACTCAGGTCCTCCTGACTCCAGGACTGGTGGTCTACCCACTGAACCAGCTAGCTGTCCCATCACCACTATTATTATCTTCGTCAGACTTTACACAACAATTTGTTTATTAATTTAACAAATAGCACCAATTATCACAAATTCCAGAGAAAGTATCATATGATCAACTTAACATTCTCCCCTCTAGCAAAGGGCAGCAGAAGAAGGACAATTTTAGAGCAGTGGGTAATTCAAAAATAATTTCTGTTCCTAAAAACAAGGCAGAATGATCTCATGCACAGAGCAGCAGAGTCAGGAAAACCTGCCATCAAATCCTGCCTAAGCTCCTCCCTCACTCACTGGATGGCCTTGGGTAAAGCATTTAATCTCTCTTAGACTCAGTTTCCCCATCTATAAAAGAGGGGTGATAACAGAACCCACCTCCCTGGGTTGATTCCAAGATCCAATGGGATAATGTATGGAAAGCACTCACAAGCCAGAGTACCACTATACACATGTCAGTTGTTAGCATTTATCTTTTAAATAAACTGCCTGGGTCTGGGGCAACACCAGCTGATGCCACGGGCTCATCAGAGAGGGCTGTAGCCCTCAGTTTGTACCTCCACTATGCCTGGAAGAAGAATTATTCCCACCTCAAATATCCTCCATGCTGAAAATAGACTTTGCTAAGGCAAGGGTAAGGAATTCCAGCAGGTAGAGACTGAGGGTCTTTGCAAATGACCTGGTTTTGCCTTGTTATCTATTCTGAGCCACTAATAAGCTGTCCCATTTCAGTGGAAGGAACCGTAGAAGGGCTCCAAAATGTCACCACCTGACGTGTGATTTTTTTATAACTCTAAAAAAGGCAAGAATCCAACAAAACCACTCTTTATGGCCCCTCTAATTTATAGACCCTTCTTTTCTCTAGACATCCTTAATTCTATTTTTTGACACTAATCTGTCCTATCAAACCACTTCATTCATATAACATTTCTGCTCACATTTTCTTCTCTCTACAGCAACTCTGGACCTATTCTTTCAATTAGGAGACCAAGTGAGTCCAGTGCCAACTGGCTTAGAGCAGAGGGAGGTAAAAGATGTCAGTCACCCAGAGATCACAGGATCATGGCCAGAAGGGCCCTCCAAGGTCACTTAGACCCTTTAATCTTACAGATGAAAAAAGTGAGGCTTGGAAATGTCCTGACTTGCCCATGGTCATACAGACAGGAGGTGAGGAAAATTCCTTGACGTTTCCTTCAAAGATGACAGGTTAGAAGCCTTTCTAACTCGATTCAGGAGAAACTCACATTCTATAAAAGGGTAACAGGGTTTTAACATCTCACTACCTCTGGGAACCTCTCCTGGCTTTCTGTGATTACATCAAGAGGTAGAATCACACAGCCAGAGACCAAATCTCCCCATGCTAATTGTGCACTGGATTCAGAAAGGTCTTTATGTTATCACAGGAAAAATGCATTAACACATACTTAGCAGGAGCCCACCAACACTCATGACAAACCCTCCGCCCTTCATTATTTAGCTCTCCAAATGCATTCTATGGTTGGGACTTATCCAGAAGAGAGATGCACTGTGGGGCGTGCGAGGGGCAACTCTCCTTTCCATCAGACCAGCGCTGTCCCAAGACAAAACTCAAGGGAGGAGCCGACGGCAAAGATGAGGTTTTCTCTTCCTAATCATTGTTGCCCTCTATTATTCTGGAAGGACAGCCAGAGTCGAGCTTCCCATATTGTGAAGGGCCAGAGAAATCTCTATTGTCTCCTAGAGGGAATAGAGAGTCATTAAATGTTCTTGAGCAGAGGAATAACTATCAGGTCTGTGCTTTAGGAATGGCAGTTTGGTACCAATGTGGATGGATTTGAAAGAGAAGAGATTGAATTGGAAGGGGGAGAAACTTAATGAAGAGAAATAATTCAGTAGGCTGTCATAGCAGTCTTGATAAGAGGTAATTAGGTCCTGAAATAAAGTGAATGTGGTATGACTGGAGAGGTGCGTTCAGAGGTGAGAGAAGTTGAGGCAGTCGGTTCAGCAGACAGGGCGAGTGATTGGCTATGGGGGAAGGGACGATGAGTGAAAGAGCAGGGTCATGATTCCTAGCTGATACACCTGGTGAGTGAACGAGCTCGGGTACCAGGACAGAAGCAGAGAACTTGGGACAAGGGTGGGGGCAAAGGAAAAGGTGATCGTTACGACTTTAGACATTGCATTCAAGCCATTTTGCAGCTAGGATGGATGGGAGAAAGATGAGGCCTGTATGTGCAGCCCTAAAAACCAATCGATGAACATTTATTTACTAAGTACTACTATGTGCGAGGCAAAAGAGGCAAAAGACAGTCCCTGCCCTCAAGGAGCTTACAATCCAATGAGGGAGATAACACGAAAACAAATATCTACAAAGCAAGCAATATATAGGACAAAAAAGAAAGAATTAAAAGACAGAAAGTGGCAGGAATAAGAGGCGCTGGGGACGACTGCCTGTAGAAGGTGGGATCTTAGCTGGGACTTAACGGAAGCCAGGGAGGTCAGTGGGCAGAGTGGAGAAGGGAAGGGGTTCCAAGCATAAATCTAGGAGTCATCCACACAGAGAGGAGAGTTAAGTCTATGGAAGCTGACAGTCACCAAGAGAGGAAACAGAGACAGGAGAGAAGAAACAGAACGCTAGGGTTTATCCAAGCATAGGGGGCAAGGATCGTGATCCCAGAAAAGAGACTGAAAATTAGTCAGAAAGTTTGGGAGAGACTCAGAAAAAAACAGGGTCAGGAAAACCTAGCCAAGAGAGACCATCAAGGAAGAGAGCGTGGTCAACAGTATCCAATGATATGGAGAGGTCAAGAAGGACATGGCCCTTGAATTGAGCAATAAAAGGAAGATTGGTGACCAGGGGAAAAGAACTGAAACATTACCAACAGCGACTGAGCCATCACATTCCTCAAGGAGTATGTTGGTACACCAATATATAGTTTGTACCTTCTTCATATTTACTGATTCAAACCACAGAACTGCAGTGGGGAAAGAAACTTCAGAGGTCACCTTAGAATAAGCACTAAAACTTACAAGATCACCATAGTGAAGTGAACAATTTTCATTTGGGTATAAATGTTTTGGAACATTTGCTTTAAAATCAGCAACACAGTTTTATGGTCCCATCTCACACATCAAAACAAAAATAGAACATCACAAGAATAATCTGAAGGTTAAGGCTTCTTGTGGGACAGGTAGGTGGTGCAATGGATAGAGTACTGGGCTTGGCATCAGTAAGATTCATC
Organism: Petaurus breviceps papuanus; assembly: GCF_028583685.1. Lineage (NCBI taxonomy): Eukaryota > Metazoa > Chordata > Mammalia > Diprotodontia > Petauridae > Petaurus > Petaurus breviceps. The sequence goes on along the minus strand of NW_027185761.1, from coordinate 65,228,159 downwards.
TTCATGAATTCGAATCTTACCTCAGACACTTACTAGATGAGTGACCTTGGGCAAGTCACTATTTTGCCTATTTGCCTCAGTTCCTCATCTGTAAAATGAGGTGAAGAAGGACATAGACAACCACTCCAGTGTCTCTGCGAAGTAAACCTCAAATGGAGTCGCAGAGAGTCAGCCGTGATGGAAATGACTGAACAATAATAACTAAGACTTCTTAATCCTTTTTGGGTCATGGATGCTTCCAAAAGTCTGATGAAACCTATGAACCCCTTCTCAGAATGATATTTCAAATATATAAAATTAAGTACATGGACTTCCAAGGAAAACCAAAGGTTAGCGAAAATAAATATAGGATTTTTTCCCATCCAAATTCATAAACAAAGTCCCTGAAATCTATCCATGGAACCCCTGGAGGAGAGGGGGCATCTGTGGGCACCACATTAAGAACCTCCATCAGAAGACATCTTCCAAGGTTAAAATTCTGTCATTTCTGCCCATGTGATCATAGCCTCCTAAATCTTTTCCCAGTTTCTCTTCATGCTCTCCCAGAGACTGGCTGCACTTGATTTTCAGCTCTAGAGATCGAGACACAAAAACCCAGAGAGGTTGGGAGATACCTCTATCAAGCCAACCATGAGCTCCAGGCCGAGTTCCAACCACATGGGCATGAGAGAAAGGACAAAGGCTTCAGAGGAGCATTCAGTCAGCTCCTATTCATCGGGCCATGATGTTGGTCAGCTTGGGAGATTCAAGCACAACAGGAAGCAGACAGAAATACAGGGTTCACTAACCAATAGAACACCATGTGGATACACTTACTCATACAAGAAGGATACAAGGATGCATGTACATCCACTTCACTGCCAGGCACTGGATTCCCGTCTTTGACTGACCATCAGGGTGATGAAGCTTCATCAATGGGATCTCATAGGAGACTAGAGCCATCTTGACCCCCGCCAGACCACCAGTTGGCCCACAGGTTGTAGAGGCTTTTAGTTTCATGCTGAGGTAGACAAAAGGGGGCTGGATCCTCCAATCTAGGACAAGCCAACTCTTGCCACCTTTCAATATATAAGTAGGTCAGCCAAAGCTGATGTAACAATAGCCACCCCATGGAGCGGGCGTTGTGATGAGTCTGCATCCTGGGCCCTCCCGGTGGCCACATGATCAGAGCGTGTGCCTAGCTGCTGACGGCTATGCACAACCAAAGGCTCCAGAATGGTCCTTGGGTGCCCACTCCTCTCCTGAAGAATGGAGAGGCCAGAGAGCCTCCAACCAAAAGGACTGGCCCCTGAGCTGGAAGAACCCCCCTCTCTTCAGAAGGGGTGGCTTGGAACTCTAACAGGGAGGGCAGGGAGACTTTCATTGCATAGTAGCCAATCTCCCTGGCCCAGGACCCCCATCCTGGTGCAGCAGGGAGGACACGAGATACAAGCGCCAAACAGAAACCTATGGCCATTAGCCCCCAAAAGGGGCTAGGACAGAGGCCAGTCCCCACAAATGCTCCACCATTACCTTGATAACAAAAACAACAACACCAATAGTCCCCATTTGTAAAGTGTTCTGAGGTCTGAAATGCACTCAACAAACATTGCTTCATTTGATACAGCAATCCTGCGAGGCAGGTGCTAGGACGACTCCCATTTTCCCAGAGAGGGCAGGTGAGATCACCTGCCTCGACTCACAAGCACGCGTCTATACAGCTCTGCAGTGTTGGCAAAGCCCTTCCAAAGGTTAACCTCATTTGCCTAGAGCCAAGCAATCAATGAACAGGTATCAAACAACATGCAGGTAACTGTGCTGGGGAATCAAGTAAGGACAAAAACGGTCCCTGCCGTCAAGGAGCGATTCTAATGAGGAGGCACATGCAGGTAAGTCATGCAGAGTAAACTGAGTCACACAGCTAACAGTTATCAGAGCTGGGACCTGAGCGTAAGCCTTCTTGACTCCAAATCCAGCACTCACTTTACTTTATCTCTTGAACGCAAGGGTCGGTAGAATTCCTTTGGAGTCAGAAGTTGCACTTGTGGAGATTTATCAATTTAATGCAGGAAGGGACTTTAGAGGCCAACTCCTAATTTTATGAGATGAGGGAACTGAGACTGAGGCCCAGAGACATGACATGACTTACTCACACAGAGAGCAGAGCAGATGACGAAACTGAGATTTAAGCCCCGGTTGTCTGTGGTCTTCCCGTGGTATCATCCTGCCTCCCCTTCACTCATCAGTCACTGCTGCTGTCCCTGCTTTCTGCCCTTTTTTGCCTTTCATTGTATTCCCAGGGCTTTTCACAATGCTCAGCTCATAGTAGGTGCTCAATAAATGCTGATGATTGGGGGTGGCGAGGTGCACAAAAACTAGCCATGTGACCTTGGGCAAGTCACAACCCCAATTGCCCTCCGAAAAGCAAAAAAAAAAATGCTGATGATAAAAACTTGACTTGAATGGTCCCTCTCCTTCTCTGAATGACGAGACCTTACATAACCATCGTGCACCAGGTGTGACAGAGGAAATAGGATCACAGACCTGCAAAGGACCAGTGCCCATGGAGAGAGCACAGCCTGAGGACTGTCCATGTGGCAGAAGCAGCCTCCTCTGCACGGCCTGAGATGAGCAGAATGAAGGATACAGGCTTCTTGGGCTGTAGGGCACCAACTGAACTGAGGGGACCCCTATGAAAGAGGTAGAAGAGTTTCATATAAAAGTGATGAGTGAGGTGTAGACCAAGAGCCACGTGAGGAGCAACAGAAAGATCAAAAAGCGCCCAGGAAGTCAGGGGTGGGCAAGACAATGGGAAATAAACCAACGTGTGAGAAGCGCCCCTAGAACAGTTAATAGAGCTATGGTCTCAGGAACAGGAAGAGCTGGATTCAAATCTCACTTCTGACAAATACTGTGGAATAGCCACAATGATGGAGTTTTATTGGGTTATCAGCAACTATGGGCTAGAGAGATTCCCATAATGCAATTATGAGAGAAAGAGATAGATAGGAAGGAAGGAGGGAAGGAAGGAGAGAATGAGGAAAGAAGGAAGGAAGGAAGGAAGGAAGGAAGGAAGGAAGGA